>NC_045560.1:98872321-99172321 GCF_009819795.1 Aythya fuligula | reverse complement strand
AGTTTCCATTAGAAAGGAAGAACTGACTCACTCAGTATTGACAAACACAGCTGACCAACAGCTATATGATTTCCTGATGACAGGTCCCTTACTTGCCAATAACATATTAAAATCAATAGCTAGATGAATCATTCTCAGATCGATGCAACTAACTCAATTGTTCTTACTCATCCATAAATATTCTAGATTGATTTAAAATATGATAATAGGTTTACCTTGTCAAGGCAGATTTTAGGAGCAGATGAAAGTCCACACAATGCTCAGACTCAGAATTCCACTTGCAAATGTGGAAAAAGTGTTAGATGAGCTACTCCAAAGCCATCAGTCTGTTTCCACATAAGAAATACTTCATTTTAACATTCAAAGCTGCTTATCTAGAGACCTTTGTATGCTTCAGGAGGAAAGATTTAATTTTCCTCTCTTTCTTATTCAGACAAACCATTACCTTCTTAGAAGCTAACTTCCTCTGCCTAGATATGGAGATTAAAAAATAATAATAATAAAAAATAAAATAATAATAATAGTAATAGTTGAATATAGACTAAAAGTTCATTTACATTTGGCCACAATTGCAGGAACTACTCAAGCACCTGCTTAACCTTTCAGCACACCTAATAAAGTCAAGGTATTCATATGTCCATAAGCCTAATATTTGAGCTACATTTGTATCAAGCTTTAGCTAGAAATAAATAAATAAATAAATAAATAAGCAAGCTTTTATACATAAAAGACTAAGGTGATTGCACATTTAAATATGAATGGAATACACATCCAAACACTGGGTGTCAAACCATGCTCATAGAGTTTCTAATTTGGGGATGACGTTTCTAAAGCACTTTCACGATACACAGCTTAGGTTCACTTTCTATTCAGTCTTCTAACATTCTGCTTATATAATCAGCTCTTTTTGTTCCCCCTCCAAAGTCTTTTTATTACCTTAACCAGATAAAAGCCTGAAACGTTGAAGCGAGAATTGCTGAAGATCTGACAAAACTCTTTCATCTCCAAAGTATTCTGTACAAGGTGGGAGAAAATGCCTGAAGCAGCTGTTCAGCCTTTGGCCCACCGTGTTCACTGGCACTTCGGTCCTTTAGCTTCCTCCAGAATCCAGTTTTTATTTACCTTGTGATATGTTCTAGCTTAATATGGAGACCATCTCACTAGTAAATCAGTGACCTTATTGCGTGTGGTATTTCTTATGCGTCAGGGTATACACGTAGGAACACCTGCGTACAGCACAGTAAAGAGCTGAATATCATTATCTGGTCCCTAAGTGCTGTTTTCCCTAAACTTTTCCTTCAAAACACTAGCCATTTGCAAGCCTAGAGATTAGACCACCATACCTAACCTTCTGCAAGGATTCCCAGGACAGCAGGTTTTCCTCACCCGTATCTGTAACACATGTAGGTTATCAAGAAGCACAGCTCTTCACCTGGCTTCACATAAATGACTATGGAAATGAACCTACAAAAACCTTCCACATAGCTTCTTGTCTGACCTAAATAAATGTTCTTCTACCTCCCTGGGTTCTTCCAGATACCTCTTGCAGGAGCCCTGCTCTCCTACTCAGGCTGTCAGGTCTAGTGACCCACTTGTCTTAAGACCATGCAGCTGTTAGGGTTTTCCACAGTATTTAATGAGGTATTTTGAAGCTAACACCTGAGCAAACTGAGATACTCTAGAAAGACACGTCAAAGAAGCTTCAAAGCTTTTTTACACTTTGATGACCAAGCTGTGAGCCAGTGAATTGTTTCTCCCTGTTAACAAAACACATACAGTCTGTAATTCAACACAATCAATGAAAGCATGACTGTTTCCATACCAGGGCTAAAATAGAGATCCACAAATATGAAGCTAAAATCAATGAAAGCATGACTGTTTCCATACCAGGGCTAAAATAGAGATCCACAAATATGAAGCTAAAAGAACAGCTGCAACTCCAAGTACTTGTCTACTTACAGTCAACTTTTAATTCCAACACAACAATCTCTATCATCCTTGGTAATCATCACTGCATAGAACCCACACAACAAATGAAAAATAACTATTATGTGTCCCACAGCAGTCAGTACTTGTTTG
The DNA here is from genome assembly GCF_009819795.1 of Aythya fuligula. Taxonomy (NCBI): domain Eukaryota; kingdom Metazoa; phylum Chordata; class Aves; order Anseriformes; family Anatidae; genus Aythya; species Aythya fuligula. The sequence continues at coordinate 99,170,242 of NC_045560.1, read as the reverse complement.
TGCTTGACAATGACCACTGCCTCTGGGCTGTTTAATTCACCATTAGCAGTTTCCAGTCACAACACTAAAACCGTGCTAGAAGTTAAAGCTAGGAACAGGATACGACCAAAGTTATTTGAACCATGCACAGGGGGAAAAAATGTCTCTGTACAATATATATGTAAATTGGTACCGTACTCATTTAATTTTGCATAGATATGCCAGCCTTCATATTGAAAATAAAAATATAAACACTCTCTAAACCCCAAACAGATTTGTAAAATAAATAAATGAACAACTGTATGACTCCCTTTAAGAATAATATTCATCTATACATAATTCTAGAAAGAGTACAGCAGCAGTTACCATGCATAAAACACAACTTAAAGACAAACAAGAAAAGCAGAAAAAGACAGAATGAATTCTTCTGACAAATCATGAAAAACATGTCAAGTGCAACCTATATAAAAAGATGGCTGAAATATTCCATAAGTCTGCTTTGGATTTTTCCAGAATATCACACACTTCACTCTATTTTCAAGCAGGTAATTTGCAAATAAATCTGTACAAGAATTATGTGATCAAAGAAAAGTAACAATAAACGAAGCACACACCATGACTGGTTCAAACTAGCGTTCACTTCAAGGCACAGGTCTGCAACTGATGCTATACTGTAGAGAGATATATTAGAACACGTTATAAGAGCACTAGTGAAATGAGGTACCCTCTTCTGTAGATGAATTGAATCAGAGTTCTGTTGCACTAGCTTTCTTTCACAGAAGCAGATGAACCTTTATTACAACCTCTGGCTCACTGGCTGATGTAACCCAAAACATCCCAGATAGCTTCATCAATATGTGCAGACCAACATCAAATTTTATCATTTGCAATGTTAGGTAGAAGCTGTCTCTGCAGTCTCCATTCTTCTGAAAGGAGGGTATGAATTTTAATTTATTCTTGAGAAAAGCCAAAGATACTGTGGAAAGACTGGATACAGCTGCAACAGTCTATAATGTGAGGCCTTTAATCTCTTATTTTGAATGCTCTATGGAGGTTATACAATTTGTACTGAAATGCTATTAAGCTTTTAAATGAGAGCTTTAGGCACTGGTTTGAAAAACAACAACACACACACACACACAAAAAAAAAACACTTGTGTGTATTGTGCATTGATGCTTTGTTTTAGTTAGAACTGTCACATCTCTAATATTGAAATGTAATTGTTTAAATAATTTACAACATGCTAAGTTTATGAAGTAAGTAATCAAGGCACTGCTTCCAGAACAGGAATATGTGCCACTCACTAAAAAGATCAAACCTTTTATTTTGAAAGACAAAATCTCTGCAAACACAGATTCAGCTATTTGAGATAGTTCCTATATTCTACAGTTATGGTTAACACATGAGAAAGATCAGCTTTGTCAGCCAGATTGTAATTGCAAAGAGCTCTGTGCTCAACCAGCTTCCACTGACTTCTGGTATCTGAACACCTATAGTCTTCCTTCTAATATATAACACAGGAATACTTCTAAGTCATTAACTGAGGACAGTACATGAAATGGATTTGTGAATTGAAACATCGTGGCCTCAGAAAGACCAGTGTTACAATCACTGACAATTCTTCATATGAGTAAGTAACAACAAACTATTTGAACCATTACCCCTCAAAGTCCCAGAGATGACACCGAAGACTTGATAAGCACAATGTAAAATGTGCTACAATGAGGGCAGACTATCCCACTGCCAGGCTCTCTTCACAGGGAAAAATTTGTTCTTTATACACAGACTGAACCTCTTAACTCATCTTTTTCAAGTTGCCTTTCTCCTCCCATCATGCATAGCTGTGGAAAGACCATCCTTTCTCCTAGATGACGTGATCCTTTCTCCTCTCCCCATGGGGCAAGTGCTCCAGCCACCAGCCAACCTGGCAATCCTCTGCTGAATTCAATCCAGATTATCAATGTCTTTCTTATACTGGGGGGGGCGGGGGGGGGGGGGCGGGGGAGGAGGATAGGGGTTATGCAAAAGCACATGCAGTAGTTTAGATGTGGTCTAACGAGTGATGATTAAAGGGGGATATCCACTCCCTGAGATCTGCTGTTAATGCACCTCTGTGACCACAAGCAGAGTTCATGTTCTTCCTGTTCATTTCCAGGCTGTATACATTATTTGCATATGCATGCATATGCTTCATGCAGGTGTCTTTTGCCCTTTTTTTTAATCATTCTTCAATCTGCATTATCAATCTGCATCCTCATCTGACTTATCCATACTTCCTGTGTTGCTCCTTATTTAAGCTCTCCTCATCAGGTTGTCCAGCCTAAGGGCTCTCACCCCACTTAGTCAGGAAAAACCCCTCCCTGGTGATTCTTGATCTTCAGAGGGTCCTGTTGGTGTACAAGCCAGCTTTCTACCTACAACAGCACCACCAATAGCCAGTTGTTGATGTACAGGATCCATCCCTTCCTCTTCAAGCTCTGGGCTCTCACAACCTTGAGTCTCACTCACCTCAAAGCTGCATAACCACACTTTGTGCGTTCCAGGTCTCTCCTGACAGTATAATTGATGCAATGTGAATGAGCAACATGTAGCTGGACTAGAAAAGCCTGCCAGTCTGCCTGTAACATCCCAGACCTAAGTCCCCAGTGGGTAGCAAGCCCCCAGCAAGCCTCCCTGGAGAGCAGCTCACACTGACAATCTGTCTGTCTCTATCGCATACAGCAGGGAGTCACTTGTCCTTCTCTGCTGCTGCTGCTGCATGGTTCATGTTGATTCAGCAATGTTGCCTCTCCAGACATTACTTTTACCTTTCTTGTGTGCCACCAACACAGCTGCCTATCTGTGGCTGGAGAAAAAGCCATCTTCATGCTGATAGAAATCATGAGCTTCTGGTCTTCCCTATTCTAGCACTCCATTAGGTGACTGAACAGGTGCAGACTCTGCCTACTCCTCCTCTTGTTTGGATGGCAGGGTGAAGCTTTTGTCTCTGCATGTTCTCTGCAAAGACATGTCAATCTATTTTCCACCTTCTCTGCTGCTATGCAGATGGCTCCTCTACAGGCTGGACACCACATCCCTTGCCTCAGCCCAGGCCAACCTCCAGGGCTCCGCTGCAGGCCCATGCTGTGGCAGGGCAGCTGCTGGAGTAGGGTCCAGCTCTGCAAAGGCAGCCACTGAGCTTGCCATCTTCAGCAGAGTCCAGCCAGCCTGTGACTGCTTAAAGATTTACACAGCTCCTTAATGTAGATTCTTCCTCCAAAAATGACCAGTGCTGTCCCCAGATAGAAGAAGACCCTGTAATAGAAAAGGCCCGTTTTGACCCAACATGGCAATCCCTAACCATAATTCTGCTTGCAGGAAGGCTAAAACACAAACTAGGACCATCCTGTCCCTTCATATAGCTGCCTCTTCAAGAAGCAGCCCCTAGCTAGTTTGTATTCTGCACCTGCCATAGCAAAGGCACTACTCTTTTCCAGCCTTTCAGTCTAATAACAACTGGTAAAAAAGGGAAGCCCAAACAGGTTGCAGAAGGCTCAGAATGGCACCATGTGCAGAGAAACAAATAGGACACAGGCATAAAACAGTTGCTCTTGTCACAGCCACTGAGAGTAACTAGTACATAAAATTATTCAAGAGTATCCAGGAAAAAAATAAAATTCTTATTAAGTGGAAATTCTTCACTCCCAGTGGTGACAGTCAGTGCTGCTGTGAGAGTCCTAACAGCCCCCAAGAGCCTGTAAATTATATATAAACACAATTTTTATCACTGCAAAATGCTGACACCTGGTTCTCTCCCAATTCATATTTCATATATTGAATTTCACATTCACAGTCTCATATACATATTTTAGACAAGGATTGTTACATATCAATGTTAATATAATGAGTGTTTTCATCTAACGCTTTTTTAGAACAAGGTTCCTGCAAAAATATTTCATATTGAACTTGAAAAAGCAGTTCTGTGCAGGAGTGCTCTAGTGAGACTTTAAAAGCAACTCTGAATTCAATTTCTATCATAAGAAACATGATGTCCTCCAATCCCTGACTTTGCTCAGCTCATTTGTAGGCACTTTGGTTATTCTTGCTCCCTCAACTTTCCCAAGGACCATGCAAACTATCAGCATCATTAGTTGGGCAGAACTCGCAGAGCATGGAGGAAAATCTGTCAGCATTTTGGAGCTCTGAATGCAAACAAAACTAATCCATGGCCTTACTCCAAAGCAGTTTGTTTTCCCTTTAAGTTATTTGCTCAATAAATCTTGCCGCAAAATCTCTCTGATATTCTCTCTGTGATTCTCCCTGGGAAGCTGGAGAGCACGGCTTGGGCTCACTAAGTGCAATCATAGAGACTTGCGTGTCTGAATTTCTTGAGCCTTCCTGACCACAAACACCAAGGTAGAACTGAGTTTATACAGCTTTGATATGAAACCAGAACTCAAAAGTCCTCAGAGAGCTCAATTCATCAGAATTATTTGTGATACAAAGACTCATGCTTTATGTAGCTTAAGATGAGAGACTATGAGAACACTAACTGGGGCCTTCTGTAGTACAGCAGCGGAATACAAAGGTCTTTGAAGTGTGTCACCCACCGGCAGGTGGAGGGAGATGATCCTTGCCTCAGCACTGGTGAGGCCACACCAGGAGTGCCATGTCCAATGTTGGGCTCCCCAGTACATGAGACATGGAGCTACTGGAGAGAGTCTGACAAAGGACCATGAAGATGATGAAGAGACTGGAGCATCCCTGCTATGAGGAAAGGCTGAGAAACAGCTGGGACTGTTCAGCCTGGTGGAGGGGAGGCTCTGGAAGGGTGGACCTTAAGAAAAATACCTGAAGGGAGGTTACAAAGAGGAATGAGGCCAAAATCTTTTCAGTGGTGCCCAGGGACTGCACATGAAGCAATAAGCACAAACTGGAATACAGGAGGCTTCCTCTGAACATCAGGAAACAGTGTTTTATAGGAAACTGACTGAGTTGATGAACAGGTTACCCAGAGAGGTTGTGGAGGTATCTGTCTCTTCCCTGAAGATCTTCAAAAGCCATCTGGACACAGTCTTGAAGAACCTGCTGTAGGTGGCCCTCCTTGTGCATAGGGTTGGACAAGATGACTTCCAGAGGTCCTTTCCTACCACAACTGTTCTGTGATTCTGAACTTACATGATTTTAGCACTTAAAAGCCTAAACCAGTAAAAAATGATATAAATAAAATAAAATAAAAACAAAATTAAAAAAAAATAAATAAATCACCCTTCATACTGTATACAGAGGGAGAGCAGGCTCAGTGTTTACAGTCTGTTTTTTGACAGCTTGTTTACACCCTTCCCTTACTTAAAACAACAGAAGTAATACTAAGCTTTTCTATCTCATGGTCCACATGACTGCAACAATTTTATCCTACCTTCTGTAAGAAAAAAAAAAATGTCAGCTTTTAATTCTCCAACAAGAGGCTGTAACTGATCTCTCCAGTGCTGTGCAGTAATTTTAAGAGTAACTTGGAGTCTTTTAAGAGTAATTTGGAGTTTGGAGATGAATAATTTAAATTAATCTTTGGCGAATTTAAGAATAATTGTGAGAGTAATAAACACCCACCTCTACTTGGAACCCTTAATTATAGATGACAAACTATAAACACAAATTTGTTGCATCATCAGAAACCTCAAGACACGTTCCATTACGCATACATCACAAGAAAAACATTATTCCTTCTATTTAGTAGAAGGTATTATAGATGTATTACATTTTTTTTTATGAGCATGACATGTTGGTAGAAAGAAAATTGGGACCACATTTATCTTTACTATTGTGTTTGTCCATTTTTCCACTATTGCTTATACCATTTTGTGCTGATAATACTTGATATCCATTCTATGCAAGCATAAAAGGAAAACAATTTGTGAGGTAGCGGAAAAACAAGTACTGTGTCTAAATATAAAGGAACTCTCATGGAATATTTGCTTACAGGAAAAAGAGTCCTATTGGACTTCATGGATGTACATGAAGTAAAAAAAACGCACAATACAAACCAGGCACATAAGATTATTTAATGTCCACTGAAAATAATAGACTACTTCATATACAGACACAAATGTATTTTGTCCAAATCACCAGCTATTGTTACCTAGCAAGTGTTCAGATGCTCCTAGAAAATGATCAATGTTACAAAAAAGCCTGAGAAGCATTTTAGAAATGTAACAGCTTAAAAGGAACTGTGACAATCACTTTTCAGTGACAAGAAGACAACAATCAGAATTTGACAGGGAAAAAAAAAAAAAAAAAAAAAAAAAAAAAAAAAAAAAAACACCCAACTTGACAGTTGAAATCAGTTTAAATATTGCAGCACTGAGTAACGGTTTCCTAAAATTTCACTATTCTCTATGCTCACCCATGTTTTTTCACAACATAAAGGTTAAAGTCGGGGGGGCAGGAGCATTATAATGGAAGGAAAACTTGGCTGGCTGTGAGGACTGCCAGAGAACAGGAGATGAACATATTAATCATTGGTGTATCACAGGGAACTCTGCACAGCAGGACTAAATTACTCTTCAGAAACAAACTTCCTCAGCCATCTTTTGCTGTGATCACCAACATGAAACTGTGTACTGCTATTGATGAGACAATTGTAGACCTTTATAGTCCAGCCAAGCAGCAAAAGCCCCAAACCTAAACTAGATCTATGCATATTAAAAAGATGAAAAATGCCCTGCTGTCCCCTATGAGAAAAGTGCCTAATACAAAGAGTATTTGGAGGATGTCCTTCCTGTCCTTTTCAGGTGTTCTAGTTGTCAATTATTTGCACTGTGCTATTTACACATTTTGTAATAGCTATTTGCACAAGAGTTAGTTGCAGGTTCACAACAGTCTGAAAGCCCTGCAAACAGGACTATGGGTGTACTCTGGTATGTTAGCATTTTGACCGAAAAACCCTGCTACTTGAAAGCAAAACACCCCACAAATATCGTGTATCCAAACAAAGCTGTCACTGCACAATGCTACAAATAACCAATAATTACTCTACAGTTGCTTAAAAACAAAAACAAACAAAAAGAAAAACAAAAGAAAAGAACACCTTTCCAGCCTGTTACATGATGCATAGTCTCATGGGAAACCCGGTACTGCTATTGGTAGTAGAGGATCTTGTGCCAAAGAGGATCAGCAAGATTATGCTACTTAGTAAATTAATCCTCCATGTGGTTCCAGGAAGGGGTTCTGGTTTCTCATACATTTTGTGAAGAAATAAACTCCTACTTTAAATGAGTTTACAATCACACACTAATTAAATTATAAGGTATAAAATGAGCCTTTCTGCAATTAGATGAGGCATTTCTAATACAAAGCTCAGGTCACGGCTGGTTTAAAACCAGGGCTGATGAAAAAGCCAAAAACAATTACAACACTACTAGCATTTACCTTTGTTCCCAGTCTCTCAGAGAAGCAGAATCTACCAGGGTAGCTCAGAGAATAAATATTCACAGTGCTGCTCTAGCTACACACAGTTTGCACTGGCCTGAGTTACCAGTTAAGGTTTGCACCACTCTGTATGACTCCCCTGCATCTGACATACACTGTCAGATTTAGAATTAACACCACAGAAGACACAACATCTTTATGTTGATCCCTGCAGTAACGCAAAGGCAACTTAGACAAACACAATCTCTAATGCAATTTTGCAAGAGTAGTCAACAGTTTATCCACTGCATTAAGGTTTGTATAAACAGACACGGTAATAAATGCTGGTTTAAAGTTTCCTCAAATTCTCTGCACAATTGATCCATAATCATCTCAGTCCTCTCTGAAGCTTAGTATCCTACCTTATTTCATTGGTTGCCAGTTGCCTGTTCAGTTCCCTAACCTGTGTTTCAGCCAACGTTGTGCTCAGTGGAAAAGGTTGCTCTGCCGTGTCCAGCTATTCTAGAAATAGTAACGCAATCACACTCAATGTGCTTGTTCTGTGTTTGATTCCTTTGAGAAGTTTCCTTATTGTTTTCTTTCAACCCTTGGGGGAATATATAAATGGAGAGTTTAAATTGAGCTCATGTTGTAGGTTCTCAAACATCTGTATGAGGTAGCAAGAAAATTCAGCAACTTATGTGAACCAACATTGCTGAACTCACTATAACTGCATCCCTGTGTACGCATACTGATATCAAAAAATCATCATCAAACTTGGAAACTGTCAGAAAATCAGCTGAAAAACTTGCTTAAGAGGTCATGAATGTTTCATTATGAATAAATATATAATTGCCACCATCACCAATGTTTGTGCTTCGTTAATTACTTGCTGTTTCTAGGATTACCAAATTATTTTTCTTTAGGAGGCAGTAAGAATAACAGGCACAAGTTAGCAATTTAAGCTCCATTGAAGATCATATCCAGGTACAAATACATGCATATTCATAATCCTCTTAATTCATATTTAAAGCTGATTAATTATAAAAAAAAAAAAAAAAAAAAGGCAGGCCCCTGTGATCCTCTGTGATCAGAATAAGAACAAAAATCAGGTAAATATCAGATCTGTCCAAAGTAAAACATTTATTTGAACATTTAAGTCATGTTCTAAAGAGAAAAGCTTTATTCACAAAAGATTTCTGAAAACAACAGCAACAGTTTCAAGAAATACCCCTTATATTGCCATTTCTTCCCCATATCAGTAAGTACATATGCAGCCTAGCTGTTTAGGGTGTTTGTTTTAAAACAAAGAAACAAAATCTAATAAACATTCACTCCTCTCAAGGTTTCAGAAGAGTTTTCAGAACACAGATGGACCTAAACAAAGATTGGCCAAAACTCACTATGATGAGTGGTTCTCTATGAACTATTTGAATTCAAACTACTTCAGGTAAACTTACATGTGTTGTTGATAATTAATAAAATCAGCAAAGCCTAATCTGAAAAGTTAAATTATTGAGGGATTTTTTTTGGTCACCTAGAAAGTTCATTGGTGCCTTTTCTTGTAACGAACCTGAGCAAATGAGGGTTTGTTTAGTCTTTGACCATCAAATGCATGGATGGGTTGAGCTCACAGAGAACCATTTAAGAGAAACCACACTGAATTGAAGCACATATTAGTTGTTCCTATATAGCTTCTAGCAGAACAGTGACATGAGATCCTGAGTTTAATTAAGTATAAAAACACCACACTCTTTAAAACAATATACCTATGTTTCTCGTGCTTCCTTTGTTCATCTCCTATAGCCTGTTTTTATGACTCAGAAAATCCTACACTTAGAGAAGACAGGAAAGAAACTTGATAATTATTGCTAACTTGTAAGTGAGGTGATCTATAGCTGCTTTCAAAAGATGCTAAGTGCTTTTAAGGTTCTCCCTCTTTGTACTTCAACTTTTTGCAAGAAAGATTTCCATTCCACTGTTTAACCCTAATGACACCAAGTCTGCATCCGTTGCTGCACATACACCAGATGGCAGCAGTCTCTCTTACCCCACACCACCTCTCTGGTTCCACTCAGAAAAAAGATTTCGGCCACCACCTAAAGAGTGCACGTGTAACTGCAGAAAATGAGCAGCATCATTAACTTCAACAGACAACCTGCACACTTAGACACAGGCATGCAAATATTGCAGATCATTAGTTTACTACCATCATTTTAAAGTTTATAAGCATCCTCATGAGGCAAAGAGCAAAAAACTCTGCAGCACTGAATGTATTAATGGCACTTATTACTTAGGAAAAATGGTAGACCTCAGTACCAATTGAAGAAATTCATGTACCTGTTCACCTTCCTAAATTACAGCATTTTTGTAATTCTTTTTCCTTCAGAAACAGAATTAAGTTCAGTAAATCAACACAGTGTTTATTCTCCCTGAAAATGCACAATGAGGTACAGCTGGTATTTCAGCCTTGCCCTATTTGAGCATGCACACCATCACCTACTACAATCAAGAATTACACAGCACGAGCAGGATACTATACTGTGCTGCATTTACCACGTAATTTATTGCTTCACTGTTCATTCGCTGGAAAGATGCTTTTCAGAATGTTTGTTATCTCTTTTCATCCCCTCATTTCATATGTACTGACAACAGAGGACTTACAGAGAGGCTTTAAATATCAGACGAAATCTGTTTGGTGTCAGGAGCCCTGAAAGCAGAGGTGGTGGGAAGGGCTGCTTGAGCAACTACTCTCAGGTTGCACTGCAGTTAAGAGACACAAACAAATCTGCAGCAGAGGGCACAATGACAGTAGATCCTCCACAGACTCTTCTCTGATAAGATGATCTAATAAATGAATAGAAACCAATTTCAGCATTAGAAGTCCTAGAGCCAACATGGTTAGCGGGTAGGAGAATATTCTGTAAATTAATCATTACAGACTCTCTCTAGCCTTTTGTTCTCCCCAGAGCTCCTTCTTTTAGCCACTGTTGAGGGGGGGGGGAGAAACAAAAAAAGGTTTCTCAAAGGCAGTCTGCTGAAAAAGACTCAAGTTGCGGTCAAATAATTCTCCTCATGATGACTGCCCTTCTGTCTTTAAATTCACATCTAATTATTATCAGTTTCTTATTACTAGAAATTATGACTTTATCTGGAATAAATGCTGTGCATTAATACAAAGGCTGCCTTTTGCTGCCACTTTGAAACATTAGACCTATGCCTTAAACATTTTGGCACGTTTCTTAAAAGACAGAGGAATAAGTTAGCTCAAAGAGTTTGCTATCTTTTATTTTAATACCTGTTAAATATGTTACATTAACAGGGGCGCATAGATACTGCATAATACAATACTGTGATGCAGACACTAATTGTAAGGTCAGAAATTCTAAATACTGTATAAAGGATTTGTGCCTTACACTATTAAAAAATGCAAAACATCCTAGATTAACTCAAATTCATACAAGTTGATAAAAAAAAGAACAGGAAATGAAAAAAAAAATAATAATAATCAAGATGTAGCAATGTAGTTTATGCAGGTCTCCAGAAAACAGCACAAAATACAAATGGGCTCTATGATCAGGAATACAGGGTAGAATTAATCCCAACGCATGGTTCTGCAACCAAGCTCTGTACTTGCAAAGCCAGGTTTTATTGGTGAGACCTGTTGACAGAGTTGACCTACTACTTTATAAATGGCATTTCTGTAATCTTCCTCTTCGTCTGAAGGAAACAACACCAACCTCAGAGCTATCTATCTGCACACAAATCCCTTTCACTCACATGGTTCTTCTCCATCTGAATGGCGTTCAGGGACTTTAAACCCAGCAGAAACACTGCCATAACAGTGAGTATTTTATGAGGGCTCTAGGAGGTAATGATTGAGGATACACAAGTCCATTAATTGATTGTTTTGCATTTAGCTCCAGTAGGCAATCCTAGCTACATGCTGAGCCACAGCAGTTTCTTTCTCAGCAAACACTTTTGGAAGTGAATGCTCTTGCATTTTCAAAATAGTCAAGATATTTTTTAATAACGTTCTTTTAAAAGAAAAAAAAAAAAAAAAAACCAAACACATAGCTTTTGAAAAAAAATGCAGGTTATTTCCATCTGTGAGGATTTGATAGAAAGTGTAAATTCACTAGCACACCTACAGAACACAAACCATCCTATATATTCTTTCCATTCATGTTTTAAATTAACAGCTGTTTTGTCAGCTTTTCTGTAGGTGCCTTCCAATTTACCACCACCTCTCCCATTTTGTAATATTAAAACAGATTAGCCAGACAAATATTGTGTGCTACAAAACAAACTTTGACCTACTTCCAGGTCTAAGTCCAACCTTCTATTCACAGTTGAGTAATGGCACATTGCAGCAGGTCAAATTTTTGCAAGTTCTTGTTAACTGTTTAACTTCTAGGATGTGTAATATTGCATTCCTATAAATTAAATAAATTTATATATATCTCTATATAACATATATGTTTTGCAATTTCTTAATGCTTAAAAATGTGGGTCTTGCCAATCACCAGGAAATAATCACTTTGCCATGTTTCCATTATAAAGTATGAAATACTACAAGCAAAATAATATATACTTAAATAGCAACTACAGTATACTGTTTGAACAAAAAAAATATATAAAACAGGAATTCTGTAAAAAAAAAAAAAAAAAAAATGGGTCTGATATTTTTACCCATTTAAAAATGAAATTTTTTTCTATTTTTCTGCGTAAAACTCTGTGGTGTCTTGAGGGCACATAGTGTTTGTGTCTTCTATTGAACACAAAATTAGGAAAGGCAGCAATCTTCTATTCCACTGTTTTAATTAGGGAAAGGAGTGAGGAATAAAGAAGGGAACCTTAGGAAAGAGGGGCGGCTTTAACATTCATAGCTTTAATTCAGTCTGTAGCTGAGAAATACCAGAAGTGAACACATACTCAAAAAGGTTACCTAAAACTTCAGGAGGTGTTTTTGTATTGCATTATTAGCCCAGCAACTCACTGAGTCAATATCATGAATTAACCAAATAAAAGAAAAAGCCAATTTTCTATTTATGCGAACAGGAAGTTTTCTTAATCTTCCCTGGGCAAGCAGGAGAATGCAAGCACTAATTCCCTTTTTTCACTCACATCATACTGCCCACCCACCCCTTTGCTACCAAGGAATCTAACATGTGAGAAGTAGTAATTGTAGTATATAGTCCTGAAACTCTCAGTCCCTATCAAATTGCCTCTTTACCACAAGTAAAGGGCATTGGAAACACACCACCACATTGTAAAGAGTCCTTTCAAGTGAGATTTAGGAACTAGAGACAAATAAACCTGACACCCACAGTTCTTCAGAACTGCATGAGTAGACACATTAATCAACATGATGCACCAAATAAAATCATGATAGCTTTTGTTAAAGGGGAGTCACACCTCATAGATTTTTAAGTTCAGTGAAAGGATCAGGAAGCAGGTGGACAAAGAAGATCCATCTGATACAGTACTCTCAGATTTCAGAGTGGTTCCCCAATGAAGCCCCTTCAGAAGAATTTGTAAAGAACACAAACAACTATGGGTCAAACAAAGATAAACAAACAGCACACATGGATTAAATTAAGCTAATAATAAATAATCATTAAGTGTTAAGAGACAGAAAACTAGCCATTTGTTCTTCCACTTATTGGAATACCACAGTGGAAGGAAAATACCTTGCAGTAGTACCATGTATTCACACACAATCTCAGGAAAAAAAAAAAAAAAAAGAAAGTATAAAAAGTTGTAAAACAAAGTTTGCTAGGAATATTATCTTGAATCAGGAGAGTAATTGGAAGTGTTATTAGGAAGGAACTCATGCTATATTATATTTGCAGGCAGTAGAACAACAGATATGAATGCATACAATAATTCAGTAATTCATATTGGAATGAACCTCCAGAGGTCATTCAAAATAACTCCATGCTCACAGCACAGTCAAATCAGGCTGGTCAAGGCCTTGTCCAGTTCGGTTTGGAGTATTTTGAAGAACTGCAATTTCACAACCACTCTTGGCATCCTGTTCCAATGTTTGGCAATCTTCATTGTGGAAAAAAAATAAAACTTGTCTTACACATGCGGTGGTGTTATTCAGCTAGGCAGCTAAGTTCCACCACAACTGCCCTCTCACTTTCCCTCCCCAACAGAAAAGGGGGAGAAAATATGATGGAAGGGGCTTAAGGGCTGAGATAAGGACTGGGAGATCACTCAACAATTATCCTAATGAGCAAACCAAGCTCAGCATAGGGAGATTAATATAATTTATTCCCTACAACTAGCAGATGAGAACAGTGAGAAACTAAAAGCAAATTACAAACACCTTCCCCCCATCCACCCTCTTTCACCTCCTCCCCCCGAGTGGTGCAGGGAACTGGGAATGGGGGCTGAGGTCAGTGCCTGACGCTTTGTCTCCGCCACTCACTCCTTCACAGTCACTCTCTGCCCCTGCTCCCCTGTCCTTCCCAAACTGCTCCTGCGGGGGCTCCTCTCCACGGGCTGCAGCTCTGGCCCAGGGCCTGCTCCTGTGGGGGCTCTCCATGGGCCGCAGCCCCTCCAGGCCACATCCACCTGCTCCACCGGGGGCTCCTCCATGGGCTGCAGCATGGAGATCTGCTCCATGGGGGACCCATAGGCTGCAGGGGGACAGCCTGCTCCACCAGGGGCCTCTCCACAGGCTGCAGGGGAACTGCTGCTGCCTGCCTGGAGCACCTCCTGCCCTCCTGCTGTGCTGACCTTGGGGGCTGCAGGGCTGGTTTTCTCACATTTTCTCACTCCTACCTCCTGGATGCTATTGCACAGCAGATTTTTCCCTTTCTTCAATCTGCTCTCCCAGAGGCCCAACCAGTGTCAGTTACTGTCTTAGCTCTGGCCAGCACCAGGTCCCTTTTGGAGCTGGCTGGAGCTGGCTCAGATCTGACATGGGGCAGCTACTAGGCTCTGCTCACAGAGGCCAGCCCTGCAGCACCCCTTGCTACCAAAACCTGGCCATGTAAACCCAATACAACACTGAATTGAGATTTCCTGTGTTTTACTTTGTTGTTTACCCTCACAAGTGTTGAGCACTAAGAAAAGGTCCTGGATCTTTCTTTCCAGTACCCCCCTATTACACAGCTAAAGACAGCAAATAAAGTCTCCCCTCAACCTTCTCTTTTCCAGCTAAACTTGTCCAGTTCCCTTAGACCTTCCTTGTCATATCATGTTCCAGCATCCCACCAGCCTAATGGCTGGTCGCTGGGCTTGCTTTAATATGTCAATGCCTGTTTCATATTGGAGAAATCAACAGGACACAGCTCTGCAGATGCAGTCTCACAAGTGCTGAGTAGAGGGGATTAATCACTTCTCTCAACCTGCTGGTCACAGTCTTGCCAATAAAACCCATTACATGGTTCAACCATCTTTGCCACAAAGACACATTACTGATTCAGTATATACTTAACATAAAGTGAGCCACATATGAAAAGGATGTTACATATGTAGTAATGAGCTGTGAATCAGTTGATCACTCAATTTTTTGTGTTTTCTATGAAAATTTCCTGCCATTTTTTTGGCACTCAAAAAAAAAAAAAAGTCAAATATTGGCTAGCTTCTGAGAGATATCTATAAAATTGCAAATAGAATGGACACACTATCTCCAATTCAGCAATTACTAGCAATTAAATGAAAGTAGCATGAAAGTAGCAGATGGTAAGTGGAAAAAAAAAAAAAAAAAAAAAAAAAAAAAAAAAAAAAAAAAAGGAGACACCACATATTGTGCAATTCAGCTGTGGAGCTTCTTGCCCCAAGACATCAAGAAAACCAACAGTTTGCAGTCAAAAATAGAGTAGACAAGCTCATGAGGGAGGGAAAAAATATGTCCAGTTTGGACTGCTGTCTATGAAGACATCCACCTGTGTCTCACAATATACCTATGATAAATCAGGGGAGCTTAGAAGATTGCTTGGCAAGAAATGTCATCGATTTGCCTCATACAAAGATTTTGCATAGGCATCTGATATAAACAGACAGATAAAAGGATAGATGAAACTCTGGTCTCATCTACAACATAATTTTATTTAGAAGTAGATGTATCAAAGATATCTTACATAAGACCTTAAATACCCACCTTAATCTGACAGTTCACAAAAACAAACAGGCCATTAAACAAACACAAGGCTTAGAAGGAGAAAAAAAAAAAGTGTATATATATATATTTCTTTACTCAAGAAGAGCCTAGGACAGCCATATAAAACTGGGATAATGTGCCAGTTTGGTCAAAATTTGTCCAGTTATTTATAAACATTTGAATTTAGAGTAAGAAATATAGGGAAAAAAATATCTGAAGAAAAGGTGAGATTGTGGAGGAAAAAATGACTTCAAATGTTCAGTGAAAAAAGTAAGGTAAGTAAAGGAAGGTAAGAAAAAATAAATAAAATAAAATAAAATAAAATAAAATAAAATAAAATAAAATAAAATAAAATAAAATAAAATAAAATAAAATAAAATAAAATAAAATAAAATAAAATAAGTCACCTATAAAAGCAAGAAGAAAGCCAGGGAAGAAGGATGGGAGAACCACCAAACCAGGGACAGAAAACTTGACAGCAAACTGAAAAGAAGGACTACTGAGACAGTATTCCTTTAGTTCTCACATTTCTTAGATGAAATTGCAATGGTCCTGATAAAAATCCCTACAGATTTGCATCCAAGAAACCAGGAAAGCAACCAAGAAAAATAAGTCAAGCTGATTTATCTGAGAGATGAGGGAATCTGTGTAATGTATAGAAGGCTGAAGAAAGAGAGTGAAATAGGGAAGGGAGAAGAGCACAGTACAAGTATTACCACAGCATTTTTCTTTATTTTGTAGGCTCGTGATAAACGCATGCCATTTTTCCCAGACTTGGGCCCCAGTGAACTTCCAGTCCAGCTAAAAGCCTCCAAATGCTTCCAGAAGTGGCTGCAAAGAAAACATATGCAAGAGAACAAATACAACATATGCAAGCAGTTGTTGAAGTGTTCATTCCATGATCATAGTTGTAGTTAAAACCTGAGGGATAATTCAGTACACATGAAATCGGTCCCTTTGTGCAATACTCCATTTTCCCTGATCAGCTGAAGCAGAAAGCATTTTTGCACTAATCAGTATAATCTACATTGCCCTAAGTAACAATGTATCAGTGCCACCTTACTTATTTTATATGCAAATTATTCTATTCTGTTAATTACCATAATTAAGAATTACTGATGGAAAAAGTCACGTCATATAAATAATGAACCTGCTCAGAAATCATAACTTCTAGAATTAGAACAGCAGCTTGAGACTAACATTTTGCTTTGCACTGAAGGAGTTTGAGTTGACAATTTTGTTTGCCTTGTTAAATAGGGAAAAGTTATCTTCAAGCAGACCTCCACTGCTGATATAGAGCAAGAAGTTTAACAAAAAAAAATAAAAAATCAATGCTTCTGCAATGCTTCTGTAGGATTCAGTGGTAAAAGTGAACAGGGTAATATTACCATAAATTGAAAGCACTAAAAAAAACCAACAGTCTGAATAATATTCCATTGCATATAATAAGATAACGCATGGACACATTTCAGTATTGAGAACAAACTTCTAAATCTGCAGGAAGACACCACTGAGACAATGCCATCTAACAGGAAAGGTTGGACTGTTTGTGAAATAAGTAATAGGGCCTCAAGATAGAAATAATATGTAATACACAGTTTGAAACCTTATTGTGCAATTTTGTACAATGAGGTACTTTATAATGTTATAATTAATCAGAACATCAGAAAGTCTTAAGCCATCAAGGGGGCAACAAAATGACATATTATAATTAGTTTTGAGAATATTCTCATGTCAGTTACATAGGCATTCTGGAAACTGCAGTATAAAACACCCCACAGCTAAAGTATTAATGTTGAGATGAAAGTAAGAATGAAAGTCATTGTGAACACATGGAAAATCATTATGAAGATGAGGATTTATACAACAATCTTCAATTACTGCAGTTGTAATATATCTGCATTCTGAAAGGCTTCACACAAAACCTCTACAGAGAAGTGTAATTGGTATCAGTGAATACTGGTGCAATTAGCTTCTAATCCTACAAGCCATTTACCACTGAGAGAATCTACCTAGATGAGAAAGTAAATTAATTTGGTAAAACAACCTAGAAAAACAATTTGCACCTTTTCCACAGTTCGTAGCATGAACTTCAGATACCTTTAGGATGGTCTCTTTTGTTTATGAAGGATGAAGTGCATTTGCTTTAAGATTTCTACATAGGCATTGCACTAATATTTCAGTTCATTTTAAATCTCTCTCACACAGAATACTATAGTTAGATCGTGCTATACAATCTGCTCACTTTTAGCTGGATGTCTGCAGCCAGTGTGGCTTGCTGTAGATACAAAAACTTCATTCCCTAGCTCTGCTGAAATACTCATTCTAAATGGGGAGAAATACTAACAATACACATAGAGCATACATGTAAAACACAAGCAACAAGAAAACTTAAGTTGATATCACATACATTGTACTAGACACAGATGACACCATCATAGACAGGATTTTTTTTTCATCCAAATAAGACATCTTAAAATCAATTCATCTTACCAAGGCAGTTTCTAACAGCTGAACAGTTCAAAAGCCTGAATGAAGTTGACCTATTTCAAAGCATTTTTCTATTCTGGCCACCCACATTCTGTGGATCTACACATATGCTACACATTTGCAAAATACCAAAAAGCTCCTGCTTGA
Source organism: Aythya fuligula (assembly GCF_009819795.1). Lineage (NCBI taxonomy): Eukaryota > Metazoa > Chordata > Aves > Anseriformes > Anatidae > Aythya > Aythya fuligula. The sequence continues at coordinate 99,152,120 of NC_045560.1, read as the reverse complement.
CAACGCCTTTCTCTTTTGCATGGGTAGAGGAGCAATTATTATTAGTTTTATTTTTTTTAATATTTTTTTTTTACAAAGTTACCCATTGGAAAGATTTAAGGTAACTCAGTGTTTTATGTGAGGTCACCAGAATGTCTTGAAGGCACAGGCATCAGAAGCAATGGAAGGCAGGAAGCGTTCACCTACAACAGTGTTGCCACCTGATATGGTGATCGTATCTAAGCATTACAGGTGCTTTCCATAACCATGCATGACTATCTTCTTGGGAGTTTACATTAGATCAGCTTTTATAAAATGATGCCCAGGCATCTCCCGTTTCAGCACTCCAGCTGCTTTAATACTCCTACATGTATGACAAAGAGCATTTGAGGCAGATCATGTCACAAACACACGATTAAAAGCACCTCCATAAAGTAGACAGCAAACTACTTGGGGTCTACTTACTGCAAACAGCCACTTGCTGTGCTATTGGGCCTCAACACAAGCTGAATTATCCTTGTCCATCATGTACTAGAAATATTGTACAGTTGCATGATATTACGGTTGTGGCATTTAACCTCAGCGATCACAGACTGGCTCTCACCTACCTTTGGTTGCTGCCCATAGGTTCCAGAAGCAGTACATCAGCCTGTATATGTAATTATCTTTTTTAAATCAGAAGGAGGATTTTCCCTTATAGAACCCTTACAGGTTTACAGCCTTAGGGCTGCATTTTTTTTTTTCATTTTTTTTTCCTTCACAATTTTTGCTGTGCACTGTGCAGAAGCACTCAGAAAAATACCCAAGCTAAGACTGTGCTTCCAGCTGCAGAACTGTATCAGCACAGTCCTACATGCACACATAACCGCATGTTGCTGTAGCGATACTGTTCTTTGAAACTGCAGAAGGATCTCTGAATGCCTTTGCTCAGTGCAGTCTCACTGCCTATCTCAGTCATCTATTGCATCCTGCAAACAGTAGTGCATCACACGATGCTAACATGCCTTAAGTCAGACATCTTTCTCCACTACACAGGTACAGCACACAAACAGTTAATAAAGGATATACCTGCGGTGAAATACGTAGAAGGGAGGTATTTTTCTGAATCCTCTCAATATAATTTTCCCAATGCTTTTAGGTAGTCAGTTCTCACAGACAGGAAACAGAACATCTGCAAAAACAGAAATACTTACCTTCGACTCCAACAGTCCTTGGGATACTGCTTTATCTTGCAAAAGACCCTTCTGGGGTATTTTGTTTTCTTTTACTGGTTAAATAAATGCAGACAAGGCAAGAATATTTTGTATTGTGGTTTTGGTGATTGTTTGTTTGTTTGTTCCAGTTTTAAAGCTTGGCACTTCAGTAGCTTTTACCCATTACTTCATCATAAGCATTAAGGAATGGTAGTAAGTTTTTCTAAGATGCTGCCATTTGTAGTAACAGCCTTCTGACTCTCAATAGGTAACAGAAATTCCAGGTCAACATTTAGGTATAAGGCAAACAAGATCATCAGCTCCAAAATTAAGCAGACAAAATGACTTTTCAACAGTGCTAGCATTTCAATAAGGTACAACAGGGTTTGGAAATGAACTGGAAAAAAAAAAAAAAAATGCAATAGCCACTTTTACCTGGGATCATACATCTGTTTTAGCAGCACTGCTGGTAGTAAGATTTATGACTTTGTTTTGTTGTTACTATTTTGGGTATATAGATACAATAAAGCAAAAGCCACACTGAATAGCACCCAGCATAAGGTAAAGCAGAGCACAGATCTAACCTTCTTTAACACGTTCTGCCTTTGTACTTAGGCTTGTTTACCTCCTCCAGATTTTCTCATTACAACTGTGATAAGCCCATTCTCCTGATACTGGAAAGGCCGCTGCCGTTTTTGAAACAGCAATTCTTCACACTTAAAAACAGATAAACAGTCCAAAATCTCCTCAAATACACACCATTGCTTCGTCCTTCCACAGGAGATCTCAGGACATGGTGTGCTTGTGGATGGGGGTGTTGGTTTATTTGGAGGGTGAGAGCTGGAAACCCATTCCCTTTGACTGTACGGTCACACTTCAGTAAGGAAATGACAGCTAGTTTCAAATACAATTTTACCACCGAGGAATGGGCAGTTCAGCATAAAACACCAGCTCAGAATAACAGTTCTTAAATAAGGTATTTCAGACACTCCAATTTTCCAGATTCATAAGTCTTCAAGACTCATTCAAGTCTTACTCTCAAGCTCACTTTCACCAGCAGGCAGCCAGGCATAGCAGGGGCGAGGAAGGGAGGAGCAGCATGGAGCACACCAACCTGCGACACCAGATGCTTTAAGATACCAAAACCACAGCACAGGCAGATGTTATGCTGCCAAAGGCATAATACAAACCATCTGATCTTCCAAACCCCAGAATAAAAATATTACTTAGAATTACTCCCCAAGAACTTTGACTATTGAGTTGCTGGTTTTTTGTTGTTGTTGTTCTGTGATGTGCATTTTTTTTCTTTTTTTTTTCTTTTTTTTTTTTTTTGTTTTGGTAAAACAAAACATTTTCTTAATCTATCCAACCTTGTGCTGTGTTTACAACTAAGCAGTTCTAAGGGAGCACCAGAAAAAAAGTGGAAATGACTGTAAATTGTTATGATATCAAAGTCAAATATACAGTAGTTTGCAGAGCAGGGGCAGTGACGTTTTAAAATCTGTACAAGCTGTTGAGCCTTAGTTCTTTGATCCAAGATCTGCTGGCACAAGAAACACTTCAAAGCAATCTGTTGCTTCAGTTTACATGAATAAGAATGTTTCGAGCATATGGATTAACTAAGAGGAAGTGAAATGCAATCCATTTTTAATGCATACCTTAGCAGCAAAGACCAACTCTGATCTCCCATAGCATTTTACAGTAGAACCTTCCTGGCTTTGCCACCCAAAGAAAGTGACTTTATTATAGAAATTAATGCTGCAAAATATAGAAATGCCAAGATGGACCTAGGCATAATGAAATCAAGGAGCCTGAAACAAAATTCACCAGACACTGGAATAGCTAGATGGCAGCTATGATGCTACCGAAAAAGCATTATTTAAAATATAAAAAATAAAAACAAACAAAAAAAAACTGTAAAAGCCCAAAGGTCACCAATGAGTATGAACTGGAACTGCATACCCAGGAGCTAGCTCTTCAATGCATGACTCTAGGACAGTAATAAACAAGTGCATATCATCAAATAAATCCTGATCTACAAACTAAAGACTGACAATCTGTGTAGCCATGTGGGGAGAGCAGTTAGCAGGAAAGGATATTGAAAGAACGAAAGGACATGAACCTTATCAGGTGGATAAGGAATGGAGAAGGACTGACACTTTTCTTGGGTAGATAATGATAGGATAAGGGGGATGGTTTTGAACTAAAAGAGGGTAGATTTAGGATAGGCATTAGGAGGAAATTCTTTACTGTAAGGGTGGTGAGGCCCTGGCACAGGCTGCCCAGAGAAGCTGTGGATGCCCCATCCCTGGAGGTGTTCAAGGCCAAGCTGGATGTGGCCTTGGCCAACCTGATCTAATGGGTGGCATCCCTGCCTATGGCAGGAGGGTTGGAGTTAGATGATCTTTAATGTCCCTTCCAACCCGAGCCATTCTATGATTCTGTGATTTGTTCTCCTCAGATAGCCTAGCATCACAGCCATTGTTAATATTCTTTCAACACCCATAGTGGTTTGCCAGCCTTTCCTTCTCAGATTTTTTTTTTTTTTTTTTCAGAGAGACATCATAAAAGCACTATTTTCACAGTAACGTGATTGTGAACTATTTACATGGACATACATTTTACCATCATATTACATGAGTGCAGGAACTTCAACACAAGAACAGACCTTCCTATGTAATGCTGGAAAGACATTTTATAATGAGCATACTAGACAAGAATAAAGTTTCACATTAAGCAGTGAGAAAAACCTGTATATAAAATTCAAATTATGTAGTGACAGAACTGTAGACTTTTCAAATGGATACTCACATGTATAACCACTGTTAAGTTCACAAGTCCTGCTGGGAGGGATCAAGCCCTTTCCTACAGACATGTTTCTGTCAACAGTCTCACTGCAAATAAACTGGGACTATTAGAGAATCAGGTGGTGATTTCATTTCCAAAAAGATGATGTAGCTGTATGCATTGATGCTTTAAGTGAAATTTTGTAGTAGAAGGTACATTTCAAGTCACCAGTTAAAATCCAGTCAAAGAAATTAAACACAGCCTTCTTTTATTTACCGAAGAGATATGTTACCTTACAGCTATTTCAAGGCAGCAGGGTATTACCAGCCACATAACTGAAGATCAGGTAACACAAACATAAACTGCTTGCATGTCAAAGCCTATTTCTCCCCACAGTTAGCTGAAGATTGAGACCAAACTGCAGGTTTATGTTGCTGCAGGACAGCTTCTGAATGATGATGATGCTAACTTGCTGCATCATCTTTAGTATCTCTGGAGGCAGCAAAGCTGAAAAGACGTGACTGCTGAACTACTTGCATATGTCCTGAGGCGACTTTCCCAGGATGAAGTTGCTGACAAATTCTTAATGCCATCCATGCTGCACCATTCTTGATCTACTTAGAACATTTCTCCCTTAAGGAAGCACTTTCCACAGCCTTAAATTCACTTAAAATGCAAACTAGGAAAAACATTGCCTGTAATATCAACAGGAGGTTTTTTAAATCCAATGAATAAGATTAAACAATTTCAGTGCAAATTACTAAATTCTTTTCAGTTTGAACTAACTCATTAAAAGCCTCTACATGCTAATACTCTCCATGCTCTATGATTAGCATGCAATTTCTTCTATTAGATCAGTAAACCATAAGAAAAGTTGAGCTAAATATTTCCACAAAAACACCCTCTTTTTCCCCCACTCCCTGTTTTACACCCTGAAAATTCAACTGACTGAGACAAATCTCACATTTCTGTGTGACTTCTCTTGCTGCATATCACAAAGCTATAAGTGTATGATGTGAAAGTGCCAGGGAAAAGTGCTGGTTTATGATTTATGTCCTCTACAGAATAGCTAGCTAGAAAGTTCACTAAGTCTCTGTTTCCAGATAACAACATACATATTAAATTCCAGCTTCAGTTCAAATTTTCCTTACAGATGGCTGAACCCTGCTCTATAACCTGTCCCAGTCTGCCAGTAGAAAGGAGATGCTACCAAAGAAACATGTTCTGTATAAACTTTGCTTTTTATATTACAGCTGGATTCTTCTGTCTCTCAGTTGCTTTAGCCACTGGAGTACAAGACAGCTACTGCTGTGTTTGTCGGGGACATCACAAATTGCCCCACGCTGTTACAAGATACTCAGTTCCATACCTGTGGAAAGAGATCATACAAGATTTACTGTAATCACTATGTGGCCAGACCCCTTCCTGACAGTGAGGAAGCCAAGAAAGGTCCTCCCAGCAGCAAGCCTGCCAAAAATTCAGCACACAAATAAACAAGAGACAGCCCCCTGATCCCCTCAGTGGATACTACTTGTGGTAAGAGAAGACAGAGGCAGCATCTGATGTAAAAAGTGTGAGAAGAAGCAGGTAAATAATACAAAGCAATGGGGAAAAAATAAGGAAAAAAAAAGAAAAAGCAGAGCTTGAAGCCTGAAGTACAAAATATTTTTCCCCTTGCTCATGTCATTACATACAGTGACCTTTTTCTTGCAATCTCCTACTGCAGTTTCCAAGGAGGAGCTTCAAAGTTTACTCTTTTTTGGCTACATTTGTTGTGTCACCTTTACATTGCATTTCCTGAATTCTCAACATCAGTCCAGAGCACAGGAGACTGGTATCATCAGTAACAATTAAATCACAGAAGGACTAGTCCAAAACTCCATTAAATTACCAGTCAGTAAGTTACACAGCCCATGGGCAAACTTTGCATTCTGAGAGGTTTCCTGATTTTATATGAAATTCACCTCTGCATAAGGATTACAACTAAGCCAAGGAGTTCCACAGGTCACCCAAATCCAATTTCTGCTTCCACTCACACTCTTTCCTCCCTTTTGGCACAGGTCTCACGGCCAGGTCGTTGACAAAGACCCACGTTCCATGTTGGAGCAACAAAGTTCATGGACTCAAAGGCTTTGGAGAGGGATGTAGATGGGGGAAGCAGAGAGAAGTGTTCATTTTCCTCTATGACAGCAGAACTAGCCTGTTCTGAATGAATGTTTAACTGCAGGTGACCATCCTACCCACCTGAAAAATAAGTGATCTACCATGGGCCATCATTCACTATGGATGAGATTTTGTGCACAAGTTAGTGTGTGACTTTTTTTTTTTTTTTTTTTTTTTAATGATAAAAGGAAATTAAAGGAATGAGGGTGCTTTACAGCTGTCTGGAATGCCAAAAGCACAACAAGGTGAGTAAAAGGTGGTGTGTGCTTCCATGGGACTAGAAAGGGAAGAAATAAAAAGAAAAGAAAAAAAAAAAAAAAAAAAAAAGAGAGAGAGAGAGAGAATGTGCCCTGGCTGAAATTTGTTGCAATGATGTGACATAGGCCTTTAAAAATAGACATTCATTGCCTCTTCCAACAACTCAGTCCTTGGTAAAAGATTCAGATTGCAGATTTAATGGAGGCAGCACATTGTGCTCGGCTAGAAAATGTATTATGATTATTAGATGGAGCTATAACTAAGTTCATACATACAGACAGACACATATGCTCCACCTGGGTAAGTATGTCTACATTATATTCTCATGAATGTAATGAACCCCCTGCAAAAATCATTAATGAAGGACAAAAGGGGTAAATTGATTGCTGGTATTATCTCTAAAAGAGAAGAAATTACTGAATTTCAGAAGAACAAGTAGCTGTTACAGCAGCCAAATGGTACACATTATTTTCAGTCAGATTAAGCAGTCAAATTTGGGACAGTCTGCTAATGTCTAAAAATTTATATGGAAAATAATTCTGGGGGGAAGGAAAAAAAAAAAAGAAGAAGAAGAAGAATCAAGACTGTTATTATGCTAATACCCAAGTATTACTTGGAAACTGAGGTTATGTGCTTATACCAGATTTTTAAGTCAAGGCAGTTATCGACACAAATCAGAAAAATGAAATTATATTCTTCTTACTTAATATAACCCTGCCCAGTTTCACTGCTAGATGATTTATTTCAGTGGAGATATAAGATTATATAAGACATCTCCTCTGGAAATTCTTACTGCTGAATTAGCAGGAATAAACAAAGACCCGAGCTACAGCACGAACTCCAGTTTTAATAAACCCTTGAATTGATGTCCTATGTAACATAAAGATGGATATGCAGCCTGACTTGCAGATGGATCTCGTTGGGCTTTGTATTTGTAGATAATTTCCTCTTTGCACTGAAATATTACAATTTGCACCAAAATTACTGTAGGTACAAAATGAGGGACCAAAGCACAGTAGAAGAGTATCAGAGTGTGCTCTGTGACAGTAAATTAAAATTCCATGATTTTATCTATGATATGAGTAACTTGAATGCAAGGTACCTAGTACATTTGAGATTACATTGTATGTCTGTGAGCAGTCATTGTGGGGAGATGTGAGGAAAAAAAGAAAAAAAAAAGAAAGAAAGAAAGAAAAAAAAAGCCTCTCCAGAGCAATCAACCTTGTGGTATTGTTTTGTGGTTTGGATTGTTTTTTTTGTTTCTTTGTTTCGGTGTTGTTTTTGTTTGTTTGTTTGTTTTCTTTTGTTTTTCCCAGTTTTGTTTGCTGGGTTATGTGAATGAGGCAAGTACAAATGTACTCATCAGCAATTAATACATTTTTGCGTTCACGTTTTTGAGAAAGAACCCATTGTTTGCAGGATGGGTTTTAGTGGAGTAGAGCTACATAAACAAGGCAATTTTTTTCACATACAGTGTAACAAGAAAAGGTAAACACCTCTCTACAATCCCAAAGAGTATTGTAGAAGTCTCCAGCTGCATAAAACTGGAGTTCAATACTTGAGCTTTGGTCCTCAGAAATATCAAGTAAACTGGGCTGGAGTCCCTCCACAAATTCCTACAGAGATACAAAAAATTAGTGAAAACTAAAATCCAAAATAACTGCCTTCAGCTCATGCTTTATACATATCAAAGTCTGTTTACATAAATTTACCTGTGGGAAACTAACTACTGTTATGTCACTTCCCTCCCTTTCCCATACCTTATTACATTTTCTTATACCATCTTAATCTCAAGCCTCACTTCCAGAAGTCCCAGACTGGTAACGTGTTATTTCCAATTAGCCGAACCAATTATTTCACATCAGACGAATCCTTATTTCACAAAGTGTTCCAAATCTTTAATCAGCCTTCAAAAGTATGTGTATAACCAGTTTCTTCAAGATAACATGAAGGGAGAGGTGATACAGAAAATGGATTGTTAACATAGATTTTCACTTGCTTAAGATGCAGCAGGAAGTAAGATTCAGACATAAATCTGTTGGTCCTAAAGCAAAACATAGATCATGTTCAGTAACTTAACAGGATTTTTAAGATCCTTATACACGTGCAGGAAAGTAGACCTAAACATGGTGGATATATGGTATAATTGCCATAATTTTCATTCTTTTATTTACCACATCATACCAACAGCAAATTTAGAATAAAATAATTTGGTTTCAGAGTACCTTACCTACCTTTAAGTTCTTTGTTAAACATTTTTACTATGTACATGCAAACGCTTCTCTATTTGCACATTTTTAAAAGAAGGTAAAGTAAGGAAAAGCAGTAACTCAAATGAGGTAACGATGAACAAAGAACCACTGATAATCATGAAACGCCATACTGACTTCACTCACTATTTCCAGATTTTTCTGAGAATCAAGATGTTTGGAAACATGTTTCTAAAAAGATCTTTTTTGTTGTTTGTTTGTTTGTTGTTTTGTTTTTAATCTTGGTAGGGAAGAAATATTGATGATATCAACCTCTGTAAGTTAAGCCTTTGCCTTAGAGCTTGAGGGGTTTAGCAGCAGTGGGGTTTGTAATTAATAGTTAAATACTTTCCAGTCCCTGAGGACTTAGCTGATTTATTGTATTTTGGTGAATAAACAGAACATTAGCTAGCTATAGCACATTCTTCCCTACCTTGCTTTTTTTTTTTTTTTTTTTTTTTTTTTTTTTCCCTACAAGATTTCATCAAAACAGCTGAATCTAACTTTGTGCCTGACTGATTCAGGATAGGAAAAATTATTAACCTGCATTATAAGCGGTCTGTATGCAGAACAAAAGTAATCCCACGCACTAATATGTGATCAATATCTGACTCATAAGTGCATCTCCATTCCAAAGGTTCAGAGGTCTGGCTCATGCTCTTAGGAGATAAACAACTTAAGCCTACAAATAGCTTTCCCATTTCAGTTTTCTGTCGTGCATTTAAAAGCCTTACAGTTTTCTACTTTATAATAAACACTTCTACAACCTAAGTAGTGTTAATAGAGTGACATTGCTCCTTTTTCACGGGCACTTCAAAAGAAGTACAGCATGCAAAAGACTCCTGAGTGGTTTAAACAAAGTTTGAAAGTAAGAACGGAATAAGCGATGTCTTGTCATTCAGTGCAATAAATCTGTCCTCGCCACATAAATCACCAGTTATCCTCATTGCCACCATTTTGATTTACGGTAGATAAAAAAGACAGGAAATGATGGAATTTAACTTTTCACAGTGATGTGTTTCCAATGCACTACGTACAAGAGCTTAAAACCCACTGTTTGTTTTGATTATAATTTGTAGAAATACTTTAATCTGTTCAGTTCCTAATACAGGTATATTCAAGCTCAGATTCAGTTGCCACATCTCTGAGAGTCACTACATGTCAACTGAGCTGTACCAATATGCCAGGCAGCCAGAGGACTAAATGTTTTCACCTAAATCTAAGTGTTTGGATGTGTTGGAATATCTGGTATATACAATCTGAACTACTGCATGGCTTGCTGAGTGTAACTCAATAACATATAGTAGCTGCTTGATTATGTGTCTAAATTCCTAATTTAAAATATTAATCCAGTTCAGCTCATACTCATTATACTATTCTCTGTTGTTGTTTTGTTGTTGTTTTTTGCTAAGTATTCGATTATAGCACCAGACAGCCATGTAACTGCATACAAAGAAAAGAGTCCTTGTCTCAAAAAGCAAGCATATGACAGTGGGAACAGTTTCAATGAAATCAAGACCATACCTAAATATCTAATGGATAAATTCTTGAGACCCCACCTGCAGTACTGCGTTCAGCTCTGGGGCCCCAGCACAAGAAGGACAAGGAGATATTAGAATGAGTCCAGAGAAGGGCCATGGGGATGATCAAAGGGGATGGAGCACCTCTCCTACCAAGACAGGCTGAGGGAGATGGGGCTGGTCAGCCTGCAGAAGAGAAGGCTCTGGGGAGACCTTATAGTACCTAAAGGGGGCCTAGAGGAAAGCTGGGGAGGGACTTTTTGTCAGGGAGTGTTGGGATAGGAAAAGTAACTGCTTTAAACCAAAAGAGGGTAGATTGAGACTAAATGTGAGGAATACTTTCTTCACTCAGAGGGTGGTGAGGCCCTGGCACAGGCTGCCCAGAAAAGCTGTGGATGCCCCATCCCTGGAGGTGGTCAAGGCCAGGCTGGATGGGGCCTTGGGCAACCTGGTCTGGTGGGAGGTGTCCCTGCCCATGGCAGAGGGCTGGAACTAGATGGGTTTTAAAGTCCCTTCCACCCCAAACCATTCTGTGATTCTGTGACCATAAATCAAAATCTGACTGCTAAACAAGAAGAGAGAGAAAAAGAAATCTGGAGGCCATCCAACATACAATTGCTCCACGTATGCACTATGAAAGCAGAGCTGGTTCTCTAAAAGCAATTGCAAAAAAATAGGAAGAAAAAGCAAAACAGCTGCAAGGCCAGTTTGAAGAAGAATACTGTGATTACTACCCTACATTACAAAGACTTCAGAAATATATAGCTCCTATTAGTTCCCAACTAAAAGAAAATGACTGCAGTAAAGAGCGACGACTCCAGAGTGACAGTGTTACAGTTCAGAACAATTCTTCAGATAATATAAACCAACACAGCTTCAGCTTGTATCAGTGGAAGATCATACAGAGTGCCCAAGAATATTAATGAATTGTTCACTGAAAACAATTTCTATTACAAGTAACTCCTTCAATGATTAGTTGTTGCTTTTTTTAAAGAACGCGGAACACAGAAGCATTTAGGTACACAGCAGACATACGACAAAACAATGACAAATGGCAGGAATAACATTTTGATGTAGTTCTATTAAAAAGACAACTCCTCCACTCTTGGAATAATCTCATAAAAACCCTTTCATTAAATCACTCTTTCATACTAACCGATTCCTTTTCAATGCTATTTAAGCTCATTACCTTAAACGAGCACTATTACATGTGCAATAAAATAAACATAAGTACTGTTTTTATGCTTCCCTACCAGGTAAATCACCCCTTTAACGATATTATAGTTCTATCTGTTGCAGAGTAGTTAAACAGACACATTTAAAAGTTGATGCTGGTTACTTTCTTTTTACTTGGATGAGTTGGTCTCTGAAACACAAACAAAAGTCTTTAACTCTATTTTTTTTTCCCCACTTATAAGTCCTTATACTTTCTCTCAAAAAAAACATGTCTTAATACTTGGATAAATGACACAAAACAACAAAGATGTTATCCTGTTTTCAGCATGGGACACTAACAAAATCATTAAAAGCAGCTGCAGTAAATCCTGGAATATGTGACCAAACTGTGACCTATGGCATAGCATCACAATCAGATGGGTATTTTCATGATCAGATTTCAACTGGTGCCTATTACTTCTCCTGGTTGTCCAAAAACTTATCTTTTATAAGCAAGACTGTTTTATCAGAGTGGGATATGCAGTCTATTCTGCCTTCTCTTGCACCATATATAAAAAGGGACTCAGACAGCTGAGGATTAGCTAGTAAAGAGATTTTATCAAAACATGGATTTTTTTTTTTGAATTGATATTTTCTTTTATGAAAAGAACCAGTGCAGTTAACTAGTATCATCCCTTTTCTTTGTGGAAGGTAATATACAAAGAAAGGTAGATAGGAGTTGAAGAAATGGAAGTTTTGAGTGAAGCCACGTGCAACTGTCCATGTTTCTGGTTACGTGGATGGTACTACTGAACTTGTTTCTGTTGTGAAATTTATAAGCAACCATCAGATGAAATTAAAACAAAATTTAGTGCTACAGCAGGTTTAGTTCAATCTCTGGTTTATCTGAAGAGATGAAAATGTATTTTAATCTTCGTATGATTAGAAGGATTGGTGGTGGTGGTGGTTTGTTTCTTAAAGAAAATGAGGTACTTTGCTGTAAGAAAAATTTGGAAATATAACCAAAATTCAGCTGGAATGAGCAGTAACAGAAAATTTACTGTCTTATGGATGTTGATTACCTGTTGACTTCAGTGGTTTTGCAGCAGGTCAGAGAACATAACTGCACATTTGACAAAGTCAATGCAACTAGAGTAATTCTACATCTTCGTAGGGAAGCCAAAGATTGAGAGTACGTCAGGACTGAAGTACGGTTTCCTTGCTAAAGATGGTGCCTCAAAGTTTCACTCCAGTCAAAAGAAAATCTTGACCGGTTGCTTTTCTGTGCAGCAAGGATTTCAGCACGTGTTGTTCTGGCATTCATTACACCCAGTACACTTGTTAAAACATTTACATTACTTCAAGAAATGCCAGTCACTGTCAGCAGTCAATAAGAAATGAGATGGAAAGCAGCTAGTCATGCGTTTTACATCAACTAACCACCAATCACAAATGTTTCCCTTTTTCATTAGGCAAGGTGATAGAAGTCAGAGTAGAACTGAATCAGCCCTAACTTCATTACCTTTGAAAGTTCTATTAAGAAACAACACTATCGCTGTAGTACAGATTCCCTATAGTCTCTGTGGTACAGATTACAAGGGCTTACACATAAACATTGCTTGCATGAACTGATTAATCTGCTTAAACTACAGAGAAAAAGGAGGAATTATTTTGAAGGAAATCACTATTATGATAAAGTTACAGAAACCAACAACATAGTAGTGTTTTTTTCCTTAACAGAGCACTTCTAAACTACACAAATATGTTGTGGTTTGTAACATGCTATGTAATTGCATCAGAGTCCCAATATTGTCTTTTTTTTTTTTTTTTTTTTTTTTTTTTAATAAATAGAGGGAGTAGAAGATTTTGTCCTAAAGTTACTTCAAGGAACCCAAAAGGTCATGCACATAACTCCAATTTTTCATGAATAGTTCCTGTGAGATAAACTACATCAGATATGCATTGATTCCCAAGCAACTGAGTGCCACCTATGCTCAGTAAGAGCGGCTGTCAGCTCAGCTGTTCTGATGATTGGGACTCTAATTCACAGGCCAACAAGAGAGGCAAGTGGCTAGGTTTAAATCAGACAGAAGGTCAGAACACACAAAAAGAAACAGAACAAACGGGAATTTAAGGAGATCTCCTAAAATATTAGAGAAGTGATTTTATTGACAAATGCATTACTGGCACATTGTTCATATCCATGACTTCCTGTCTACCTTTTAAATCCTCTACTAGAACATATTAAAGTATTATTTTTTCTGACAAAAAAAAATAATTAACGAAAGCTGTCAGAATATGTTATTTACCAATAACCCTAATGAATCGGAAGGAAACGGCATACACGCTGTTTTACTAGTAGGTTGTATAGGGTTTATGTAGCAGGGTTTTGGTAGCAGAGGAGCTGCAGTGATGACCCCTGTGAAGAACCCAGCAACTGCCCTCCATGTCAGATCAGCACCAGCTTTAGCCAGCTCCAAAAGGGACCTACCATTGGCCAGAGCCCAACTAGTGAGCAACACCGGTTGGGCCTCTGAGAGAGCAGAGGAAAAAAAATTGCTGTGCAACAGCAGCTGGAAGAGTGAGGAGTGACAACAGCCCTGCATGCCCCAAGGTCAGTGCAGCAGGAGGGCAGGAGGTGCTCCAGGCAGGCAGCAGCAGTTCCCCTGCAGCCTGTGGAGAGGCCCCTGGTGGAGCAGGCTGTCCCCCTGCAGCCCATGGGTCCCCCATGGAGCAGATCTCCACGCTGCAGCCCCCCCGTGGGTGGAGGAGCCCCCGGTGGAGCAGAGGGATGTGGCCTGGAGGAGGCTGCAGCCCATGGAGAGCCCCCACAGGAGCAGGCCCTGGGCCGGAGCTGCAGCCCGTGGAGAGGAGCCCACGCAGGAGCAGGGGGTCTGGGGGGAGCTGCTGCCACCTGTGGGGGACCCGTGCTGGAGCAGTTTGCTCCTGGGGGATGGACCCCGTGGCACGGAGCCGTGTGGGAGCAGTTCCTGAAGAGCTGCTGCCTGTGGGCAGACCCCACAGGATCACTTCCCATGGAAGGAACTCCACATGGAGCTGGGGCAGAGAATGACCGTGAAGGATCTGCGGAGAAAAACCATTAGGGACTGACCACAGCCTCCATTCCCCCCTCCCTTACACCACTCAGGGGGAGGAGGTGGAAGAGGGTGGATGGGAGGAAGGTGTTTGTAGTTTGCTTTTAGTTACTCACTACTCTAGTCTGCTAGTGATAGGGAATAAATTATATTTATCTCCCTATGTTGAGTTTGTTTTGCCCATGAGGGTAACATACATGTATGAGCGATCTCCCTGACCTTATCTCAACCCGTGAGTTTTTTTTCATCATATTTTCTCACCCTGTTCTGATGAGGAAGGGGAGTAAGAGAACAGTTGTGGCGGAGCTTAGGTAGCCATCAGTGGGAAACCACCACACAGACAGAAACATGAATGCTCTTACAAAAGCTTCTTCACAGTATGGCTCTCACAAGAAGAAATTTATTAACCATATTAAAATGTGCCAATAAAATCATTACTAAAAATAATTTCAATATGTTCAGTACCAGGAACAGACTAACCATGTGATGTTCAACAGAGAAAAAAAATATATTAATTTATATCAACATCTCTCTTCAATTTCATCTATGCCAATTAAAAAAATGCAATTGCATTTGTTACTGAAAAACTGAAAGATACAAAACTTGCAGGAACACTATTTACTCATTCACATCAAATCTTAAACATGAAAAAATTAATTTTTTTCTTTGTTAATGCGAGGAAATTAACACCCCAATTACATCAGTAGTTTGTTCCGTACCAGTTATTAACCTTTTCAGTGCTTACGTAAAGCACCAGACTGACTATGAAATACTCTTTGGTTTCTTCCAGCCATACCAACTCAACACAGACTTTACCCTCTGCATCTGCATAATCTGTGGTATAGACACAACCCATGTAGTCATAAAGGCTGGACTCCTTGGAAGACAGCCCCTTGGAAGACAGTTCCATGCAGACTGGGGCACTGAAACACCAGAAGGGCTTTCGGGCTTCATCCAAGAGAGTAACATCCATCACAAAACAGTCCTAAAACACAAACAGAGGAGATTATTTTCCTATGCCATGGCACAGTAAGCAGTTCTGTCCCTGACTTTAGGGAGAAATACTAAAGGTTCAATACACAGCAAATTTTGGTATGAAGGCTGAAAATTCAAAATATAATTGACAGTGTTCTACTGACTACTGCAAAGCAACAGATACTTAGAGGTTTCTTACAGAAATCAAAAGTACATCCTACAGGCATTAAAAACTGCCTTGCCAAACAGAAAGTTGCACTGCCAGCCTAAATCATTTTTTCTTGCAGATTTTTTAAGCCTTTAAAATCTGTGGTTCAAAATAATTAGTTACCTTCCCATTCAAATAATAATAGTCCTTTCAATATGAGAAACTTGAGTTTAAACCAAGGTACTAAACTTCTATGAATGCAGCAATGTTTGCAAAAAACATTCAAAGAGACAAGCCCTAAAGCAGCCAAAAAAACGCAATTACTCTTATACGCCAGCTATAAATGAAAGGCCACTCTCTGAATGGCTGCAAGCATCAGCTCCCAAAAAGGTATTATTATTACATTGTCTTCTCCTCCAAATAATTCTTCTTGTTTAAATAAAAAACTTGCAAATAAACATTTTCAACACTACACAACTACATCGCTTTCTAAGGCTAAAATCAGGATGGCAATTCTTGGCCACTTACAAAGTGAAGTTTTCACATATATGCCTTAAAAGCATACAGGCTGTATATCACTGCTAATAGCAGTTATTACCTATTCTCACCTGTTCTGAATCAATAGTCAATCAGACAATCTTAATTATATATATATTTGTATATATATATATATACATATATACACATGTATATGCATTACTTCAAGAAGTATAATTTGTTCCAAAATTAAACAATGCAACATCACCCACTCTATGCCAAGAAATAAATTTGGAATGCTTTGCTTTGGAGTATTATATAGCTGTGTTTCTGTAGCTTTAACGGTTATTTCACTACTACTGAAGTTTAATCAAACAATACCAAGCAGATGGCAAAACCTTAAGAAGTGACGTGACCTATAAAATTTTCCTAAGCTTGTTATTATAGACTATGCTGCAAATATACAGTTCAAACCAAATCTGATGATCATTTAATAATTTATATGACCTATAAATATACTTGAAACAAAGTAGTCTTAAGTGAATTCTATGGAAAAATTTGTACTGTAAAGGATCCATCGCCCTACTGGGATGGTGTTGCCTGTGTTCTAGTCACTGCCGGTGGGCAAAGTCCTTGTTCCTAACTCTGTAAAATTGGGTGGGTATCTTACACAGTGGGTCCATGTTTACAATAGTTACTGAGTTCAAGAGGCTCAGAAGATACAGTGTCTTCTGGGGATATCCTTTAGGGATGGGACTGGGTAGGTCAGGTTGATGGTTGGACCTCATTATCTTGAAGGTCTTTTCCCACTTAGATGGTTCTGTAATTCTATAATTCTAACAGCTACTATTTTGTGGTCTGATATCTTGCATTTCAAAGGCCAATTGTGAAAAGTAAAGCAGGGTGGCCCTAAGCATTTGGTGGATCTTTTTTTCCTCCATACATTCCAAAGTATCGGTACTTCAATTTTCATAAAATACCCAGAAGTGCCAGACAAAGTGTTTTTTACTGGAAGTACCAGAGAAAATTCAAATAAATTCAAAATAGTGTCATATTCTGCTCCTGTCACTGATTTTATTTGGCCTTCACGTGTTTTAAGAGTTATAGAGATTTATGTCAAAAGCTAAATTGAATTCTACCCACAGCTGTGTTGACATGTGCAAGCGCTCACCATAAAACAAGGGGTTTAACAAAGATTGATATGATTTATTTTTTTTCCTAAAAGCAAATATTCAGTAGAACTTATGCTGCAAACACGTAGGACAGAACTAAACTAGACTACAGGCTTAGCTCTCTGTTTCCTCTGACAGTTAATTTCCCAGACTGTTATATGATACTTACGATTATTTTTGTGGAAGAAAAAAAAAAATCCTGCCAAGCAGCTGTAAATCACCTGATTTCCTGATATCTGCCCAGCACAGCAACAAGAGTTCCTACCTCTCATCACACACTTTTCAGGGAAATGAAGCACACTGTATGCCAAGATCCCACTAACTTTACATAGGCATTACATGGGCACACAAATTACACAAAACATAGGCATTAAAGAAAGATGGCAAACAATTACTTTTAAAAGCATTTTCTTGTTAGCTTGAATTCCTTCTACTTGCCAACATACAACAGTCTTAACATACACAGAGAAAGGATTTGCTGTTCTTTGAAAACAAACACCTACCTCAAAACCGCCTGGTACAAACTGAGAGGGGAAAAATGCAAGTGAATTAGCTTGTCAACAAGGAATGTGAAGAAAAAAATGCTATGAGTAATTAGAGAGGGCAAACTGAATGGAAACTAATTCAAGCTCAACTGCAGTTGATGCTCCCAACAGATACACGTAGGTTACTAAGTTTTAATGATAAATTTTATATTTTTTGTTGCACAGGACAGCTGGTTGACGCTGTAAACTACAAAACAAGTATGTTAATGCCTATGAGCAAAATATTATCAGACAGTATTTCATTTCGCCCTAATGCAGGATGAGAAGGAGGATAATTTTCTTAATTGTTTTACTCTTTTCAAGTAATGCCAGAATCAACTGTTGAACAAAATCTTATTATTTTTTCAGTAGTGCTTAAATTACTTGTATTAGTATTTTTGGTACTTCTGAAATATCCATGCAGCTGAAGTACATTTAAAAATATGTGCCTTCACTGTTGCAAGATCTACAGAATACTCTTAATCTTCTTAGAAATCATTCTTTAGGAATTTTATAAAGGAGAACAAGTAAGAAGTCCACTATAACACAAACTTTTAACCCAGGCAACCCCATGTATGAGGCAATAGCTAGGTTCAGTCTCTGCCTGTGCCCACTGCCATTTTAATATTCTTCAATAGTTTCTAACTTCCATTGCACACACACACTACAACAGAACTGCACAGCGTTTCCCTTGGGGGTCAAGGTGTATTGCCTGCAATGAAAAAAGAAAAGGCACATCTGCAGTATATTTTTTGTCCAGTGCTTCCAAGCAATGCTGGTCAAACAACATTTTCAGCAAGCTGAAAGCACTGCAGTCATCATCATATATGCACAATTGGTCTATCATGCAACAAATCCTCCAGAACACAAAGAATTGAACTATTTTTCTCAACATTCACATGATTTTTACAATACTTAAATTCCTTTTTATTTTTTTCTAGGAGACATACCTTCCACAAATAAAAACATTTTAAAAAGTAGCACATTCAGGATGCTTAAACATCATTCTGTTTTGAGATGAACATTTCCAGAAACAAAAAGTATTTCTGACTGACCTTTACATTGCCTTTAAAGGCATCTGTTTCCCAGGATAAGCCAACTGTCCCAATAAGAGGCACGTGCTTCGTATTATCCTTTAAGCTTACAACTGTGAGCCTTAAATATCCATTTTCAATGTCACCTGAAAATATTAATAATATATAACATTATACATCTGCAAATCAAGCCCAGTCAAATATGCTATTTATATTCTCTCTCTTCTTCTCTCCTTACTTGCCACCTGCTCACCTGTAAGGAACTCCGACATACACCAACAGCTAGCTATCCAGCACATTATGGAGAACTTAAGTCACAATTTGGGGCTTTGCTTTTGTGATCCTCAGTAGAAGCAGCAGCTAAAATAATTCTGATTTCTGTATAAAAATCTGAAGGCCACCAAAGGCCTTACACAAGGATGCAAGGACTACATTCCGTATTTAATACTTCAGTCACATGCCACCAGCGCCTCCATTGCTGCCTGCCCCCAAAAAGTCAAACTTAATGTATAAAACATGAAATAAATGCTGAAATACCTTCCTCCTACCTCTCCTTCCCCCCTCCCCCCTTTATTTTTTAATTTTTCTGCTCTGTCTAGTTCTTCAAATAACCCTACAAAACAGGAAACAAGGACAACAATCAGCCCTTCCTGGAAAGCATACTGGGTCATTTAAACTGACAAGCACTAAACCCTGATTTGGATCAAGTTTTTAAATTATGATGCGTTTTTAAAGCTTCCTTTCTCTTCTTTCACAGAATTATTAAAATCACTTTATTATTATTAAACATAACTATTTCTTTGCTATGTCCTCCTCTCCTCCCAGAGAGAGACTGCCTTTTTAGCTTTTTTTTTTCCTTTTTTCTCCTGCTATTGGAAGAAAATTAAACAGGCAATCCAATGGTCTGTTTATAGTTTGGGTTATAACAAAACAAGCAAGATCTCTGATCACAAAAAATGCACCCCATCATGACAGAATAAAGTTTCTTAACAGGATTTCACTTCAACAATCTTATTTGAACAAGAGATACTATCTCTCTTCAAATAAAGAAGGAAGGCACTGGAGATGCGAAAGGGGAAAAAAATGGGGGGGGGGGGGTCAGGGAACAGAACCAAAAAGTAGAAAGTAGCTAATAGTCGCATGAGGCAGGTAGAAGAGAAAGAAGGAACTCATACATGCACACACACACACACAAATAAATAAATAAATAAATAAATAAATAAATAAGAGAAGAAAAAGAGAAGTTGCTTGCCCATGGTTCTCCATCAATAAAGCCCAGTAGCAGCAAGAAGCTGAAGACAGAAGCAACATCAAAAAGGCAAAAAGCCTTTGCCTGGTGGCTGCTGAAAGCAGACTGCTAGAGGCAAAGTGACAGAAAAAGACTGAGCCCATAGTTTACCACAAAAGCCAGAAACGTCTCTGAATTGGTACCATGGGACCAAGCAACACCCATGAGATGCTGGAAAGACATCAGTCAAGTAGGGAGTCCAAAGAGCAATGTGTGGAGAAAGCAGCTCAACGCATGAGAGGATGCGGAAGCAGATGATTGCTCAGTACAGACACTGTCTAGAACAGGAGTGTGAATGCAGTCGAACCATCTTGACTATGACCAGAATGTATTTGGTATGGTTGAAGGAAAACCACTGAATCGTTGAGGTTAGAAGGGACCTCTGGAAGTCATCTCGTACAACCCCCCTGCACCGTTGAAAAGAACCTGGCCATATCCTCTTTGCACCCCTTTGGGTACTTATGAAGACCAAAAGCCTCTCCCTGGAGCCTTTTCTCCCACTGGCTGAACAGTCCCATCTCTCTTGGCCTTTCCCCATACTGGAGATGCTCCATTCCCATCATTATCTGTGTCAGACACTCTCTAGTAGCTCCATGACTCTCTTGCACTGAGGAGCCCAGTACACAGGGGCCACAGCACTCTGGGTGTGGCCTCACCAGCAGAAGGGGAGGAAAGAACAAGCAGAATTCACTTCCAGGATCCAGGTCAGCGTGCAAAAAAGAGGTGTTAAGTATGGGTGATGCCTACCCATATGGTTCAGTTCCAAACTTCAGTAAATCAAATCCAATGACAATATTTCATTCAAGATGAATATTCAAGCTTTACAAAAAGAACGTTAACAGCCTGAGCTTAAAGATGAGCTTTTACACAAGAGATTTTAAATGACATCAGGCAACAAGCATTTTTTTCCAAAGAGCTATGCAGCTTTCTGCAATTCAGATTTGAATGGATGCAGCTATTCTTCTCACTTACTCAAAACAAATTAAAGTTTTAATGGAATAAGGACAGATTGAAAAAAAAAAAAAAGAAAAAAAAGCACACTAATAAATTAATGTAGCCCAGCACAACAGTGTTATTGCACAATATTAGTAACACCAACTACTGCACTGCTAGATGGGCCACCTGGCTAAGATGCACGTTGGAAATTGCCTGTTGCAAATACTTCTCAACTTCAAGCGAGAATAGAAAGAAGCACTGCAGAACAGCAGGCAGATAGCTAATTACACATGGGTTAGTTAACCCAATCCTTATAACCATTTATTACTTTTATATATATATTAAAGCTAGTCCTGGTATGCATAAGAAAGAAAACATACTACTAGAAGTACTACTACAAGAATCAAAGTGCTAATTACTTACATGTCCCCTTCCTCATCCCAGTCAGATAAGAAAGAAAATGAAATTAAAGGGCAAATAAAGCTCTGTTAAACATGGATGAGGCAAATTAGACAGGTTTCCCTTCAACCTGATCTGTAATTTGTTTCATTGGTACAGTTCAGAGTTTATGTAAGACAGGTAGAGCAGTAAATTGGCCCTTCAGTCAACACAGCTTAAAGGGAACAGGCACTTTCAAATAAAGGGAATACCAACATGGAGAACATACAACATGTAGTCGAACCTCAGGGAAAGAAATAATAACCCAAGAGTTCACAGGCACTTATTTTTGCTAAAAGCATGCGATTTTGATTTGCTAACCAAGCCTTGTTGTGAGTTATAATTTGATTGTTATTTTCACAGGTCAGGCTGTGCTTGATGCTAATTCTGGTGGTAACAACAAGCCTTACCATGCTGAAACGGTCATTTAAATTTGTAAATCAATCTTCAAGGTCGAGCAAAAACTTTCCAAACACAGGATGGGATATTTTGCAAACTAATCTTACAAGCGCTCCAAACACACAAAGATCACCCCCTTACATTTGTTTTGCGAGCACAGCAAAACTGACATCAAACAGGAATAACACTGAGAAGCCAAAGCTTAAAGTACCATACTGCTACAAAGCTATACTTAAACAGATGAAGAACTAGGTAAATACATTGCAAGGATGTTTATTAAAAACCTAGATAGTATTCCTGATTTCTGGATGAGTTATATGAAAAGCTTGTCACGGCTTCCTGAAAACAAGAAAAGTTTTCTAATACATTCAGTTTGAAAGCTTTTAGCATATTCACCCTACAGTATCTGTCAACAAGACCATATTAGCAATTCAGTTTAAATGGAAGGAAGCATAAAATAAAATGCTAACAAACAGCCAAAACAGGGTGCCAAAACAGCCAGCTACTGCAGTGCAAGTATTAAGAACAAAAAAAAAGATCTGAAGTCATACACAGTCCATCCACTTGGTTCAATGAAGTGTGATATAACTTTTTTAATTTAATGCTCGGAATCTTGCAGAAAGAATTGAAAACAGAGCAAGAAGAATGAACACAGCAGTAATGGGCACTAATGAAAAGCAGACAAAACTAAAACTGAACTTGAACAAATAAATCAGTAGCTCTCTGGAATAACAAATGGGCTTTCCCTGGTAACCTAGATGTGTCTGTAGCTTCAGAATGTAAACAAATAAATAAGTAAAACCTCAGTATAATAACTCACAGTTGATCTGTGTCTTAGACTGTGAAAACTGCCATTGGCACGTCATATTCATAATTTAAAGTAACTGTGGATTGGGTAGAGAATTTTAAGAAACAGCAAGACTTCTCACTATGTGAGAAACCTCCACGTTCCAGCGTCATCCAACAGAATGAGACAAGGAGTGTCATTAGATGGAGCCTAAAAGCAAAGTGCAAACCATCAAATACAAGAAGATGGTTATTAATGTACAAGTATATGGAGGAAAAAAGACAACAGATGAGCTTGTTGCCTGCAGAACCATGGCCTCAGCTGGCTGATGCCCTCTGAGAGCAGAATGCAAGGCCTGCTTCACAGAGTTTAAGGACACAAAATCAAAACAGCCCAGAAAAAAATACTGATCGTAAAACAGATTTTCTAACTATCAAAGTGAGATGGCATCACAACCTCAGGTCCTGGACATTTGCTACAAAAACTTGCCTAAAGATCAGCTTAATCTTTAACAGAAGTAACTCCTAAGTGGGGAAAATAAAATAAACTGACACCAAAAAAGCAGGTGTCTCACATCTTGCTCTCTTGTGCAGCTGTACTGCTAGGAGCCTAAAATTTTCATTTTTATAGAACAAAATGTAGCTTTCACCTCAAAAAAAAAAAAAAAACAAAAAACCAACAAAGAAAGAAACAAACAAAAATCCACCCACACCCCCTGGCCAGTTTACAGAAGAAATTATTCTTTTTCGGAGGGCATAAAGAGGACTCCTGTAATAACAACGTCTCAGGAGAGATTTCTGTTGCTTCATGGCTAGAAATTCACTGAAGTTTTATCCTTATAAGTGTTCCCGTATTTCAAGCTTGGAGCTTCAGGGAATCTGAGAACATGCATGTTTCAAATCCAAAGGACTACAATGCTGCATACCAGCCTACGGTCCCAGTGACAGTTCTATTTGTTACAGCACTGTGAAGCAGTCAAGCCTGGTAGCAGTGCCCTCTACTGTCTTCTTTAAAAGCAGTATTTTCTGAAAAAGGAAGGCTCATTTGTACTGTTATTAGAAGAACAGTGGGAAGCAATAATTAATTTACAGTGTTTCATTGTTTAAGATCTAAGAGTTGTGAAAAAATATTTATGCTTGAGTAAGTAATTATTTTCTGTATTCTGTATCAGTACTTTCACTATCTGGGATATAGGACCAGATTTGATGGGACCTACTATTTAAAAAAAAAAATCACTGAAAAACTGAATCTTATGCAATAAACGAGCAAGATTTATGTTTTCTACAGTTTTGCCATTCACATAGTTGTCATTGGGGCGCTCAGTTGTTCAGCAGGCATATTATATCATTAAAGCTCAGCTTTAACAAGCTACAGTATTTACGTATGAGCACACATAAAGACTTTGCATTAATTGCCACCAAGAAAAACGCATCCCTAGCCAACTTTGCAGAATTTGTTGGCATAGCTGTATCTGCATAAGCTACAGGATGAAGAAATAAGCAGAAAGCCCTCTGTCATCACATGAAGCTCTGCTGCAAATGTAAGACACCAGCAGAAGAGATCTTTGCTGATAAAGCTTATTCAGGATTGTAACAGCTACCCCAGGAGGACTTTTATTCTTAGAGCAACACTTGTACCCTGGGACTCTGCTGATCGTAAGACAGCTGTAATGTAGCTGCAGGCAGGGCTGTGTTAAAGTCAAGTCAAAGAAAGATCATCCATATTTTTGGCAAAACCCTAGTGAATTATTAAGTTGGGTTGTGCATGAACAATAGGGATGGCTAAGAGTATCTTATTAAAACAAAGAAGAACTGAAAATTGTCAGAAAGGGCAGCCTTAAACTTGAACTAAATAAAAGCCTTAAATCTTAAAGTCCACACAATCTCCCACAAACATATTGAAATATTCAACCTGTCAATGTACCTAAAGTATACTTGAGAAAAATTCTACAAAAACATGACCAAGGAATGTATAAAGACAAACTCACTTTCCCTTACAGTAAATAAGTAGGTACGAACACCTGCCTGCATGAAAAGCTGTGCCGCTGCATTATTACCTCAACACTGAACCAAACTAAAATACCCTTAAAATTCGCAGATGTTATAGCTCAGGCCTGACATTATGTTAATGTAATACTGGACAGACTTCATACAGAGCAAGCTTACAACACCTCACCACACGCCATGCAGATATAAAGAAATAATGAAACAACAACAACAACAAAACATAGCTTACTCTAAAAATCCGTTTCAGTTTCTTCCCTTAGAAGAGAGAAACTGAATCTGAGAGGGGAAACATAGTAGCAGGGATCGTTTTAAAAACAGGCATTACTGTTCTGTCAGCTCTACCTTTTCTGCAAAAGAGGCTCTTGAATGTTCCACACAGGTAAGTACAGCTTCCACTGTGCATATCGAGATGTAGGTCGTAGTCATGCAGTCCATATTCTGGGTCAATATCATCCAGCATAGGTTTGTTAGATGGAAGGACATATTGACTTTAAGTAAAAAAAAAAAAAAAAAAAAAAAAAAAAATGGAATTAAGAAACAGGGAATGACTTAAAAGAGATACAGTATATAACCCGCACTGAGAGATTATAGGAGGGGGAAAAAAACATTACAAAATACAAATTTTCATCTTTGCCAATGCTTTTGAAAGTCATACATTTCTAGTTCACCATACTTTTTTAATAGTTTACTAATAAGCTCCACAGTCTAGCCAAAGGCAGTAAATATGACAGTCAAATTTTAAAGGCAGATCTGTAAAACTCCAAAATATGGACTTGTTTACACAAATTTTAAAAAATGCATCATCTTATCTACAAATCTAAAAGCCAACTAGCTATAGGCTTCTCTAGAACATCAGTTATTCAATAAGCTTGCCTGTACCTAGCCTAATAAACTACTGCACACAGATGATCAGAAGAGCCCAAAGCCCAGAGGCAACTGAGCAACAAAACTCATCCTTTTTGTTACTGAGACTGCATTAAGTCTTACCTTCTGCGTGAAAAGAGTCATACTAAGTTATAGGAGGAACATAAAACTACCACTAGCACATACAACTGAGCAGAAAGTTGAGTGGGTAGGATGAGAGGTAAATAAAACCCCCAAATCATTCTCTATAGCTAAAAAAAAATAATTCCCATATTTTCAAACCATTTATAGTGTGTAAACACACACAATACACTGGAAAACAGATACCATAACAATGCCTAATAGCATAACAATGGCAACATTTTAGTATAAAAATAGTCCTACACCTTTGTATATAGTTACCGTAACTTGTTAATATTGAAGAAGAATGGTCAATTACTGCCTAAATACAAACCTCTTATCAGCAACCAATTTTCATTTTAAAACCCAAAGTTTTACTCAAAAGGTTATCTTTATTACCCACAGAGGAGGAAAAAAAAACAACTTACACAGTAGCAGAACCCAAAGTGCTTCTCTCAAGAAGTTGATGATAATGAAGACTTGCCATAACAAAAGCAATTTCATTTTTTCCCTGAAAAGTTAATTAAAGTAGATGTATTTTCATCCAGAAATACTCTTTTTCACAAGGTCTTCCTGAGCATTAAAATTCATAGATAAATGCTGCTTATTACTCTGCTAGTTATTGTAATAATGGCAGGATGATTTAACACGTGGGCAAATACTCCTATAACTGCAACTCTTTTCATGGAAGTACAGAATGTAGGTAAAAAATCACCACATTTCTGCATTCTGGGGAACAGCAGGGAAACGCCAAAGCAAAAGTTATCAGCAACAATCAATGAGTCTTACTTCTCCGGCTTCCACTTATCACCTCAAATGGGATAACTAAGAATAATCAAACAGACCTTACTCCCAGCTGCTAAATACCTGAGCAGCAAACGTAAGGAACTATTTGCAAAGAGGGCTAACAGTGAGGAATACAGAGTTATTTAATAGAAATACTGAATTTCAAAGTAAAACCCTAGATGTCTTCACCAGATTATGTACTCCTGGGATAAGGGTAAGACGTGCCTTCCATTGGGCTACATGGCTTAAAGAAAACTTGAAAGCTCATTGTGAGAACTAAACAGAGCCAAAGGTATCTATTTACTTCAAGATCACAGAATGTTGATTTCAGCCCTTATTTTTTTAAAGAAAAATGCATTTGTAAGTCCTACATTTGCGAACATGTAGACCAATGGTAAAAGTGTTTACTGTTGCCAGACTCCTGAAAAGCAGGTGACTATTGTTTCCATCTCTCTGGGTTACCCCCACTCCATATATTATTTTTAGCTAGTCCCATACTTTTGTAATGCAATATTAATGCTATAAAAGATATGAAATAGGTTTATTACTCACAGCGTCTCTCAGCCTTTCTCCATCCAACTAACAGAAAGCCCACATAACCTGTCTGTGGTTGTCAAACCTGCCAGCATCAACCATTTCTGTTACACTGCTAAGCTCTGTGTAAAAACCAAGATGTCTGGCATTTATGATTATTACACCCATCTACAGTTAAGTGCCTAATGTTACTCTGCCCACATGGAGAGTAAGAGCAGCTGTTCAGAAAATTAAGCAGGAAAAATATACTAGAGCGAGACACTCGGTGGTTAACAATTTAGTGGAACTTTTGTCTGAACCATTTCCAGGTGCTGAAAGAGTTCTTTTTCCAAGCACAGGAAGAGGTAACACACTAATAAAATGACAGGGACAGCAACACAGGGACACCGGTCTACTAAATATCTGAATATCCAAAGGAAATGGTTGTTCAGTTATTGGAGCCCTTCAGAGATTGAGACAGTCAACAATAGGCTTGCACAGGTCAAGCAATTCCAAAATTCCTAGGAAATGGACACCTTCAAGTAAGGGTGAAGCATATATTCCTTCTGTGGTTTTAAACAATCCCTCTGGTAACTGTGTACATTTGAGGTAGCAAGAGTATCCAGTTGAAAATAAGAACAGTTTCCAGAAACTTTCATAGGCTCCCTGAGAGAAGTTCCTGGCCAGTGGCAAATAACATCATTAAACCTACCTCATTGCCACGGCTGGGACAGCAAGGAAGGGCTGCCACCCCTGAATTCAACCCAGGAACAGAAAGTTTGAGACAGTATCCAGCGCACAGATGCAGATTCCTTCAGAGCTGAATTCTGCTCTAGATGAAGACTGCTCTCTAAAGATGCCCATCTTACCATACAGCTCACAGACTGACCCCTGAACACAGACACTTCAGTTAGGCACTTACTACCAAGAACTGAGTATCTCCCCAAGGGCACTATTTACAGCATTCCTTCTGCTGGCAGAGGATACGATTACCTGGTGATGTAGACTGAAGGAAGCAACTAGCTTCCACCTTGCTTTGTGGGAATTTATCACTTTGAGTAAAAGGGACAAGGCTAGGAGTGAGAATGGGGGGTAAGAAGCATCACCCTCCTCAAACTATTCTATTTAGAACGTCTTTGGGATATCAAACTTTGACATGTGAAGACTGCAAAATAAATACAACTGAACACAGAAATAAAATCATTACAGTATCTAATATACTGATACATAACTGTTTTTTCACTTAGAGGATTTTTTGTTTGGAAAGTACAGATATACCTGTGACATCTCTTTAAAATACAATCAATCATCAATTTGCTACCCCTACCTGTATTTTCCTGCTTTTAATTTAGACAAGATCTTTTAAATCCAAAGAGAAAAGAAAGATGAAAGGGGGGAGGGAGGGACGACAAAAAAAAAATAATCAAGTCACAATAAAGTACAGAAATAAAAATGTTACTCTACCTTCCAAAGTCCTACTAAGAGTCCGGGATCCAGACTGAAGAGCTGGACAAGCTTATCGGCCCCAAGTGTTACATTACTTTCAGTCAGGTTAGAAAAATCATATTCAGCAATTAGGGAGCGTCGACGGGGTCTTTGAAAAGAACATTCAGCAAATAGCAACAAGTTTATGGCTCTTTCTTTATGTAAAAGTTGAGTTAAACTTCATTTTTAAATCTGAAGTTCTGACTAACAGCACTTGAGGAAAACTATTTTCAAAGTACTCAGCATACACAGCAATAAACTTTACTTCTAAACAAGAAGTAAACAGATCCTACTGGCAGGATCTCAACAGCTAAGAGGAAGAGAAATAATGCCACCACAAGATTGCTTAATACACTACTTTAAAAACATATATAAAAAAAGAGAGGATAAACAAATATGCTTGCCCATTTTTTCAATATATCCACAGAAATCTTTATCGTTTGGTTATAATAGTACGCTGGTACCAGATGGAGTCATGAAATATTTCAAAGTATGAAGCTAGCTACTTGGAAGGCAAATTTAAGTCCCCCCACAGAAGCAAAATTCCAAGGAAAGATCAAACTGCCTATCTAATAAATCATGAGCTTCTAACACAGGAAATTTTCCTTTGAGAAAATTATTTATAGATTTTTCATTGTAATTAAAGCAATTTTGCTCCTTAACAGCATTTTATTGAAGTTCATACTTTTGCAGGCATTCTTATTGGCTAATGAGGCACAACAAGCAGAGTCTGTGTCACATACTCAGAATGGGGAAAAAACTCTTTTTACAACTCTTCACAGACTTAAGCTCCTAATGGATTCAAAAACGTTCCTAGATTTCCCAGTAGTTTCACTGCACACTGCCAGGAAGACAGAAACAGACAGCAACTTCCTTACATTGGCTGGAACTGTAGGATTTGCAGCAGGGAGGGACACTAACCCTTTCTATCTTTAAGTCAATCAGGCTGGTGGCAAATACTTTCCCAAAATCTTTGCATGAGTTCCTTTGTTTTAACATTCTGAATACCATTCTAATAATATTTGGGAAATCATCATCTTCATGCATATGCACAATCTCTAACAACCCATGATTCTGGAAATACACCAATTGACTGAAAGGTTTCTTTTACTACTTTCTAAGTATGAATCATCATCTTGGTAGAAACAAGTACATTCTTCAGATAATTTGACTGGTACACTTCTACCTTTCTCACCTTTTTAGGCAAGTACTCTGCTTCTTCCAATGGAAACCTGGCTTTGTGTTTTTTTTTTCTTTCTTTTTTTTTTTTGTTTTTTTTTTCAGGTGATCAACAAAACTCTTTTCACAGATCTACTGCTAGGGATATGGTTTATTATTATTATTATTATTTTGGTTTGTTGCCTGATTGGTTTGGTTGCTTTTCATCTGAGATCTACTGTGTAAGAAGTGTGTAGCTGATACTGCATATACTAAAACCCACATAAGACACAGACCTGGAAAATTCCTTTCCAGCAACCAGATAGATACTTCAGATACACATTTTAAATGTAGTCATCTTTTCTCATGAAATAACACCAGAAGAGTCTCATACACACTTAAGTTATAAAAATAACAGCCAAATCCTTCCTTTTCTATACTTAGCGTTTCTAACACCTATCCTGCATTGTGTATCTCTGCTTCATTTGTATCTCTGCTTCAGACTTAGCTTCCCAAGGCAAGACCTGTTTACTAGTTTGTATGGCAGTAGCTTGTGTTGGCAGTAGCTGCATTAACCCATGAATTAATGTCACCGAGTACTGGATTATATCTATTCCTTGCTAAAAAGCTGTAACTGTGGACAAGCAGGACACGGGCTTTGGCAGATCTATCAGAGAGGCTTTCTCACAAAAAATTAACTTGTTAAGTCAAAACAAGTTTAGATAGCTCCTATAGACACTTTATCAACCAATAAAAAAAAATAATCTTATTTAAAAACTCACCCATTCTTGCTAGGAGCTTTGCTTTGGTCAAGAAGCAATGGAGTCACTCCAAATAGTTTTAGGCTCAACAGGATGTCTAAGCATGGCCAACTTGCGCTATACCAAAATATAGTAACAGATGTGTCCTTAAAAAACAGGTCTGCCTGCTCCATTACATGTTCCTTTCCATTTCTGTCCTTCAGAACAATCATCCAGCTCAAGCCAGAGGCTCTGATATTCAGGAATAGAGAGGGAATGGAGGTGTTTAGAAAAAAATATTAATATTGTAAAAGATTCTCAAAACGACTATGCTTAAATTATGCTTCTAACAAGGTTTTTAAATTTCTATTAACTGTTACTTATTTAGGTCATTAGTCAGCTGTAGTTCTATCTTCACCTCATGATATACAATTTATAGCTCTATTTCCCAGTCCCCCCGGCTTTCCAAATGCATTAATGTTGTGTACATTGTTCTTGAGTAAATGTCTTTGGTGACAAGCCATTGCTTACTTTATAGCTTTTTTGATTCTATTTGGAAGACCTGTATACAGATCTGCAGGTTTAACAAGTTGCATTACTCTAGTTGTGACAGCAGCTGTTTGTTTCAAGATGTATTCTTTCTTCCAGTATCCAGGCTTTCTATCCTGTATAGGAGCACAGCTCAAGGGACCAGTTTCTGTCTGCACAGACTTCACTTTCCAAATTGTCCGTTTTGGTGGAAAACAACCAGAATAGATTTTCAGCCAGATTCCACTGATAAAACATAATACAAGGGAAAATAACATAAATGTCAAGAGTTACTTAATTATAAGGACAAACCATCAAGTCACTTCAGCAATACATCTTATACGCAGCTCGCAGATACCACTAAGCATAATGTTGTCAGAAAAATATAAAGTCCTAGTTTATCAGCAAACTGGGCTTAATCTAAATCTGAATTTATAGAGGACCAGAATGTGTAGCCTCCTAGGTACTAGTCCAGAAAATGCAAAGGCACAGCTTGTGCAGTTTTGCCTATGGTGATCTTCAAACAGCTCATATCAGGTCAGCTCCCCTGGTGCAAACCTGAAAGCTCAGGAAACAAAAGATGCTAGATGTCAGCATGTCTCATGAGCTTACGAGGCTATCTCAGAGGACACAGACTCTGAACACATTTCTTCTTC
Organism: Aythya fuligula; assembly: GCF_009819795.1. Classification (NCBI taxonomy): domain Eukaryota; kingdom Metazoa; phylum Chordata; class Aves; order Anseriformes; family Anatidae; genus Aythya; species Aythya fuligula. Next base: position 99,120,687 of record NC_045560.1, on the reverse strand, counting down.
TGAAGTATACATACCAAGTGAGATCCACTTGTGACTTTCTGTTCCACCAAAGCAAAAAAAAAAAAAAAAAAAAATGGAGGGGGTAAGTTACCCAATTAATTCTTACAATATGCCAGCACGGTTGGTAAATATCACAATTACATACAAAGAAAATGTTTGGCTAGTGCTGTAGAAAGTAGGATCATTTTATCTGGCGAACTTCCCACTCTTTTGTGCTTCTCAATAGCATACCAGATCACGTGTTTTTAAAAAAACTTTCCCTAAATTTATGCTGCTACTTCCTTCATAGACTCTCCCTTAGACTCACTGATTTAAAAAAAAAAAAAAAAAAAAAAAAAGGTACAGATTTGAAAGAAAGCTATCAACAGGAAAAAAAGCAAAGGTAAGTCTTGTCTGTCTTCCTGAAAATGTAAAGTGCAGGATGAAGCTCAGAGACAACACAGACATACTGTGACTTGAATGAAAACTGATTAAGCTTAAGCAGTTGCTTTCAAAAATTCCATCCCAAAATAACGATGCATCCTCATCATAGAAAATGAACTTGTGAAACCCGTGTTTTAATAGCTCTTACTCAACAAAAGCAATCTGGACCCCTCACGTCTCTCACACAGACCCAGACAAAAGAGGGTGGAGAAGGACAGTTAGAATCACTGATGTTTGACAGAGGTATCATTGTCATGCCAACCCCTTCCGCACTCTTTTGAAGAGTTCTGGATAAAATGATCAAAGAAACATCCAACAGGAATGACGGTTTCATCTCTTTACTGTTAGGAAAAAAGAGGGGTCACATTTCTCTCCTAACCCACAATGATCTCTAGGACAGCACAGAGGTATTGAGTACAAGACATTAAAAGAATCCAAACAATAATGTGCATTTAACAGTTTCCAATTAGATTTCTATTTCTGAAGTCACACAGTCAACAAAACTGTGCTAAAGGAAACTAACAGCAAAAGAAATCAAATTCTCAAGAGAAATTCTCTGCAATTTATCAGCAAGATTACCTTTACCAGTCCTCACTTATCCCCAGGCAAACTTACGTTAATGTGCTTTGTAATGCATTTCTTCTCCCTCCTTACAGCATTAACGCATTCAAGGACTAAATGCATCCATCCCACTACCTCCTGTCCAGGAAAACCATTCCAATTTCATCAGCTACTGAGAATAAGCCTCCACATGCCCATAACCAGACTTTGTTACTGATGCAGAAGTACTCAAAGTACCCAAAGACAAAGCACAGCATTAGGTATCACAGATGCACCATGCTGAAAGACTCACAGTCCTGTTGCATCAAGAGCCATTGAACCGGCTTGACAGTAAGTACCTCCAGGACAGCAGAACTATCCTCAGAAAGACACTCTGTCTACAAACAAGGGCAGATTTGTCACAGAGATGTGCAGGGACTTCAATTAAAACTTCTGTTAATGTTAATTCACCAGAAGATTCAGGGACTCAGGAAGGTCCATAGAAATCCAACAGGAAGACGTGACCTGATCTTACAGAACCAGCCAGTCTCCTAGATAAGGGAAAGCATCTTCTTCTTGAATCACATTTTTGCCTACACAATAATCTCTGTTGAGATTAAAAAATGGAAATGGACAGTGTTGAGATGGAAACAGTTCCCCTTGATAGCTACAACGATTTTACCTTACCTTACTACCCCGAAGTTGAAAAAGCATATTAAGATATATAATTTGCATCAACTATACCATTTTTACCTAAATGGATGTTCTGACAGCTTAAAAAAAAATCTGGATTATGAACTTTCCTTGAAATTCATCAGTCCTAAAGGTGACAATGTTAACTAACTCACTGTTCCAATTTTAGCAAATAAGTGAGATACAGTTGCAGCAACTTACTATTTAGGAAGAGATTTTCTCATTTAAACAACACGGATGCAGCAGAATACTGGGAAAAAAAAAGAAAAAAAAAAAAAAAAAAAAAAAAAAAACGATACCCAGGAATGCTAGTTACTTCACACAAACTAAGCTGTCTTCTTGATTGTTTCACAAACCAATGGTGATACTGGCTCTTTTTGAGCTCTGCATAAACAATCACTTACAAGATGGTTGTCAATATTTACTTTTGCCCTTTTTGTTTTCATTTAGAAGTCGCCAAAATCTGACAGAGAGAGCAACAGATAAAACCCATTAATCAATCACTTGACTATGTCAAATCCTCTGGAAAGAAAAAAAAAAATGATAAAGAGCTGAAGAAGTTGGACTTCAGAAGTTATGAAAGCTGTAATTCTACAAAGCTACTGGCTACACACCTCTAAGGGCTGCCTGAATCAATGACCCAGCACAGGTGCACATGAATACAAACAGAAATATATGCAAATTTTATAACAACATAAATGCTAATAGCAACATTTCAAAGCACTGTATTTAGTTTTCGCCTCATAACTCCCATTAAAGTTAATAGGGCTTGCACAGCTAGAATTCCATGCAGCACATTGTACTGTGAGCTACGCAGTACATTTTCAGCAGAGTAATTGCCAGTAGGTACATGCACCAGTGCTCTGGCATCAGCAGAACTAAATTAGAAAGACTCGTAGCTCAGGTAAACTCAGCTGCTGTGCAAGAAAGACTAACGCGCTTCCCTTACTTGTCATTGGCCAGATGATAGAAGCGCTTGTTCACGCAAGAGACGCACAGCAGGGATACAGCATCCAGATAGGAAAATATCTTCACCAGCATTTCTGATGGCATGCTGGAAAACAAGAAATGCTGTTAGACTCGCCTGCAAATTCCAGAAATGACAATGGCAAAGAATTTTAACCCCGAAACTGAGCAAAAAGAAAAAGAGATTAAAACTACCAGTTCCCAGATCAAACCTCAACCTCAAGAGTTAATTCACAACGTTTGGGTTCTAATTTGTCTCTCTGATCTAAAACGTGCTTGAAACAATTCATCACAACCTATTCAAGTGGCACAGGACATTACATGAAAAGTTATGGGTCTGCATTTTCATTAAACTTCAACCCAGCCTGACATGAAACTACCTCATTCAACTCCAGCCTCTTGCTGCTTGTACCATGATTTCACCACGCAGTCCGTGAGCATTTCCCAGAACTGCAGATACTCACTCGCCCCCTGACTGTGCTGTCAGCTCACAGGATGCATCAGCACTGAAATGTCCCAGTCAAACAGTGGGATCGTGCTATACCTCATCAAAATCTTCAAGCCACGTGTGTTCAGAGGTCTCACACAGCTCTAATTTATGTCAACAGGAAGATGTGAACTTCAAACTAAGAGTTGTGTGACATCTTAAAAACATTAATGCTTCTGTGTGTCTCCCAGGCTGCCTGATGAACTGCAGGTGCCAGCCACAAAATCCCACTTGTGATGTTTCTTTGCAGGCTAAGTAGAATTGCAACAGAGCCTTCAGAGAAGACACCATCATTTTTTGTATTAACTGACAAACCCTTTGAGTAGTACCTGGTAACAGCACAGAATTTAAAAAAGAATAAAAGTATTTTATACTCTAACTTTTTAGAGCATGGTAATACAATAAAATCAAAATCACCACTGAAAATATAAACTGCTGTGAAAGTCAACGCCTCAGCCATGCCTCTTTTTTCCAACAGTATCATTTAGAACACTTGCTGATTTATAATACTTTATTCCAGAACTATATAGATTTCAAACATAGAATGATAATAATGTCGATACTCCAGGGTTTGTATTAAAACTCAGTAATTCAGTTGCACTATCAGAGAGGCAAGCATGCCAAAACTTGCATAGTTATTTACGTGAAAGGATTCAAACAGCGTAAGCCCCAAGCAGTTACTGCATTTATGCCACAGAAAATTTAGCAATGATCCCTTTAAAAGCTACAAATTGGTTAAAATAATATGCTTGATCTCAAATTCTCAGCAGTAGTTTTCACACCCACATTATTTTTCTTTTGATGGAAACTTTTTTCTCATCTTTCACACAAACCTAACAACATAAGGGATGGCACAGGCTATACAATGGGAAACAGAAAAATGACTAACACAGAAAGCTACAAATGTGTGAAACAAAGGAATTAATCTTCCCTACAAAATACTTAGGTGCTTTTTGTAGAAATGTAAAATATCTTTAAAAAGAAAACAACTCACGACTATTTTAAAAAGTGCCCTTTCAATGTCAAACTGAGAGAGAAACATTCCCTCTGCAGCATGTTTGCAGCAGCCACTTCCCTCTCCCTTATCTCACTCCACCATTCTAAGACTACCTATAAAAACCAAGAATCATCAAGAGAAACATCAGGAGTTTAATTCCAAACTGGCTTTTCTTTACATAATACAATAAGAATTTTTATTTTTAAGGATCATCACATCCCATGACTTGCAAAGGAGTTGCTGAAGGCTGCGTATGACTTGGGTCCTGAGGTCAACTCAGGATCCCAAAGTAGGTCAGGAAAGCAAATCTCCTTTTCAACTCAGAACATCTGACAAGAAAACGCCCAATGCATTAACTTAATAACTGTACACAGTGAAAAAATTGCTTGTACTCTGCAAGGGCTCTTACAGTCTTATATTGAAGACATACTCACCTCTCGATGCACATATTAGCTTTTGGTTTTATGGGAGGTCTCCAATATAGACTTTTAATTTTAGTATTTACAGTTTCAGAATATTCCCCAGGCCTGGCAGCAAAGCTCCTCGATGAATTTCTAGAAAGCAAAAACTGTTAGGAGTCACATTATAAAATGAAGAAATATGCATATCATGCGTATCTAGACACCACATCTCAGCTGAGACAGGACTGAGGGCACACATCACGTGGTAACTCATTATCGGTTCACAAATTTGAATAATTATCCCCTAAAATATCAGGCAAAATACCTAAAATACCTGACATCGGGAAGATGTCAGATTTAAACTCACAGGTCTCTCTCCGGTGACACACCTCTCGCAGCAGTCAGAAGGGAGTGATGCTGCACCACCAGGTCAGTTGGAATCCGGTGGAGATCTAGCACACAGCTGCACCGTGGCGGGCACCACGGTCAAGCTCCAGATAGACCCCCGCCATAAATCAGACTGCCTGTATTAATCTTCTGTTTTGTAACGTTACGCCAGAGGCATTTTTGAGGCATCCAATTTTGGTAAGCTATTAGAAGATACCACACAGAGCAATACCTGGAAAGTCTCTCAAAAACGGCCGAAGAATTCCGTTGACTGTACAACAGAACCTCATTTGAAATGAGGCTCTGCGCTCACTTCAGCCCATCCCCTGCTAACATACTAGCAGCTCGATGGGTAACTGTCAGTTCTACAGGAAAATATTTGGTTATCAAAGCTTTTATTGCTCATTTACACAACAATTTGTATACAAAATACTTTCTCTAAATAAAAAGTATCCTTTAATACTTCTAACACAAAGTCTTAGAATCCAACAGGCTACGCTTTTTTTTCCATTTTTCTGATAGGAGGAACTAAATTATTTCTCATATATAAAGAACTTCAAAGTCGTAATCACAAACCCCATCTTCAAACCGCACACATATTTTCAGACGGAGTTCCCATCTTCATCACATCCCTACACTTAATACCTACTGGTATTCTGTGATTCCACACAGCAGCCACAACTCCCCACGCACTCTGTTAGTGCTCCACAGTTTGTAACACCAGCTGGCCTCCTAACATCTGGTCAACCCTGCCATGGCTATCAGCAACCAATTAATGTCAGAGAAAAAAAAATAATTTTGAAGCAAAGGGGCACCCCATATATTTAATGCATACTGTTCTTGATTTAGAATCTGTTTATGCTCAATAAAAAAAAATCTGAAAGAAAAATAAAAAAGAACAACTGTATCCTATGTTGTTGACTGTGCCATATAAAAAAATCCCTGAAGTTATCCTGGGAGCTATTATAAACACAACGCAAAGACATACACATTTCAGTTTGGATGCCAAAATGTAATAGACTAACAAAATTAACAGCAACAAAAAAAAAAGTAACCATATGTCAAATGCACCCTGAAGGTCAAGGAAATGTTTTACTGATGGGTATTATTAACAAGCACATTTAGAAAATGAGATGAAGAACCAACTTGAATGAGTCCATAACAAACGGCATTTTTCAGAAGCCATTAAAGGGATTTAGAAAAAAGTCCTGTTCAGCAACAGCAGAACTACCTCTATACCAACAAAGATGCTCTAGCTTGGAGGCACAACAACCTCAATTGCTATTTCATTACCTTTCAATTTGTAGGACTCAGTTTTGTACCAGTATTTTGACTTTCATACCCTGCGGTAGTCGCAACATGGACATGTTTTTGTGGTTGCTGCTGTTGTTGTTTTGGGTTAGGGTTTTTTGTGTGCTGGTCAGGGAACAAAACTATTTCAAAGAATGCCTAGGAAGCTGTAATTAATGACAGAACCTGTCTACTTCTCCAAATGTAGTGGCATACCTGTGGATAAACACAAATGACAGCAATGTTTTGACATTACTTTATTCCTCAGCTATCGATTTCAAGGTCTTTTGAAAAGGTGGGTATAACCTATTTTGGTTACAGGTTAAAAAAAGTGGGGAGGAATGAAACAGCTGTTAAAATGATTATAGATAAGGGTTGGTTGAAAAATCTTTCTCGATTTTGCTTCTGAACTCTGTGCTTTGGATTTTCGGAATCTGAGCGTACACTGGAAGGACTGAGGAATCACACCTTCCCCAGAGAAGCCGTCCTATTTATTACAAAGGCCTGACTGCCTTGGACATGTAGACATTTGGCATTAAGATAATATGGCCCTTTTCTTGTCAGACTAGTGCAGATTACACTACTCCTCTCAGCTCAAGCACCTAGCCCAGGTTTAAGCCGCACTCCTCGGGACAGCAACCCCAGAAAGCTGCATGTTAAACTTTGGTTGTCTCCTACACCTGGGAAGGGCTGTGCTGCACATCTCGGGCTGCATGTACCCACTGAGCCACCCCAAAAACCCTCTTCATGGCCGGGCAGGGCAGAGCACCCAGGCCATGAGGGGCGAGCTCAGAACTGGAAACATGAGCCATGAGGCTGGCGATGGCGAGACATGGCAGCAAAGAGAGCACACCCTTTTGCCGGGCAGGCACACCACTAATTACCTGAGCCCTGCGGCGGCGGCAAGAGGGGCAAACACCCTCGGCGGCCCGAGCCCGGCGGCACCAAGAGGAGCCGCCGCCGCCATGCCGCGACCCCGCTGCCGCTGCGCCCTGCCGGGGACGGCCGCCATGCCCGGCTCGGCCAGCTGAGGGCGGCCGCAGGGGCGGCGCTGGGCATGGCGGTCGCTGTAGTTGCTTTCCCCGGAGCCTCGTCCAGCAGCGGGCGCAGGAGGCAGCTCGCTCAAACTACGGCTCCCAGGGCTCGCCGCCACCGCCGCCTCCTCCCCTCGCACCCCGCTGGAAGATTTCCGCAGCGGCAATGGCGGGGCGCGGCTGGCAGGGCACCGGGGGCTGCTGAAGGGCTGCTGCCTCCCTCAGCCGCCTCCGAGGGGTCCCCGCCCGCCGCGGGGAGAAAGTTTTTCCCCCTCGGCTCCTCCGCCAAGCCTCGGGCAGGGGGGGAAGCGGCGTGAAGCCGCCCGGGGTGCCTCGGCATGCTGCTCCCCGCCGCCCTGCTGCGAGGCGGCGGGCAGCTGCGGGGCTCCCTGGGGAGATGGCCGCCGGCGCCCTGCCTGAGATGGCGGCGGGAGCCCCCCCGCAGCCTCTCAGCGCCGCTGCGGGGCGCCCAGGCGGGCGTGTGGACGCAGGCTTGGGGGCTGGGGGCTGAAAGGTCTGGGCATGACAGCAAGCACGTGTCGGTGCGAAGGGAGCAAAAGGATGAGGCTCTGCTGTCGGCGGCTCGGAAAGGTAAGGGCTGTGGGCAGAGGTGAGGGGGTGCCCCTGTGGTTGTACAACCCCCATACACGCCCACAGCTCGGAAACTGAAAAAAAAAAAAAAAACAACACAACTTTCAGAAAACCAACAGGATCGCTTTCCTTCGTGTTGGTTGCAAACACTTCAGTGTAGGCACTGCTAAGGCAGAAGTGAAATTCTGTGGTTTCTTCCAAACAGCTTGATTGAGTGTGTAAGTCAAATCCACACGAGGAGTAAGTCCTAGTAATTCCCCTTTTTAAAAGGAAAATCTTTCACACACGACCTGTTTTGATGCTGTTAAGCCAAGTCTACTTCCAGCACTTTGCCACAGCGTTGTATCTGCTGCTGGTGTCTTTACAGGGGGCCTGGCAGTTTGGCGCTTCTCATTCATGTCAGTGAAAGGTGGCTCCTGCGCTGTCTCAGAAATGCCAGATTGAGAAAGTTTCTGGAGAGCATCTTCAGCTGATGAGAACACTTCAGGAAAAAAATGCTTTTTAATGTTTCCTCAGTAATTTGCACTTTGCTGCAAGGCGTACTTTACCACTTAAACAAATTAGTAGTTTCTTCCTCCTTCTCAAAGAGTACTTTGTAAGTGTGAATCTCATGTGACTTTTTTCACGGTCTATACTGACCCTTTTGCTAGTGCGTTAGATCAAATTACATAATAAACTGCAGTTGACAGTCTCAGTAAATACATATTTTGGTCTAATATGCTTCATTTTTATTGTTCATTTGATTGCAAGAAAGCAGAAAATAGTAATACTTAGTACAGAAATATAAATCTGCCTTTGATAACATCAAGAATTTCATGATCTCTTAGTGATGAGGCATTATGGAAGCTGTGGTTGGGATTTTTTCTTCTGACAAAATGTTATTTGAGTAGTTTGAACTAATAGAAGAGCACGTATATAATAAATGTATGCAAGTTTTACTTCCCATGAATCTAACTCTCACATTGTTTTATGTTTTATTTCAGTGAAAGAAGCTGGAAGAGACTTCACCTATTTTATTGTGGTGCTTGTTGGAATTGGTGTTACAGGTTATTTTTTAAATTACTATTCTTTATCAGAAGATACTTTTTATTAATTCCAGATTAATTCTCATTCTATTTGTTTTTGTTTCTATTGCAGGTGGTTTGTTCTATGTGATTTTTAAAGAGTTATTCTCTTCTTCTAGTCCAAGTAAGATCTATGGAGATGCCTTGGAGAAATGCAGATCTCACCCTGAGGTTGGTTTTTGAACATTAATCATAAGTTTAGGTTTCTCATTAATTATGGCCTCTCTCTTTAAGTCAAAAGTTTGCATCTCGCAAGCAAATCTACAGGAATATCCACAGAGATGTTCAAACACCAGCAAGATCTGCCTATGCTTCTAACTGAACAGAGCTGCGTCAACTCTAAATCTGAACCTATACTAGGTGAAGTTAATGGAAGCTCTGAGTCTGAATGAATTAGCATGCTAAAAGACAAGAGAGCCCTACAGTGTCTGCCACTTCAAAGCACGTGTATCTGTAGGCACTTGCAGAGTTCTGCAGATCAGAGAGGCAACTGGTCCCACTTTATGGATCTGTGTTGCTGACTTTCCTCAACACAGTTACTCTGCTGCAACTTCTGTAGGGTTCTGTCATGTGAAATACTGCATAAATATCAGAAATTCAAACTCTTCATTAGAAACAAGGTTAATGTTACTGTGGCTAATAGGAAAGGAGAAAGGTGACAGTCATAGGATCAGTCTCATAAGATAGCTAAATATAAACAAAAGTCAGTCCAAAACTAGACTACAAAAGTCAGTGCTTAAAACAAGAAAGGTGGGGAATAGCTTTGAAAAATTATCACAGGTTCTGCTGAGATGCCTGAAGCGACAAGTTCTTATTAGGAAAGAAATTAAGATTGCTTTAGAACAAGTTTGTAGAATTAAAACTCCTCTCCAGTAGTTACATCATGAAAGCACCCTTCCTTTCTAAGCAACTTTAAAATAATTTTAAAACTAGTTTAATTTGGTCTGTCTTTAAAGATCTAAAGAAAAAAATCATTGAATTTCTTAAGCAGCGTTTCTTAGATAGGTGGAGGGCAGTTATTTGCATTTTAAGATTAAACTTCAAAACAGTCAGATGGTGTCTTGGAAAAGACATGAGCAAATATGTTTTTTTCCTCTTTTTACACAAAATGTCAGTAAAGTATAAAATACACAGTAAGAAAAGAGATTAAAATGTCTTAATGCCAGAGGATGGTACAAATGGAACATATTACTAGGATTTATTATAGGCATTTTGCATGTTATTGTAAAGGAAAAACACTGAAATGGAGTAATTTTTCCTGTGGTGTTTTCTCTCATAAACTATTGCATTCTTGACGTATCAGACGCACAAGGGACAGTTTGTTGAAAGAATTGAAAGAAGATGCATTCACAGAAGGACAAGAGCTGATGCTGGAATATCTGTTTGAACGTGATACCTTCTGACAACTCAAATCTCTTTTCTCTTGTAGGTAATTGGTGTTTTTGGTGAACCCATTAAAGGTTATGGGGAGGCAACGCGAAGAGGAAGACGACAGCTTGTCAGGTGTTTGCCCCATACAGACAATAGGTTTTGCACAGCAGAGGCATTTTGGGTCACATCACAGAAAGTTAGATCTAGATTACTGAACTGTGTGACGTACCCTGTCAATTGTAAGTGAAAATGAAAGGAATTTTTTGCAGTATGTTACTTTGAACCAAAAGTTTATCTTTTCACCAGACTGTGAAAAAGTGTTTAAAGTGGAGCTGCTAAATGAAAAAAATACCAATGAAAATTTTAAGCATGTCTGTAAACTATGTGAATAAGTAAATGTAGTGTCAGCTTTCCTAGTATTTCATTTCCACTTTCCATTTAAAAGTTTCATATTCTAAAGAACTTTTTGAGCTGAAAACTTGATCAGATTGCAGAGAGCTCAAGTCTGTGATAAAAGGCTTAATGTCTCAAAAATGTAGTTTTTCTGTATATAGACATCTTAAATGATTTACTGCAATGAGACTTCATTCATCTTTGTCCTTTGTAACCCACCATGTCACCTTAAACCGTATTCAAAGTGTTCATTAATTCACAGCATGTTATCTGGATTTGACTGATGGAAAGAAAAGCTTGGAACTGTGCAGCAGTTAGTAATTTCAGTAGGAAACCTAAACTGGCAGCGTAATTCTAGTCTGACCATTAGTTTCTGGAGGTGGTCACCTGGAAAGTGATTTCACCTTTCTGTTTATCTAGTATTTAACCGTAACCTGGCTGTAACTGAAATATCAGCACTTAGGCTAGAGGTTTAAAATGAATGTCAAAGTTACACAACTTCTATAGAATGAAATTATTGCCAGAATATGTGAAGAATTAACCAACCTAGTATCTGAGTTGACAAAGCATTCTTTGCAAGTTTTGCATGAGTTTTGAGGGGAGGACCGTAGCAAGAACATTTAAGCACCTCAACTGTTAATCATCAGCTGGTAACGAGTTCTCTCTTCTAACTCTCCACTACTCCTTATAAACCCACAGTAAAGCTTGGGAAGAGAAGTCAAGAAGGAACCCAAGGTAGCATAAGGGCTGCAGTGGAATACACTTTCTCACAAAAGTAGCTAAGCAGCTCCTCTCTGAATAAGAAGCTGAAATTTGAAGATTAACTAGTTATCCTTTATGTTTTTGTTTGTTTGGTTTGTTTTGCCATTTTTAGTCATGTTGAATACATAAAGGATGGACTGAAACATATGCGTTTGAAGTTCTATATTGAGGGCTCTGAACCAGGAAAGCAGGGAACAGTCCACGTGGAAGTCAAAGAGGTATGTACAATTGCTTGATGTAGCTGACAAGCCTAATCTTGGATTTAAACTACCAAAGAGAAAAAAATCAGAGCCTGAAAGTGTTTTCCTCATTACAGAATCCTGAGGGAGGAAAACCTGAAGTCCGTTACATATTTGTGGACGTTGACATGTATCCTAGAAGAACCATTATCATTGAAGATAACAGATAGCCAACAATCAAAGTTGCTGCTTCGTCTTACTCACTGTTGAATGATATTGGTGTAAGCAGTCTACACAGGAATTGTTTGGTGTTCTTGATCGAATCTTGCAGATCTGGAGTTAAATGTAAGAAGTAACCTCTCAGGGCCTCCATTAAAGTCTCTCATAACAACATTCTTTTTTTGAGGTGAAGCCAATTAAAAACAGTAGAGCCGTCACTTATGGCAAGTATTTTTGACATAGGAAAATAATGGCTCATACTAAACTATTTAATGCTGGATAATTCTCCTTAACACCTAAAATCTGAATCTTTCAAGGTTTCAGGTTTAGGTGGGGAGTTTTCTTGTCTTCCTTTGCTTGGATTTCCCACTAGCACTGCAATAAAGAAAGTGGTTTTTGAAATACAGACAAATACTGTTTTCATTCTGGATGCGTTTGTAGATGATTTATGTTAGTGTGTAAAGGAGATCTAGCCCAAATGCATCTAAGAATATGAATTGTGGAGACCCACACCCATGACAGATGACTAAACATAAAGGCTCCAATATTGGTATCTTTTAAATAAATTATCAACACCTTTACTGTCTGCTCCTTTCATGGTGTGCCACCCTGCTCAGCACTGCCAACACTTTTTTCATTGACATAACTAATCTACATCTTCCAAGAATTAGATTAGTATAATTTTCCTTAAAATCAAAAGCTCAACTCATGACCAAATTTATCTCTTGGATTTCTTGATTAGTACCATATGGCAATTAAGTATAATCCTGTGTATTAATAGTGAGACTCAATTGTGTCTGCCAAGCAGCACCATCTGAAAACTTTCAAGCTTTAGTGTCTTACATATAACCATTTTCTTAAACACCAACTAGTGCATTTTTCTGTAGTTATCTATATATAATACGAGCTTTTTAGTTCACTAGTAGTTTAGCCCTTAATTAAATATACACTGACATTGAGCTTCATTTAATGGTACATTTGGGGTGTTCTAAAGTTCATACAGTATTCCCTCATACAAATACTGTAGATATTTAGAAATGCTTTACTGCTCTCCTGTTCAGTCTCCAGTAATCTCATCTTCATAGCCCTAACAACTACACTTAATACTTTTTTAGACCTGGATAGTTTTGCTTTATATTAAGTATTGCAACTGTAGCTTCAGTCAGATCCTCACATTGTTTGAAAGTATTCAATGAAAAGGAATCCCACATTTATTCCAACCCTATGAGTACAGTAGAGAAGAAAAAGCACATTATAGCAAAGCAGCTACCAATATCAATCTATGATAACGGGCAATGTATTTTGGAGTTTCTACATTGTACAGAATATAACTAACTTCTGCTGTGCCAGCCAAAGGGGTTTTTACAAAACTAACATCTGTTCAGACTGATCAAAGTGATTTCATATCTGTCAGTTTCAGCAGAGTGATAAATTTGTATGATTTTTTATCTATTAATGGATAATTGTCAAGACCAAAAAGTCTTTTACTCATAGTCAAAGGCTACAGGAGTCACTGTGGTTCTTTAATGAAGTATGAGAAACCATTCTGGTACTTATTAAGAAGTAACTCCAACAAATTTTAATTTTCACCCAGAGTCACTGACATCGTTAATGTCAATCTGGAAAGGTTTCTTTAAACAATGAAAGCAACTATTGCCCCCTTCATGTTATTTTCTTAAAGTAATAATTATTAACACGTTTTAGTGTTGCGTATGACTCTTCCTAGTTCTTAGCATTGCACTTTACCAAAATCTATAACCAAGTACAAAGACAAATAAAAAATCTGAATGAAATCTGTTTCATTGCATACTGCTGCAGTAGTGACTGATAGCACTGCATGCCATGTTTAAGTCCAGTTGCTGTAAATATGTGTCATACATGGCAGTTACTGAAAACTACTTCTGCAAGTTTTATCACAAATAAAAGAACAGTTAAGAGCATATCAGAAATACTGCTAGCTATACAATTGTATAACTTTAATATTAAGCTTACTAGCTTTAAGCCTGTGCTATACCTTGATAAAAATGTACTCATTCTTCAACTTTTATGAAACAAGACTATATCAAAATACAAGTTTTCTAGTCTAAACTGTGATATTGGTTTTGCCCCTCCTTTATGAGTTTGTTCCATCTCAAACTGCCTGAAAGCCATTGTAAATTTCCACGTCAACAACAAAATTGACAGGCTAGATATTTTTCCTGTATCTCCACATTCCAGCTTTGCTCTCCCATTAATCTGAATGTGGCTTGTTTTCAGTGGGCTTCACTGCTGGGGAAAGGAGTATTTCCTAAAGCAAGATGTAAACAACTTTTTAGAGTAAATGGTATGGTAGAAACAATGTGTCAAATCCAGTCCTTGAGGAAAAGAAATAAATCAAGTGTCACGCATCAAAAGAAAGACATTAAAATAAAAACAGTGAAGAAAAGCCAGCTGTTTAGTTTTACTTTTGTCTTGTTTTAGAGTCTTGTTTGCAGTGAAGAAAGAAACTGTCAGGACTAGAAGATTTCTGGGAAGGAAAAGATTTTGACCTTGCATAATGATGTTTTTCCAACAGTGGAACTGCAAGAAATACTTTAAGAGACTTGTGGTACAACAGCAAGAATTGGCCATTGGGTTAATGTCTCCATTTAACTTCATCTCTAGAGAAAAGTTTTATTGTTTGCAAACAGGTCTCTGTATATTTTTTTTCAGTAGTAAGGAATTCCTAGCTTACATAAAAATACAACGGTGTTCAAGGCTTGTGTGAAAGAACAATTTGAGAATCTGCGTTGCCTGGTCACTGTGAGACATCAGCACAGAAGTTCTGAGAGTTGTCTTAAAAGGACTTGGTACCCTTGTCATATGTTGGCATTTGTGTCAGACATCAATATTGTGTGCTGTAGCTGGGAATAAATGCTACAGTTCCAGGTGTCAGAAAAAGTCTTTGCAAAGTCAAAATAATGATTCTGTCTGGCACTTTGGCAACCCGTCTAGACCTATACAAGAAAAATGGAGACAGACCATAACTGGCAATGAGGAAGAGACAGACACATGAGTATAATTTAAAAGGCACAGGTGGATGTGGAATGTCTAAAAGCAAAGTGCTAACCTCTGGTTTACGCACCACATTTCAAGAAACGAGAATCCAGAAAATCAAGTCAGGTGATTACCATCAAACTAATTTTTCTTTAGGGTAGCCCCAATATGACAGGGTTATAAATAAAATGTTTCTTATCCTGTACTTACATGGAGTGTGCTGTTGTCATTTCCAGAACTCATCTCACTCCTGTGAAGTAGCAGGAAAGCAGGTGTGTGAGCGCAGTTGCTCAAAGCAGCAGGATACACAGCTATGGTGGCACCCGCAAACAGAATTACAGCAGGTGCCAGTTACTTTCCAATGTGAAACTGTCATGCTATTGTGGAAAAAATAACTGCCAGGAAGTCAGGGCCAAAACAGTAACATTTTCATGGAAATCAAACACATTAAATTTTGACTGCTGCAGAGTTAATAAAAATGTATATGCACAAAACCCCATTCTCCTTTAGGAAACAAAAGCACATTACCCACAAGTGAAATGCTGCTTTCCCAGAAACACTGTATGACAGATTATTCAAAATTTGAGGTAGGTATGCACCTTGGTCTTAACTTTACCATCCCATCCCTCATTTTTTTTAAATCATTTTGTGAAATCCCTCATTTTTGTGATGCCCAAACTTTTGCATATAGGGAACAGGCAGCCAACAGCCTTAGATCCAATTTGTGGAAATAACAAAGCTATGCTGTTACATGCAGACTTCTGTTTGAGTCCGTATTTGTGCACTTGAAACATTCAGGTAATTAATTTTGTTAAAACATTAAAATATCCAAACCTGACTACCTGGTTACTCTTTAATTAAGCTTCGGTAAACAGAAGTTCAGACTGACAGAAATAACATGTACACAGAAGCTTATAACTATCTACAAAAGGAGATGACAGTATATCTAGCAGAAAGTATCAGGTGTTTAATAGAAAATGTCAGTTTTAATATTTTCTGGCCATTCTTACACACCCTTTCCCTGAGGTGCCCACCCGTGGCTGTGAGGCCTGGCCCTGCCCTGCAGTGGGGCCCTTAGAGCCGGCTGCATCTGCCATGGGGCAGCCCAGGCCTCCCCTCATGGAGCCCTGCTTTACCAAATCTGAGGGCTCATTTTCACCTCTCTGTTAGCTTAAGACATGAATGTCTCCCCTGATGTACCATCCCACCACACACACAAGTATCTAGCTGAAACCGAACGGGACTTAAAACTTGAGTACTGTGAGGACCTCGCTGCTGTGTGCTACTAAGGCTGACATTGTTGCAGGGTTCGCAGCCATTCCTTCCCAGCTGTGGTATGGTACCCACCTGGCCCGTTACGATGTCTTCTCTAACTCCAAATCACGTACACGTGTCTGCCACCACATCTTAAAACCTCCTGGTACTGCGCTGGGAAACATTGGCAGAATCATCTTGTTTATCCAACCTCAATTTAATTACAATTCCTCTTTATCTGAATCACAATTAGGTTCTCTAACATGAATTACCTTCTTGTATTACTCACTACGATTAACTCTATTAACTTTCACTCATCTGAGTGCATTTACACTTTTTATAGGAACAGATTGTTTTACAATTTCGATCCTAATTCTTTTTTTTTTTCTTCTCTAAAATCGCAACAATTTCAGCCATAACAAAATCTTATTACAGCATATACACATACTAAATATGTGGCTATATTCCCCAAAATCTGATTTGCTTCATTAGTGTTACAGCAGTCATATTGGAGCTAGAAGTGAAGTGATATTTTGTATGCTGTCTGGGACTGTCCGTTATCTTACATATATTGACACTGACCCAAAGTCCAACGGAGAAGCATGGATTTTCATAATGCTACTAGTAACTTTTTGGCATGATACTTAGCAAGTTGTGTGCACCATAGTCAAATGTGTGACACTGAAAAGGATAAATACAGGAGAGAAAAATATCTGAGACACCTCAAGACTTAAACCAGAAAGCAGCCTCCTATCAGCCATCTTGGGCATAAAAGCCCCACAATGAGCCACAACTGTTTTTCCCTGAAAACATCCATGAAAGATGTTCTACTTTACTATTTTTTTGTGTATTCTTCCCACTTCCTTTTCCTGAATTTCTCTTTTAACACGTCTTCAGGAGTCCTGCTAGCTTCTACATTTATTCCTCTTTTTATTCAAAATATTGTGCCTTGATTCTATGTCTGCATTTCTCTTCTTTACCTATATTTAAGTTAGCAAAATGAAAGATGAGGAAGAAATATTACACCTTTGGTTTCCAAGGTATCTAGAGCTGACAGCTTTTCTCCTGTGCTTTTATCCAACTTTTCCATCATGCTGGCTCATTTAAAAGGTGGTATGAAATCTTACGTCCAGCACCGCATCCAAAACTCCAACCACTAACATCTAGAAAAGCTCCAGATGTGCCTCAGTAGAAAATACTTCAAGGGAAATCAAAAAGAAGAAATCAAATAAGCACTACAGGTATGTGATTCATGCTAAGATCAGAGCCAGTCAACTCTGGGTCTTTTCTCCTGTGTCAAGTGTATCAGCAGTTTGTCCTTGATAATCCCTTGCTCCATCTTGCATTGTAATGATGAAGGCTGGAAAATACTGCTGCATTTGCTGATGGCTTAAGTATTTGGGATAGAATAACAACAGAAAAGTATTTAGTTTTGTAGAAACGTACATGTTTCACGTTCAAAGTACTAACTCTAAACCAACTGCCAATTACAGCCAGCTCAGTTTACCTACAGGCTAGCCATCGTGCTATGCCACTCACGAGCGACATGACAGCAACTTCCTTTTCATGAACAACTGACCTTGTTTCCTAAATTCTGTTTCCAAAGGAAAGCAATTGCTCTTAAAAATGAAGTCATCAGAATATCAAGAAAATTAATATGTACTCCACAGAGTGAAGTTTAGATATTTACATTTCACACACATTGTCAGGCAGTGCTGTGATCAGTGAGCAATCTTCCTGTGCGTGAGCATTAAATACTTGCGTTATATGCCCAATCTTGTAGTTTCATTAATGTACTTTGTGATAAAGATCAGGAGAATCCAGCACAAACAGATCCACGCTGAGGTCATTACAATGAGTTATAAATGGTTTTGCTGCTGCATCCATTGGCATCATACTCATGGGAGTTTCTACCTTTGAAACAGCAGACATTAGGTGGCTTCTAAAACCCATGTTTTATTCAGTCTTGGAACCTCGGTGAAGTTTCCCATCTCTAATTCAAGGGTCATTCATCTCTTCTCTGGTAATAAGAGTTAGCTTGCTGGAGGCCAGCTGCAGGCTGCTCTTTCACATCTCTGTGCACCGCTGAGGTTCCTCAGGTCATGCTTTCTACAGCCATGCACTGTGTGACTCCATGCAGCTCGCACTGGGATTTTAAAGACAAGAAATAGCATGGATATTCTTGGAACTGCCTATAAATCACTGCTGCAACATACAGGGTTACACTTGCACACTGAAATAATTTACTTGGTAGAAATAAGGACTTTTGAGAAATGATACAGACATTTTCACCATCCCAGAAAACAGTAACAAGCACAGCACTGGGGCTCAGAAAACACTGATTCTAAGCTAAGTTCTGTCAGTCATCCATTCTGTGGGCCTGGAACAAGTGTTTTTCTCTGCTACAATAATCACCTGCCTCAAATGAGTACTGTAAGAAGCAGTTAATGAATTCAGGTTTCACAAAGCCTGAATAAGCTCACACACCACTGCTCAGAATCCCGGAGACCAGTTTTCAGAACCCCCTGAGCCCCCTTTTTTAGACACACTTCAAGTCAGGTACTCCAAAGCATTTTTCCAGAATGAAAGTATCATCACTTCTGGCTATTAAAGTGATAAGTCATGAAATGATAACAAAATACGTCATGACAGAGTAAAAAAAATAAATAAAAAATCGCAATATCGATCTTTTTTCTTCCACCACACCTCACAAACTACATGATTATAAAGGAAATTTTCATAGGAAACCAATATTATTAGTTCTGATAACAAAGAACTGAATGGTTCAGTGCCCCAATCTTGTTTTATCCTGGATATCCTGTGTCCCTGCACTGCGGTTAATCTCCATTTTTAGTAACAACCTCCTTACGCTTGAAAAGACTTTGACAAGAAGCAGCATCTCACTTTTAAACTCAGATTAAAAAACAAACAAACAAACAAACAAAACAAAACAAAACAAAACACAAAGCAGAACAGGGTTTATGCATAGCAGAGTTAAAGCCATCAATCTAGGAAAGTACAAAATTCTTTATGCATATAAAGAATACAATAAATTTATTTAGGCTAAATTCAGCTTTCTTCTGATGCAAACAGAAGCCCTGTTATTACATACTGTGAGTGGTAACACACACATCACTCCATGATATAATGGGCTGCACAAATAATAGCAATTAAAAGTCATTGAACTGCCATTTACTGTAAGTGGTAACACTGATTTACAAAATGTGATCTGAAATACCATTTTAGGTCTAACAATTGTGCAGTACTGCAGGGTTTCTTTTCAAGTTTAACATCTCATAAAAATCTCTTTCACTAATCCAATAGGCCTGGGGAGCATATATGGGCTGGAGCACGGCTCCTAGCCTCCATCTGCAGGAACAGAGCATGGTGATGGTGAGCAGGAGTCCCTTATGAACAGAACTGCCCTCAGTGTGAAGCAGGGAGCAAATCAGGGATGGAAACGTGATCCAGCTGAAGGCATGCATATTACCTTTCACTACAAGTGGTCTAAGAAGAAGAGTGGGGGCAGGGGATTTTGCTCCCTCGTCTGAATTTACTGGATATTGTGAAGCACTTGCAAACAGAAATTTGCAGATTCATGTCTTGAACATACATCTGTCTCATAGACCTTAATCTACAACTGGTTCAGCCTCAGAAGGATTACACAGATGGTCCCTGTGGTCTGTGCACCTAACTAAGCTAACCGGCACCTCGCAGCAAATGGCTGGGGAACAATCCACAAACTCAAGTGTGTTGGCAGTGAGCAAATTATTTGTGAGAGTGAACAAGTATGTGGAAAAGGTAAAGCAAAAATCTGCCCACTTGTACTTCGCAAGCAAAAAGGACAGCAATAATTGATTAATATCTCTTCTCTGGCAGATCCAGCCCCATCACGCTTGGCTCTCATTTAACATTTGCTTAAAAGTTAATGGAAATAAGTTGGAACACATAAGACTTCAAAGAAGTTTTTAGTTAATACTTCAAAATTTTATGTGATTTCATGTCCATGCACAGCAATTAAACTTCCTAAGAGTTTTTGTAATAGAGTTTCACAGCGCATGGAAAAAAAGCCACTAAATTGAGAGCAGATCTGAATTCTGAGATTGATGTGACAAAAATAGCAGATGTAGCAGATTTCCTAATACTGAACTTTATTAAGAGAACATAAATAATACCTATTTCCCATTTCTAAGGCCATTCACTTTTCTCTTGGCCCCCTACAACATTTCCTCTACAGTCTTTCCAGATTTCAAGGAACAGCGATCAACATCAGTGAGTCTGTGTGTAACTGCAGAGAATACACACTCCCTCTGCTTCTGCCATCATTTGTAGTTTAGCACCACCTTCCTATACACTAAAGAATGACAGCTTTGCACTGCCAGATCTTTTGGCATGAAGCCTTTGTACAAAAAGCAAAAAATAAGCAAAATTCCAAAAAAGCGGTAGTTATGCCCTGATCTGTTTTAATTACTAGACATGTTTAATAATGAGATTCTAATGTGATATATAGGTTAATTTTATGCTGAATTTTAGCATATATTAGTATTGACAAAGAGATTGTGAGTGCCTAATCTGAACATAATACGTTTGATCAACATTCAAGGTAACAAGTTTCAACTTGTCTTCTACATTTCATCATAAACAACTGTTAAGGAAAATTTAAACGAGTTCTTTAGAAACAAACAGGATTGGTAGCTGTAGTTTACAACAGAAATACTTTCATAATATAAGGAGGTGTTCTGAAAAACAGGGGAGACAGACATGGGGGCAATTGACCTGCATTAGAGTCAAAGACAAGCCCATACCTCAAAGAAAATTCAAGCCAAGCATCCAGATTTATTTATTTATTTTTTACAATGTGTTCTTCAATATTCCCCTTTGGCATGTTCCCCAGCTTGCCCTTACTTGCATGGGGCATGTCTAGGATCAGCTAGCCAAGAATAAGCTTAATCACAAAATTACCTTACAGTCACCCTCTACAAAACCTACTTTTAAGCTGAGCTCTTTATCTTGTTGCCCAGAAGCTGCACATACCCCCGTGACATGACCTCTTTTACAGAAGTCCCACATGTTGATACTTCAAAAACGAAGAGGCTTGTAGACTTTTGCTTGGTTTCGTCCTTTACTTCACTTATGACAATGAGTTATGATGTGAACCTACATTTACATCTGCTTACTCTGGGCAGCAACTTCTGATCGATGGTAAGAAAGGAGCTATAGGTGTCAGTCTTTAAAACCTTTCCCAAACGTCACATATGAATCAGGGTGTCCTTTTTGGAGGCACTCTCAAGAAAATGCACGAAAATGAGTCTTGTAATGTGGGTTAGTTTAACTTCTTTACACTTTTGTGTAGGTATTCTTATTAAGAATTCAAAAGTTAAAGTGGCTTTAATTTAATTTACTTCATTTCTAAGGAGAACTAACACAGATCAAATTAAAGATGCTGTAATTCTAACAGCAACCACGTAATACCATGTAGTGCAGTTTAATTCATCCCTTTTCAATTCTCATTTTAGTTTGGATTGCATTTTCAGTGCATCTCTGGGAAGGCAAATGACAAATGCATTACTGTTTGAAGAGTGTCTTGACAGCATGCAGTGTTAAACAGATAGGTATTATTTTCTTGTCCCAATTAATGGAGCGTGGAAATATTTCCACAGACATTGCTGCTCAATACAGACAACTACATAAACAGATCTCTAATTTCATCTGACATGTATATTTGATGGTTTTGTTAAAATTTGAATTTGATTTTTATTTCATCCAGACTTTGCGTAGAAAATGGATTATATCAGAAGGTTCTTTAACTCTGTATGATATCTACACTCACAGAAATAATGTATATGAAAAGCGGTAAACAAATTTACTCCTACTTACAAGGAAAAACATCCTCTGTACTTCCATTGTCTCTCTAGACCTCCTCAGACACCAAGCCTTATCTCTCAGATAATCTCTCTCAGATTCCTCAGCATCAGATCAAAAGCAGCCATATGTGGGATAGGTAGCTCAAAGCCATGGGGAGGACTAAGCACCATGTTTTCCAGTTATAATGTTAATATAACCCGCTCATTAAATTGATTTGTGCAGGCTCTGCAAAGCATTAGCACTATAGATAAGCCAGCGGGTATCTCAGGGGTGTTATCACTGAATTGCAAGCCCTTTACCACCCATCAAAAAAGCCCATCAAAAGCCACAGGCCCAGAAAGCCCGGTCCACAGAGCAGGCTGGCTTACCTGGCAGGCAGTGATTCTTCATCTTCCTCCATTTTGAGATGTTTCCTGGAAACAACCAGTGTGCGTGCAATAGTCGGCATTGCTGGCAGGGCCACGGCCTGGCTGTCCACACAAAGGGGGAAAGAAGCACCTGCAGACTTGGAGGCCTCACGGAAGAGGCATGGAGTGGGATCTGTGGGCCGCCCAGGAGAAATCAAGTCCAGTCTGAAGCATAAAAGAAATAAAAATGGGAGCTGTGGACCTTCAACCACTTCAATTTATTTATTTATTTTATTTATTTATTTTTCAGAGTAATCCATCTTCCCTCATGAATTCTACCTCAAATGTACTAGCCTGATGAAAACGTTTGTTCACCAAGCAGTTTTCCATCTTTCAGGCAACCAAACTTCACAGTTAGCTCCCTGAACATAGCATTTGTGTGAAAACTGTGCCACTATGGATGTTCTCTTTGTGTTTCAGCTCCTGCACTTCAAATCCGACGTTATGGCTGCATGAGAAATCTGAACAGAATGAAAAGCATACAGAGAGAACAGAAGGTGCAAGGTATTAGCAATTATTGTTTGATGACACATAGTGACAGTGCCAACTATAAAAGCTAGAAAATCATGTTTACAGTTGTTTAACAACTTGGAATTAAATTTTACACAATGAGCATCTGCTCTCAGCCAATTTTCCCCCACACTCCTTCACCAAAAGCTTCCGCCAAGATAGCTTGCCTGTTTCTAGGGCCACAGAGGAACAAAAACCTCCAAATGTCTCCATTTCTCCTCTGCCTAATCCAAAATACCAAGACCCTCTTCTGGCAGCTCTAGCAACCTCCAATTTGAAGCAGGGGTTTTTGGATTTGCCTGCAGACAGCTTCTGCCGTAGAGACGTGGCCTTTTATCCCCACAAAACTGTAGGCAAATTTTGTCAATATACCAAAAAGCGATGACAATCCTTGTTTACTTCCTACAAGCTAACACCATACCCTCTGTCCCACATTAACCAGGCCTGGGCAGCCCTCCCTGGTTGTGGTACCACGAAAAACCTAGGGTGCCCAAGCACAGGCACCCCAAGGTCACCAAGCCTTGGAGCCTTGCATACGGCCTCTCCCCTAGCACCCCACCCTTTCCTCCAGGCTTGATTGCAGGCAACAGGGAATAGCTTTCTCAGAAAACTTTTCCATTATACTTTTGGAATCTAACACCTGACTTCTTATCGTTGACTAAAAGTTCTCCACATGCTGACAGATCCTCCTGTACTCCATGCTTGGGATGGTGAAGTGAGATGAACAACTTGCCACTCAATCTGTGGTGGGCCCAACTTCAGCTGTATAGCCACAAAAGTCCAGAGCCCAGACCCGAGGTGGACACCATGGGAAGCCTGGGTCCAGGGCTCAGCACCACCACTCAAGTACCCAGGAGATGGTTCCTGAATTAACATGGAGCTGTGAGATCATGATACAGAGAGGAATATCAATAACTGAAAAGGGTTTTAGAAATGTATTCCAATGTGGGGTTGCTCTTTTCTATCCTCCTCTACGTTGAGAGCACTGGCCACTTGACCTCAGTAACTGCAGCAGCACCAACAGACATCTCTGGCCAGGCTGGCAGATCTGATTTAATTCACACATCCCACCTTCCTCTGGGGACAGGCAGCTCCTTCAGCCACCGTCACTCAGTTACACCCAGTCACGTCCACAAACCCTTAGGTCTTTCCTATCACCTTGGGAACAGTGATAAGCACAGGCTGGAGCAGAGGTCTGTAGCAACAGAAAAGGATGTTTTTCCTAAGGTGTTTAGCAGCAGCTCTTATCTAATGTTGGCAAAACCCTGTTCAGCGGTAGCAGTTGAAAAATAGAAAGAAAGAAAAAAATGGCTAAGGAGCCTTAGGTCACCCAAGGTATTTAACTCATGTGAGCTGTGCTTCTGCAGCTATGCTGGGGAGGAGGCTGCCAGCAGAGAGGGGTGAGTACCCCATGGGGACCATCACCTCATCTTTGATACACTTGGGTCAGGAGGGGATTTATTTCCGCAGCCTAACAACTGAAACTCCTTAGTTTTAAGCCCATCTCAGACTCACTAAATCCACTCTGAAGCCTTTAAGAAGCCTCTTTTTCTGCTTGAGAGTTCCCACTGTAGTAACTAGATTAATTGGTGTTTACACAGAGCTTTGTGATGGAAAGGCTTGCCAAAATGTATTCTGTAGATTTAGCAGTGTTAGGACTAACAGACTGGAGTAAGGAGATATTTATGGTTCCTCATTTAGCAAAATACTTGATAGCACGTTTAAAATTAAAGGCTTAGGATAAGAACTCCACTAATTTCTAGCCTAACTTTGTTGAGTTCATATGCAAGACAAGCAATTTTCCAAGTTGGTATGCATGCCAATTTATTTTTTTCAAAAATAAAATAAAATAAAATAAAAAAATAAAGGTGTAAGCAATATACTCTTTATTTTTTAGTCATCTGTAAATCATACTGAAAATAATTCTGAGTTACTTCGCCTGAATAATTAGTAGAAGTATATTAGGAAATTTTAAGTGTTTGGAGGCAGATGCCTCTTCTACATCCCTGAAGAAAAATTAAGAATAAAAGCATCTTTAACAGTTTAGAACAGATGGTAGGGTAATAAAAGTGCTGAACAGCTATAAAGCAAGCATCAGAAAATGACATCCATCAGAGAGGAGCCCGCAGAAGTGAGACACCCAAACACAGATATTAGAGAGAAGTGACCTAAGAGTACAGAGACTGAGACCTTCTACCCCATGCACGATATTCTGTTCACCTCCCAGTCTTTTTGGTCTTTCTAATGCCACTCCTCAGCTGAGTGATGAACAAAACATACTGGGAGTTGCTTTCCTGGAAAGATGGCCAGCCATAGTCAGTAGTTATCCCTCATTAGCAGCAGCAGTTGCATGCACTACTGATTTCTTCACCTACCAATGCTGAGAAAAGCAAGCATTTTTCACTGAAAATTCAAAATATCCCATTACACACCCTGAAGAACTGGTTTCCCTGCTCTCCACCATTTTCTGCTCTGACTTGCTCTGTTAACACTTCCCTGCAGAAGGGCAAGGGGCCAGGCTTCCTGGTGCGCGCAGTCACTGGCAATATTCAGCACCTGGTGCTCTCACCTGGCTCATCAGTGACTTTGGGATACAACTGTCTGCCTCTGGGCTACTGCCTGACCTTCTCTGACATATGGCAACTTATTTGCAGGCTTTTGTAAATGATATCTTAATAGCAATTATTAATTATTGCTTTTACAGTTATTATCTGTGGCACTCCAGAGCTTAGTGAAGATCTATAAAGCGTAACACTCCTGGGTTTTACTCTGGAATACCAATAACTCAGTAACCTATATGAAAAGGAGAACAGTTTCAGGATCTCTCAGTTAGCTGCTATCTTCATACTTTGGAAGTATAATTCTTAGGTTTAGCCTCAGCTATTCCCCACATCCGTGTATTTCTGTAGCACTTTCCTACCTGGGGCCTTGAAGTCTCTTTTGGGTCCCTTGTGAGCCACTCACTGTCTTCAGTTCTTTCACTGAAAACTCCAGGGAAGAAGAACTAACATAAAGATTAAGTATTATGTCTCAGATGATATTTCTAGATTTGCTAAGCCCAGAATTTAAGACTTTGAAAAACTAATAACCCTTTAAAAATGATCTTTTATCAAGCTTAATATGAGCTGTGGCCTGAAGTTGCATTTAACAGCATGGAGCTGGGAGAGGGGAGGGTCAGGCTGGGCATTAGGGAAAGGTTCTGCACCCAGAGGTGCTCGGGCACTGGCACAGGCTGCCCAGGGACGTGGTCATGGCACCGAGCCTGACAGAGTTCAAGAAGCAGTTGGAGAATACTCTCAGACACATGGTCTGATTTTTGGGTGGTCCTGTCTGGAGCCAGAAGTTGGACTCGGTGATCCTTGTGGGTCCCTTCCAGCTCAAGATACTCTGTAAACTGTTTTTTTTAGAAGTAGTTATTTTCATATGTTACAATCAAACGTTGTTTGATGTCAACACCACCTAGTCACAAATCATGAACCAAACCTATTGAAAAACATTTATCTTTTCACTTACCTTGTTTATCTATTTACATTTTGAATTAAATTTAAATATGTTCTGCTTTTCCTTACACTCAGCGTAATAAAAACTGATAAATCACTTGGCTCCAGAAATAGGTTTATGCACATCTCTTCAAAAAGTGTAGTGCTGCTCTAAACCCACAAGAATGAAAATTGACTGTAATTGAAAAGTCTATAAGCAAAAGGGAAAGAAAAGTTCAACTAACCAATTATAATAGAATTCAAGGGGTAGACTAGAAAATAAAATAGGAAAAATAGATTAGATACTTTCAGATTTTCATTTTGATATCAGAACTCTTTGTACTCTTGGCTACTCTTGGTAGCCAAGATAAGCCTTATTTATATCTGAAAGTACAATTTGTTTAATCTTCATTGTTTTGGTTCCACTGAGAGTGCTGAATCGCGTGTGTTGGCCATAGAGCATGGGTGTTTCTGAGGCTGCACTGAACAATGAACGCCATGTGGCAATTTCTGAGGAAGTAAAGCCAGGCTTTCTTCTTTCTTATAGAAGTACTGAAAATTCCCAAGCTCACTTCTTCCCTATAAATGGAAAACTCTCTTCCCTTTGGTCATTTCTTTAGAATTCAGGACATGCAGAAGAAGGTTTGAAGTCTACTGACAGCAGGAGGGTTCATAACAACTGACGGCACGCTGACGCCTGCTGCCTCGGATCCGCTGATGCTCCATCTTCTTTGGGATTCATCGCCACATAAAATTTCAGACCTGTGAATTATGTCTTTGCTTTGAAACTGTTTCCTGGCTATCTAATGCTTCACACTACATGGCAGCACTGCAGTGACAGGCACTTTATCCTGAATGAAAAATAGATGAAAGGTAGCTGGAAATGCCTCTGTGGTGTTTGGTTGTTTTTTCATTGTTTGTCTGTTTGTTTTTTTCCTGAACCAGCAATATTTCGTTTCTATTCATAACCTAACTTGTTCAGCTGATCTTCACAGAAAGCAGATAGAGCATTTCATAGTGCCTTTGGCCACATCTTGCATCACTTTTTACATAATTGCAGTTGCAAACCACAATAGGGAAAACAGCTTGCAAACAAGGCTGACAAGTTTACAAACTTCCCAATGACCAGCAGACTTGGTTTGACTTTTAGAATTTTTCTTTTCATGCTGAATGTCAGCGAACTGTGACTCACACCAAACTCACATAGCCCCCAAGAGGCTGTATGAACTCTGGCTACAGCCAAATATCTGTCTTAAGTTTGTGTGTGTGAACAGGAAACAGATTTAAATCTTCATTTGAATTTCAGTAAAACAAATAATTTATAACTGGGATTAACAGCAAAGGGGCTATGGCTGGCAAAGAAATGAGCTGTTTAACTGGCTACACCCAAGAGTTTTTGAGAACTTAAGAAATGTCTTTCAAAGTCCACGGGTTGCCGGTAAGTGAATGGCAAAACTCCTGTTGACTTCGCTGCCCCTGACTGATGGGATCTTTCCAGATATGTAACTGCAGGCTTGCCTAGATTTCATTCTGGTGAGTCAGCCTGCAGGCACTAGTCCTAAATAACAAAGGAAAAAAAAAAAAAAAAAGAATTTAAAATAGCTGCATTAGCATAATTGCAAACATCCTAATTAAAATGTGTTGTATCACACCTTAACCATCAGGAGTGTACCTTTGAAAATACAGCAAACATGGAGAGTTAATACTTTCTATTCCTTTTCTGTGTTTCACCAAGAAGCAGAAGTAGTCCATTAGTTCAAAACAAGTACCTTTTTTCTAGTGTAGATGCAAAATATGTTAGCATATCATGGCAAAATGCAAGAGAAAGTGCATGCTCATTTACATGACTGTATCTCAAATATACAATATATGCAGTATTTCTTAATGCAATTTTTTGTCTGTTAGGAGAAGATGTTAAGATGTAGTACTTGTTAATGATAGATGTTAATTGTAGTACTCATATAGTCCTCTGCAAGTTTTCTTGTGCTGAAGGCACATACCTCTGGAAGGACAGAGACAGCATGCAAGATTGAGGATTTCTTCACTGTACAACACAATACTGGGGAAATATCTGCAATATCTGAGACAGCTAAAGCAGCATGGATGAGTTAGCATCCTGCCAGGCTTGGGCTGCATCACACACTGGCTCAGGCTTTCATATTTTCTCATCCCAGAGGAAAATGCTTTATACCATATAGACAAAAGCTCAGATAAAATCAAGATGGACTTCATTTTAAGAGGTCAGCAGCAGCTGCAGAAAATAGCCAACAGCTTTTCCCCAGCTTTGCCCAAAAGCCTCTGTGGACACAGCATGGCATCTGTCACCTTTGCAGGAGGCAGGGAGGACACCCTGCAACGCTTTCTGGATCCAGACCATTGCCAAGAACTTAAAATCCAAAGACCTCTCACTCTGTTTGCACAACAGAGTGTGTGTTACAGAGAGCTGCTGCACGCACAGGTAAGGTGCAGCATGTCATGAAACAGCAAGCTGTGCTTTTAGACCTCAAAAGTCACAGGAGAGAGAGACGGACTCTTACGAAAGAAATCTGAAGTTAGCACACCCCAGACCCAGAGCCAACACTACCAGTATCCAAACAAATGGTGTAGGAAAATAAATGAAACAGGAATTAAGTAGAAAATATTTTGTGATTAAAATATCTGCAGCATGTTTATTAACAACAGCTAGGGACTTTCCAGAAATTTAAAGCAGGAACATCTTTTCCCTGGAGAAACCATTAAATAAGAGCAAATAAATGTTAGGGGATTTTTACAGGCAACACACACTAGAAGGTCACGAGAAGATATTTAATTGGAATTTAAAGAAAATTTATTTTTCTTAATAAGTGGGAAAATTCTTAAACAACTTCATACAGCCCAGGTCAGACTGGGTTGCTCTGGGCTTTGTCTACCTCATCCACTTCTTACAGCAATGGATTTTTTTCCCTTCAAAACAACAGAAAGGGGAAAAAAAATCAAGCAGAAGCCATATTAATTCTAACCAAAGAGCCACTTTAGGCCAGGAATCTCATCTCTAGTGGTGCTCAGCCAGCTGATGCTCAGCTCACACTGATCACAGCTTATATCTGGGCTGCTTGTGAGGCTGAACTGGGCTGCTTTGTCATGCTCTCTCTTTATGGAGAGAGCATGACAAAATCTCTCTTGGCTGTGTCTCTCGGAGGTGATGGGTTGCCCTGGTTCACTCCTAACTCCTGCCAAGGCCTGGGATGGCAGCGAGCTACCTGCAAATAATGGAAGAGAATGAATCCTGAAGAGAAAGAATTGCTGGCCTCTTTTTATACGTGATTGATTTGGTCGTTCTGGGCTCAGAAAAGTATTATCCCTCCATACCTCACTATGAGAAAGTTAATAGCTCCTTTCTTGTGCTACAAGGGCAACAGCGATAGCTTCTTGCCTGGTGGAGTCTCTCACATTTCTCAGCTTATTTAACAGGAACGAGTTTATACGAGGAGCATTTTGGATCTTAATCTTCAGTTGAATGTCGTGATTAGTTTTGGGGGGTCATTTCATTGCTGTTTTGTTTTACACCCTTTGCCAAAACATACGCAGTGACAAGCAACTCATCTCTAGGAGCTGCTTATTTTTACAATCAGCTTTTTATGTCCTATAGTGCTCGGACGCACGTAAATGTCCACTGAAATGCATTTAACAGCTTTCTTCTTGTATTTATCTAAAGCTTTTGTGGTCTGTTCTTGTCTTCCCCCAGCGTGGGAATTATCGCCTTGCCAAGCAAAGCTGCTTCGGCACCTCGCTGCTAGAATGGAAAGCTGTAAAGCATCCAGAAGCCTGCCTGGGTTTCCTGATTTAAGAGATGCTACTCTGTGCCCTAAGTCAGAACAGTTATAGGAAAATAATTCTTGCCTTAAAGAAAACAAAAACATATGGCACTGAATAAGTGTATTAAAGGGAGGTATAGACACAAAATAGGTATTTTACATACAATTCAAGAGAGAACATAAAAAAAATCTTCTCAAACATAACCTCTAAAACAGCTTTTAATCAAGGTTTATATATTCCTGAAACCACACTTGTTTTGAACAGACAGCTTCTAAGCAAGCATGGCGATGAGGCTGGCTACCTAAACTTCTCTCAAATGCTTATTAAAAGTACTTAACGTACAAGGTCAGGAAGATCTTACATCTTGAGCCCTGAAAAGCCTCCCTGATAATGGTCAAATTGGGTAAAATTTTGGGTATTTTTTTTTCTTCCTTCTTTTGCATCTCCAGACCACACAGGACAGAGGATTTTCCATGTTTCTGTGTCCTTCAGTTGTATCCTGCTCTTCATTAATCTATTTTAACAAGATTGAAAACTGTGAAGTGCCTTGAGAGTTTTTTGATTGGCTTCCTGATTGCAAAGTAACATCAAATCTGACCCCAAGTGCATCCGCAGGAAGGAAAATTTTTTGTTCTTGGCTCTTAGCTTACAGTGCTTGCCTACATTAGGGATTTTTTACACAAAAATCCCCAGTTACCATAAGTAAAACTGAGAAGGTATGCATTTTATGCGCTGCTCTAAATATCTATCTATCTATCTATATAAAAAGATGCAAAGAGCCCTGAAGTTTTGTATGGTAATATATCTAAAATTAACATTTGAGGATGTGATCTTATCAAAGGGAATGGAGATGATTTAGTTAAATGGGGATTATTTAAGCAGTGTCGTGATGCTAACAACTCTAAAAGACAGAAGTCATTTATTTTAATTTTTAAAATATGCAGAATTGATGTCAGATACAACCTAGATGCAAATTTATTGGCACAGAAGACACCATTCTTGTTGTCATGTGTAAGAGAAGAATTGCTCTTTAAATGTAATTAAAATTCTCAGAGAGACTAGCTTAAATATTTAATGATTTTTAGACCTCGCTAAAGTAACGTTGATTATTTCTCAGATTCTGCAACCTTTCTGGCTTTGGGAGATGTTTATTCTGTGAGTGTTATGTGTTCACCAAGCATGAAGTTTAGAAAAAAAAAAAAACAAAACATATAATTTTAATTGTAATTCAACGTATGTGGCAACCGTAAGTTGCTCCTTCTCTCACCAGCCCTTACCAAGGATGGCAGAAAATACTGCTCTGCAAAATGCATAATGAAATCATCTCTTCAAATATTTGTTAAGCTTGTCTTTCTGCGCACACAAGTATTCTGTGGAAAAATAAATAAATAAATAAATAAATAATAAGAGTATAATGTGTGTGGAGAGCGATGGGGGCTCAGGGTAAGGCAGATCATTGCGCAAACAAAGTGGAAAGAAGAAATGGGATGACGTGCCAGGGCTGCAGGCAGACAGCTGGTCCCTGGCCCGCTGACATGAACTCATCAGGACGTGGAGAAATTGTCAGGCATGACATGAGGAATGTCTGGATTTCATGGGTGGTTAAGGGGAGGTTGTGTGAGAAAAGGCCAGACGTGGCAGGCAGCTGAAGGGAGCACGGGATGTGAGCGCACACTGAGCCCTGGTTTAGCCCATGGCTAAACCTCCAAGGATCACCACAGCCAAAACCAGGATGCCTAAGCCACACCACCTGTCCTGCCCACCTCACACCATGCACCTCAAACCCTGCAGTCCCCAAATGTCCTCTGATCTTTTTCTGCAGAAAAAAAAGGGCCACTCCCTGTTCACTGACGATAGTCCATGGTTGCTGCCCAGCCATACCACATTTCTTTTATCTCCACGATAGAAGTGAACCGTATCTCCAGAGATTTTTTTTTATTTCTAACCTTGTTCCTCTTATTACATCCCCCCCAAAAAAAAATCCTCAAGAGACTTCCCCAAGGCAGGTGTAAATAATCTGCTTTCTAATAAGGCATGACCCACTGGTGAAGGTGTGGCTGCCCTCCCCAGTCAGCTACCCAGGGGCACGCTGTGTCCATACAGACGCTGCTCATACACTGCTGCCCCTCAGGGCATGCATTAATGGCTTTTCCTCCGTAGCTGGCTGCCTCTTTTTACAAGTGATGTCAAAATCTAATATCTCCAAAACCTTTTTCCTACTGCTGAGTTTGTTTGAAAACAATCAATAAATTCAAAATTATTTAGGGGAAATAACACACGCTTTTGATTTCAGAAGTGACAGTTCCACAGAAAATAATAACAGCAACAGATAAGTTATTGTATTTTGCACTCAGGTTAAGTAAATATTTTCTTCATTGGCTGAGCAAAATTAGATGAATCCACACTGAATCTACCATGCAGGTTTTGAGCCCCAGAGCATCTATTTCTGATACAATTTTTTAATCTTAATACAGAATGAAAAATCTTTAAATTGTGTCAGTCTCAGGCCTGGAGAAGATGAGAAATTTTCTAAACACCAAGAAAAGAAATGATTAAAAAGTTATCTGCTCCACCAGTAAACAAGTTATGACACAGAGATAGTAATTTTTCTCCAGAATAATAAACCTGCTGCGAGTGTGCATTTAATGCACAACTATGTTTTTAATTTGAAAGGGTTTCTTTTTGTTTGTTTTGTTTTTATGGCAAAGAGTCTTGTTGTTTGTGCTTTAACTGCAAAGCATTCCACATCCAAAAAACTTCTGATTTTCTTTTCCTTCCCTCCCAAAGTGCCTGTTTGAAAGCAAGGGAGAAACACCTGCTCTCGCTGTACTAGGACTGCAGATATATTGACTAATCTGTAGTTGACATATTTCATCACTAGAGGGAAATCCATTACAGTGCTCTGCTCAGTATCACAGGTAGGCAGACTATTCTCCAGAGCTGCAAAATGCGCAACAGAGTTGAGTTCGGATGCAAAAGTTGTAGCAGCCGAGTACAACGTAGGCAAGGCTGTTTTTTCCTTTCTCAGAAGGGTGCCCAGAGGAACTGTTCCTAGTCTCATCAGGTCACACCAGGTAATGCAGAGGAAGTTGCTGGAACATAAGCGTTCCCAGGAACAAGAAAACTCCAAACTGGGCTGATCTTAGCAGTGCAATTGCCTTGCATCAGTGCCTCCAAACCAAAACCAGGGCAGAAAGCTCTCTCAGCTAGGGTAATGCAGGAAAGAAGATAGTAAAGCCTGTTTGCACCACCAGCCCTCAAAACACTGCAGCATTTTGAGACATTGGTAAACAATCATTTCCAGTTGGTTTTTCCCCAGCTAGTCTCCACCTTGCACCTGTGTTCACTTGGCTGCTGACCATCCATCAAGATATTGAAGACACCTGGTTCTGTCTGCTTTTAAAGGACGCATCCCTGGGAACAAATAAACGGTTTGCAAATTAATGCTCATACATGAGAAGCATCACAAGCATAGAGCTGGGGTGATGCAAAGACAAATGTACTGCGCTCTGCCTTACAACCTCGATGTCCCCTCGTGTGCTCCCATGCCCGCTCACTGCCTGCTGGAGGAACATGAATGTGCCATGCACATGAGGACTCTCCCCAGGCTTGGCTGCACCACTGAGAGAAAGAAAGAAAGAAACGAAGGAGAGAGATCATCTAATGAGGGAGCCAATTTTATTTTCTTACAGATTTCATAGTATTTTTTTTGGATCTCATTGACAGAAAAGTCAAGGCAAGCCTCTAAAAGAATAGAAGAGGATTGTACGAGCCACTGTTGTTTTATTATTTTGTATGGCTGTTTGTCCATTTCTGGTTTCAATGTTTCTTTTCAGGATAAATTGAACTCGTCTCCAGAAACACCATTTCATGCTGTTTTTACCGTGACCTTCTGTGGTGAGTCACTGTGGAAATCAGTATCGTCTGTGTAGCTGGCATTATTTATGCTCCTCTTAACCAAAAGCTCATTTGTAATGAAACAGAATTGCTACAATTTAATTGTTGTGCTTTTTTCTTTCTTTCTTTCTTTTTATAACTTGATGCTCCCTACCATTCAAATATTGCACCTAAATATCAGAATATTTTAACCCCTGAACTTTATGTTATGAGTAAAGGAAAAAATGAAAATATTTTAGTGAGTACCGCAGATCCTGAGTGATTTCTTGCCAAACAGATCCCCATTTTGCCATCCTTGCTTTCTGTATTTCTTTTCATCTCCACCAGTATAACGAGTTACTGCCTCACTGCTCTGTTGTCCCATGCCCAGATGCTGAAAGATGGTGTAAACCTTTGGTTTGGCACAGGGTTATGCTGTTTCATTCCAGCAACACCCTAACTTCTGATCTCTATATAGTTCACTTCCCAATTACATTATTCCTTTAACCCATTGCAAAGTGATTTCCATCTCCTTGCACAACTTTTTCTGCATGTGGTTGAGTATTAGATTACAAAATTTCCAGGCTTCACAGATGAATGCCTGAATCTAAGAATCATCAAACCCTCAGAGACCAGGCTGAAGAAATAACAGCTATAATTTCAGTTTTCAACTGCTGTCAAAATCCACTTAAATTTTAAAGCATCGTATTCCGTTCTGACAACCGGAGTAGCTCTGTGATCACATATTGAGCAGGTGAAAAAACAAGACACTGTAGTACATCATGTCTCTCAGGAGGCTTTTTCTCCTAATAGTAGTTTCTTCTCTGATGAACATGCATTTCAGCCGTGAAAACACAGAACATATATTCTGGCCACTGAAAAAAGGACTTATATGGAATTCAAGTGCCATTCCTAGATAATAGCAACTAGCAGAGAAATGAGGAGATGAAGGAGAGCAGGCATAGAGGGAGGAAAAGAAAAACTAGGAAAACCACAGAGGGGTTATCAGCAACAGCTGGAGGAAACACCTACAACCCGCCTCCACCCTCTCTTAGGCCACCACCTCTGCCCAGCTGCTGCAGGTCACTTCTTGTTGTGCAGACAGGCAGGGCTTTGAGCTTGTTTCTAATTGTTTTCCTCCAAGAAACAAACATGTCCAGGAAAATTAAATTAACTTGAAGAAATCCATAGACAAATAGCCCTTTACTCATACAAGCTGGTTGCTATAAGGCTTCTTTTCCATACTTATCTGCTTTGGAAGGGCACTATAAGAGACTGTCATATTCACTCACTGATTTAGCCAGAGTGCCTTATAACAAGCTTCATACTGCTGTTGTCAGTGAAAATGAAATGCTTACACTGGAGCTGAGGGGCAACCTTTCTGTACTTGTCTGCATATGCATATATGCAGACATGCAGAGAAATTAATAGAAAAACCCTGGTTGGAAGGATCCTCCTGATGTCACCTAGTCTGATCCTGATTCAAAGCAGGGCCAACCTTGAAGTTAGATTGAACTTCAAAATTAGATCAGATTGCTCAGGGTCATGTCTAGTCAAGCTGTGAATATCTCCAAGGATGGAGATGTATGCTCTTTCCATAACAAACAAGTGTCTTAGATCCAGAGCACATGCAGCTCAAGGACTTTTGGAGTTTATCTACAAAATAAATTAAGAACACTAACTGAAGAGGTTATGTAAAAGCAAAAACTTCATCCCTTTCACCAGAATCAGATCTGGGCTTGGATTATAATCTACTTTGATTTATTTCTTCTCCCTTACCAATGTTTTACTTTCACCCTAATGTCACAAAAAAACATGCATTTTTTCCTTTAAGGGAAAAAAAATAATAATTGTATTATATTAAGTTATGCAACTCAAGGGCTAACATTAAAATTGTATCAGGATGTTTTCTTTTGGGTTGTCTCCCACACACAGAGTTTGAAAAACTTCCTTTACTGATTAATAGACATTTGGTAATCAAACAGTCCAAAGTTTTACTGGAAGGTCTGAACTCTTTTGCACTTTATCAATGGTGAACCTTTTCAAAGAGTTGTAAAAGTAATCTTTTTTTTTTTTTTTTTTTTTTTTTTTAAATGAATTACCTGGGGAAGAAATACTACTTTTCAGCAGCTCAGTAGTATCAGTAAGCAGAAAAAGACAATGAATTAGAAAAAAAAACATGCCTATTTCAAGATAAGTTTCAAAATGTTGCAGTATTTGATGTGTTCCACATTCATTTTGAAAGACAGTGCAAAATGTTGATATTTTGCATCATAAAATATAGTTGTTTAAAAATATGAATTGTTTCAGAAAACGCTATCACAGACAATATTTTGAATACAGAGCACATTGAATAGCAACGTGAAATTTCTCAGCGTAATACAGGACCAGACTGGAAAATATGGACTGATGAAGCTTAAGCCAAAGTCATATCAAATGTTCTTAACCTTGCTGAAGGCCTCTTTTTGCCACTGAAGGTTGCTGAGCCCACCCCATCCAGCCATGGCCACTGCAAACCTCTCACATATGAAGATGGGATTGCACTAATATCTGATTTGCAAACTGGGATACACACCAGCTACCAGCTGCAGGTGGTACACAGCTGCAACCTCTAGCTGAACAGGATTAAATCCACCCATACATGTTTGTCAGAGCTATTAGGCTCAGCAGTGCACATCATTAAAGCATTTGGCCCCAAATGAGGCCAAACAGACTCGAGGTTCCTTCTCCTTTCACCTACTCCTCATCTCTTAGGAGAGTTTAGCCCCACCTGTGCAGTGTGCTGAGCCTCAGCCTGTACATGTGCTCACAGGGTACTGAAACCATACCTCCCACATCAAGCCCTCAGGGACTTGAGGGACTTTAAACAGAAGGAAGTCTATGTTATCGTTCATATAATAAAGGTACCAATTTACTCAGCCTGTTTAACACTGGGATATCTAAGTCAAACAAAGAGTTATCTCTGGATATTAAGATACCCCAGGGTGAAACAATAGCCAAGCATGATTTTCAGGATCTTCAGTTTTGGACATGGGGCAATATTTTCATCTAGCTTCCAGCACCATTACTCCTGTAGCAGTAGGAAATAAAACATGACCAGGACACAGATCTCCACTGCTTAGACCTAGCCCAGGCAGCCCTCCACAGCTAAGGGACTGTGGGTATAGCTACTATCACAGTAGCAGGTGAAATACCCACAGAAGATGAGGGTGTCCAAGGAGGTTGGGCTTTGCTTGTTGATGTGGCACCATTCCTTCACCGAGCAGCAGCTAAGAGAGACATCACCATGCAGAGATGACCACAAACTAGGACTTCCTGCAGCCCCAGCTGACTTCTCTCTGTTAGCCTGGGCCTCTCATAAATTGGGAATACCATCAGCTCCCCTTGTTCTCACTCTCCTGACAAAGTATCCAACACATCAACATGTCAGTAGGTTGATCCTAAAGATCCATCCTTTAGCAAGGCCCCATTTCTTGGTACCTGAGCAAGGGCAGTCCTTACTCCAAGCCCTAGCACAGCCTGTGCCTTCCTATTGACATCCTGTTCTCAAGTTTTCCCAAGCATGCCATTTCCCTGTTTGAGCATCAGAAAGATACCAGCATCCAAAAGCTAAAGCCACAATTACAGCCATAATCTTACACCATCAGCTATAGGACAGAGCATGGCAAGAAGTCATACACTTAATGCCTTGGGGATTCTTCTGAGGCCTAGTTCTTGTTCAATGAACTCAAGTGAACTCATGCACCTTTTATACACATAAAATTGTCTTATGCTGATTTCTAAATCAGCCTCTGTCTGTCCCAGCCCTTATTCCCATCCCATCAATGCAGCCCAAAATGCACAAATGTTAACCTGATCTCTGGACAAAGGACTTTCTGAAGGTGAAGACTTCAAAAAAATTTGCTCACAGACCATGCTCATGCACAGCTGTATCCTGGTGTAGTTGTCCTTTACAACAACCTGTTCCCCTGGAGAAAGGGATAATATTTCTAGAAGAGACTCAGAGTTAGCTTGAACTCATGGTAGCCCAGGACAGCCATTTTTGTGAAAGCAATCAATGTGTATTGGAAGCACTCCATCAAACCACATTTCAGAAAACCTGGAGTCTAAAACATACAGCAATAAATTCTAAATTTCCTCAAACCTCAACCCACAGCTCTAACATAAAAATTATTTTTACCCACATCATCCTCCTCTTTTTTAAAATTGACAAATTCCAATACAAATCCCCAGACAAGTCCTATTTATTCTAAACAGCTCCAGAATGTTCCCCACTTAGAAATCAGGCTGATCAAGGAATGAAAATAGGGATAAAGTTAGGAGTACCAGTTCCTGAAACAACAACTAAGAGCTTTACATGTTAATTGTGAAATAAATGCATTCACCCAACAGGATTAAAAATTAGCATCTGCAAAAACTTGGACTCCAAGGCTAACAGTTGATGTGTCAAGGAGATCCCAGCACATGACCCATGTAAGTCAAAATTGAGAGAAAATGTCCTCTTCTGCCATGGCCCAGTCAAAATTCGCTTTGATATCCCTGATGAAGACCAGCATTTTCCCACCACTTTTCTCTCTCTTTGAGGCCACCATGAGCTGGTGGCTCCTGGCCCAGGACATCCATGGGTCTCAGGCTGAAGCAAAGGCCTGCCTTCAGGCAGGGTCCCCAGCACCACAGGAGGTCCATGCACTACTGCCAAGGACAGGGCTGTGAATGATGGCACAGGGCCATAACCCACAGGGGCTGAGAAGGCAATGTTGGTCAACCCACAGGCTGACCTGCATGGTCTCTGGAGAAGCCTGAGCTTTCTTTCTCACAGGTGTCACCACCAGCACCCCCATGGGGCATGGTACAGTTTGTTAAGGGTTCATCCCTAGAGAAAGGAAGAGGCCCAGGATGAATTTTAGGGCATGTACACATAGGATTATGGCTCAAGGTAAGGTTTCAGACCTGCCAAACTCAAAGCAAGAAGGTAACTGAGCTGGCAAGGGCTTGCCAGGCCAAACCAAGTGCTTCTCTCCATGTTCAACACCACTGTGTATCAGCATTTCGGTCTACATAGCATGCCCAGCCTAGGATTAGGTTTGGGGTAACTTTTCATGATAGCACGAGTACCCACGTTCAGAAAATGTGTGGTCTGGGGGACTCTGTGTGCTAGGTCCCTGTGCAGATGGTATGGCTGTTGCAGGTTACAGCACCCAGGCTCCATGTTGACTTTGCAGAGCTTCAGTTCTGAGGTATTTCAGGCTCGCTTTGCCTGACGTTGCCTAGACCTGCCTGGAGCTTTCCTTTTATTAGTTTTATTTGCTGCTGTAACAGCAATTTTTCTAAGGACTGGGTAGCTACGCCTAACTTGCTTTGTTTACCTTCACATGGCATAACCACAGCTTTTATAGAGAGCAATAGCACGCAGCTTCTGTCTGTGTAGGATGAAATATTTACGACCTTAGCATAATGATGCAATGCAGAGAAACACAGGCCTGGTGTGAGAGCAGGGGCCTGGGGAGAACCCACAAGGCACAGCACAGAGGAACACTGGACAGGAGATGGGCACGGGCTTGTGCTGAGGGCTGCAGGACCATGGCCTGGCAGCTCAACAAGACCCATTATCAGTAACAAAAAGAACAAAGAAGAAGCATCTAACATAGATAAAATGCACCATATATAGTAAATTCCATTGTAACAGAATTGCAGACCTGTGAGGAAAGCACAAGGGGCGTTAGGAAACATGAAAATCACCCTCAGAGGACCCCACAGAAGGAGGAAGAAACCAGAAGCAACTGTACTCCTCCCAGCAAGGAACTCGGGATGCTGACACCTTGCCATCCCCACTCTTCCCAGACTGGAGCCATTGACCCAGAGCAGCAGTGGAAGGGTGAGCAGGACACCAAAGCAAAGGGATAGATCCTAGACACTGCATGCATAACAATTTTAACTGTATTGTTCCTATTGAGGCTTCTCCCATATATAGCTATATTCCTAATTTTTTCATCCTTTTTTTTTAAAATAAATAAATAAATAAATAAATCTGCATAACTCCTTCTCCTCCTGCCAAAACTAAATGTATGCTAACAAGAAATTCTCAGCTTTCCCTGCCCTTCCCCTGTAACAGGACTTTGAGTGTGACAGGGCTTACACAAGCGTGGATGCATTTAGGCAGAGGATGACAAGGATTGCTGGACTCTGGCTAGAGCTGGAGTTAGACTTTGGTATAAGGTCAGGATCATATCTCAGGTTTGCAGGGCTCTTCCACAAAGCATAAAGCCTGGGCTCCAGAAGGCCCATCAGGTGTTGCTGAGCTAACCAATGTGATTCACTGTGATGCTTCTACATCTGTAGCTACATTTCCATAGGAATCCCTAACTGGCAAATACACTGATCCTCGTTGCCTGACCAGTGCATAGGCAGAACTCAGTGACCCACACAGGCATCACCTAAGAGTTTAATCTGCTGCCACCTTTCTTAACCCATCACTTTCTTTGGTGTAATCCCACATCCTATCTGTGGTTAGGCTGTGGGCAAGGGATGTCTCAGACTCACAGACATGACTAGAAGGCTAGAGGTGAGCTTGGCACCCGTGTGCCTGCAGCCTCCCTTGCTGCAGCTGCCCAAATATGGGGGGCTGAAGCTTGGCAAAGGGTCCCGCTGTGTCAACAGGCATAGAAATGGGAGAGAGGCTGCACGAGGAGAGCTCAAATCAGTTCACTGTTCCCAGGACAGCCTCACCTTTCCCTGTGGCTCCTTCTCTCTGGTGTCTCTGGACATCCTAGGCCTGAAGACATGCAGTGCTTTGGATGCTTTTCCTTGCAGTTTGGACACTGGACCATGACAATGGCTCTCAGGCAACAGAAATAGTTAATTAAGCAGTAAGCCTCTGAGTGGAGCTGTCATGCAACAGGGTCAATTTAACTCTTTTGCCTTGGACTCTTGTCCCAGGACCACTGCCTCCACGCAGTCCAGAAGGACAGCCGAAGTTCAAGTAAACAAAAGGTTATTGGATGGCTCAGGCAAGAGGAGGAACGATAAAGTAAACTGCTCGGATAACCACGTAAAGATTGATTGGTGGAACTATTGTAGGGCAATGGTAGAGGTTGAAAAAGTTCATTCAGGTTTTGCAGTGACAGAGGAAGAAAAAAATAGAATAAAATCAAAAACAAAGCCTTACCCAGTTATATTTATATGAAAGGTCATTCCACACAGACACTGAAGAAGTATACCGAATAGGAAAGGGAAAAAATATTTTTATCACACACACCCCCTCCACAGAGCTTTTAAAAGGGATCTAAACCAAATGTTTAGAAAATTGTTTGCTTAAAACAATACTTTGCTGTTTATACACTTCATACTTACAAATAGCTTACTAAGACCAAGAAAGATTTTGACCTATAGTTACCCTGAAAAAAAAAACAAAAACAAAAACAAAAAAACACTATATCCAAAGTTTTTCTCCTCCCTAACTTCTTTCAGGTTTGGATATTTTATGGTCCTTTATGGATGGTAACTTTTTTGGGAAAAATAAAGACACCACTGCACTCATTCAAGATATCGGCTTCGTTATGTCTCTCCAGTTAAGCCCACATCCTGGCATGACTATATTCCTCATTACTGTAGAAAACCTTTTTTTTAAGGTTAGTCAGCTTCAGAGGATCCCTGCAAGGATCACAGCAAACACTGTCCCCTTAGTCAACTTCATAAAGACACGTGTCTAAGGTCAATGGAGTTTTTTTCATGAACATGCCCTTGCATGACACAGCTGATCCCAACACACCATCAAAAGAAACTCTCATAACCTATACAGAAGCACGTGCTCTGAAAGCTTAGCAGCTTTCAGGGGTACCTGTGAAAGCAGTCTTGCAAATAAGGATGTATTCACAGAAAAGATAGAAGCACAATAAACAACCCTGAAACTTCACCTTTATAACCCAACTCCCCTACAGCTGGACATTTGTTTAAAAATCTTCAGCTGTAGTTAATTAAACACTTGGCCACAGAGTGAGTCAGCAATTGCTTTGAGCTAGCACGCCACTGGCAAGCATTCACTAAATGCACACAAACACAAAATCTCCTTTTCTGAAATGGGTGTGCAGTATTTCTTCCTCCTCTGAACCTTGAACGCTTTTAAAAAAAAAATTCCAAGCAATGGGGGAATCATGTAAAAACTCCACTAGGAACAGACCAAGCCCCTCTACGACTCAGAGCCAAGCCATTTCAGTAAGGCCGGAGTGTGTTAGCTTAAACTTACGGTCAAGAAGCACTTGGCCCCAAAATTTTTTAGAGGTATTGAGTTTTCATCTGCCTCTGCCTAACATTGAACTAAAGGTGTAGTAAATCTGAGGGAGCAGGGCTGCGTGCAGTACCCGTGCTGATCCCCAGTCACCTCTAGCTGTGGCATGCTTTGTCTGCATCACCCGTGGGTGGGTGAGTTTTGAAGGAAGAAAACACAGCAGCAGAGCTGACAAAAGCCAGGTAACCCCACACAGCGCATATCCCTGTTATTTTATCTTGATGAAGAAAAAAAAATAAATAGATCACCTCAAGCTTTTAGGAAACCTTTTGTTCCTCACTGGTCATGTTGTCTGGCAACAGAGCAGCTCTGTGTTTGGGCTGAGACCTTGGCTGGGCTGAATGCTATGTTTTTGCACAGCTACAAAATCCAGACACAGGTTTTGCCCCACTGAAGAAGATATTAAGAAGTTGAGAGAAAAGGCAGAAGAGAGGTATTCATTCTGAGGTAAAAATCTGAACAGAAATTTTCAAAAAGAAATATTTTTCACTGCCACTTTCTCATGGATGAGCAGATAAGCTCAAGAATTGTTTTTTTATGACAGCTTTCCCTGTTTCAATTATTAACATACATCTATGTATGTGCAGCTAGATAAACAATTAGGAGGATTATGTAGGTCCTTTCAACAGCATGGGTCAATAGTCCATTCGTGTTTTTTTTTTTTTTTTTTTTTTGCATTAAGCAACCTTAAGACCTTTCTACCTTA
This sequence comes from Aythya fuligula, assembly GCF_009819795.1. Classification (NCBI taxonomy): domain Eukaryota; kingdom Metazoa; phylum Chordata; class Aves; order Anseriformes; family Anatidae; genus Aythya; species Aythya fuligula. The sequence continues at coordinate 99,077,699 of NC_045560.1, read as the reverse complement.
GTTCAGTAAATCTGTTTACTCTGCTCAAGTATTTCTAATAAGCACTGCATCTCCTTCATGATTGTGCCTCTGGGGCGCAGCTGCCTTTGCACTGTGTTGCAAGAGACGTGCTAATCTCATACTTACTTGCATTATTCTTTTCTATTGCCAATAGTTTAATGACTTCTGATGAGTCCCTTACACTAATTCTATTTTACTATGACACAATCTCTAAGCTGCTCGGTGACATGGTATTGTACAATATTTTTAGAAACTGGAGGAACGTCTGGATGTAAATGTCAGTATTTGGAGTACTACAGTCTGAAAAATAGCATGTAACATGACAGTGAGCTTTTCAGTTGCCTTTCAGAGTAGAAATCTGAACTCGTGATGTCCCTGAATGTATCCTGTGAAGTTTTTGTTATCAGGGCAGGGATACGAAATGCCTGCACCCTAGTATGGACACATTAGTTGTAATAGTAAGACTCAAACTACTTCATGAAATGGAGAAATCAGGAGGATGATAGCCAGGGTATATGGGATATCTTTGATCAATGTCTTCGCGACTTGAAAGCCAGTAAAACTTGTTGTGATAGTGTTTTCTGTTTACATTGCTTATATTGCAACACGCTGATTAAAATAATCCCTATTTTGTTATAGGAAAGAAATTCTGTCGTGCTGAGTGGATTTGGAATCTACATACAGCTGATCTATGAAACAAATCACTAAAAAATATGCTTGCCTTAGCAGAATAAGGCTATCCTTATTCCAGAGCATTGTGGCATGGCAGAAATTTATTGCATCAACTGACTTGACCCCTAAATCTAACATGAAAGGAAATTTAACCTTTTAACAGCATCATATGAGTGGATTCAAAATGAGATTATTACATGAAGATTTACCCCAGGGACAGAATAACTAGAATGCAGTATGCCAGGAGAAAAGCCGTGCCAAGTGACATGCATGCTCCCCGTGTTTACTTTAAAATAACACTCCGAAGCACAGCACGCACCCACAGTTCGTCACAACACTCACACTCCTTGGTTACTCATTTTGTTCTCAATTTCCAGACAAAGCCTGTAGTCTTAATCCATTCCACACTTCAGATTTTTATTGCTCTGGTAGTTTACAAAATAGAAGAAAAATCCAACACTGACATATAGAGATTTCTATTTAAAAGGGAATTTAGACTCATCAGCTTGCCTGCTAACCCTGTTACTGACACCCTTCCTAGCAGAGTTATTAGGGCTGGTCAGCTCCAAGCAAGATCACAGTTTCTTGTATTCTGAGTTTCGTACCCAAAGCATAGTCCTTGCAATGATGAGTTTAAAATATGTGCATTTTTAAAGGACAAAAATAATGTAGTTTGGTGATTTGTTAGTAATGCTAACTCTATGAGTGTTTGTTTTAAATTCAGATTAGCAGCTGGAAGTAAGAAGGTCATCTATTTTTAAGGGGTTCATAATGAGCTCGTGCTGATTTGAAGAACGAACTGAAACGTCCCCGCTTGGAAGCCTGCGACAAGCCTGGAGCTGCATTCCTGTGCCTCCTGCAACCCAGCAAGTCACGCCTACGGGAACGGTGCAGGCACATCCACGCTCACACTAAACTAGGTCAGAGTTTGCTCAAGCTGTAACACTTTGTCCAAGAACCAGGGTAAATGTTCAGGTGGTTTGTCTGTTCCAGAGAGAGAAAAAACAATGCTGGATTCATGGCAGAGAGAAGAGAGAAAGATCCTCTGCAGCTCAGCAGTTAGAGCTCAGAAAGAAAGTCCTGGCTGATTGTCCTTGCTTCAAACTCCATTTCTGTCTTCTCCAGCGACTGTTCTCTCTGTCTCACCTACTGACACTTATTTGCCAACACCAACTTAGTGTATGAAAAAGTACAATTAGTTGTGAAGTCTGATCCTGTCGAAGTGCTTGTTATATGTGGTCTGAGACACCAGCCTGCCATGGGACCTCAAAGCAGACAAGCCTTGTTGGTCAGACTTGTGCATCCACTAGATGCTGAGCTTCTCAAGCATAAAATCATACATCCCTCAGCAAAGGTGGAGTAAATTATCTTGCATATGCAGCTAAGAATCAGAGCAGCCCACCACCAGGTGCTGCCAAGAAGCTAGTTAGCTTTAAATCTACACACCCTAGTTCGTTTTCTAGTAATTTGTTCATCCATATCCTCCGGTCTGACAGCAGATCTCAGCAAGACAACAAAGTACATAATTACTTGTATTACTCAAATATTTCTGTTACTTCATTAGGGTCAAAAAGTAATTCTACAGAATCACCTGAAGATAAAAGAATTTCCCATTCTAAACCCAGAAACTGTGACTGCTGAAATGCCAAATTCCTTTTATAATTTATGAAGTGCTTGTACTCCTTAGACCCATGCAGAGACTGTTACTCACTGCAACCCTACTCTGAAAACAGATCCAAATAAACACAGGCTGGGAATCCATTCAGTTTACAAATGAAAGGCCAGTTTTGCTTGCTTCCAGTTACCAGCCCACCAACCTGTGGGTTTCTGTGTCGTAAGCTAAGCTCTTTTTTCACGTGAACCCTCAGGACCTTCATAGAAATCATACCTATCATGCTCTCAAGGACAACCCTGAAAGCCCTGTTAATATATGATGAGTGATGCTAAAAGCATCAACTGGCTTCAGAAATGTCATTAAGGGAAATACTCCACTTTTTTGGCTTACCATTTTCCACTCTAACTACCTTCTCCTAGCCCTCAAAGCAGTTTCCAAAATATATTCTGTCAGTTATTTACCCACAGCTAATGGACAGTAACCTTGTAATTTCAAGCAATGCGAGGCCACATTTATCCAGGACCTAAGTAGGCGGAACTGCAGAGCTCCTGTGGAGAACTCTTACCTTGTAATGCGATCAGTCACTCAGCTTTATCCAAGCACCAGAGTTTACATAAAAAGGAGAGATTTCTGCAATAACTGTGCTACTGGATACTGTTCATAGGCACTGGGAATCCACAGGATTTCTGCAGTGTTCTGCTCAGGGACACCAAAACCCTTCCCTAAGGTTTTCTTGTGCCTAACTCCTCTTGGCTGACAGCGCTACTTTTCTCTCAGTGAACGGAATCAACTGCTCCTGGCATTATGTGGGAGACCTTATTGCACTGTACCTGAAAGGAAGGTGTGGGGAGCTGGGGGTCGGCCTCTTCTCACAGGTAACTAGCGATAGGACTAGAGGGAATGGCCTCAAGTTGTGCCAGGGGAGGTTCAGGTTGGAAATGAGGAGACATTTCTTCTCAGAAAGAGCAGTCAGGCACTGGGATGGGTTGCCCAGGGAAGTGGTGGAGTCACCATCCCTGGGGGTGTCCAAGGAAAGGTTGGACATGGTGCTTAGGGACATGGTTTAGTGGGTGATACTGGTGGTAGGGGGATGGTTGGACCAGATGATCTTGAAGGTCTCTTCCAACCTTAATGATTCTATGATTCTATGAATTATACCAAACAGGACAGAAGTCAAAATCTATTCCTTATATGTGAGACTCGACAGTGCAATCCATTCTATTCTGAGCTCTGTGTTGGCAGCCACCAAGATCTACCAGTAGTTGCATTGCGTGTCCCCCGTTTTAGCAAGCTGGCAAAGAAAATTTCAAGAATTGCTTTATGCACACTCTGGCATGTCAGAAGATCGAGAACAAGTCTAACTACTTTTCAGAAAGAAGAGAAAATCCAGCATTAATCCTCAACCAAGATGCAATGTGCCAGCATCAATTCATGCGCTTGTTTGACCTCCCACTTACAAGCCAAGTCACTCGCTAGGTGAAATATTTCAATACATAATGAATTAACCAGGAGAATGAATGCAATGTAACATAAAAGGAAAGCTAAATCAGGAAAGTAAAACTCAAATATGCAGTGTACCAGTTACTAGCTTCACACCAGATCTGGTTTGGAAGGAGACAGTATAGCTCCCTCCTCCTCCTTGTTTCTTCTGTACTATTTCTGAAATCCTTTTCTATGTTCAGCTCATTCATTCTGACCGAGTCTCAGATGACAATTTTCACTGCCACAGCCTTGCAGAAAACATTGCAACAGTTTTGTCAACATGACCACAAAATTCATAAGCACCCGTTTACCCCCAGCACTCATTCAGGAAACAAAAACAATAGTGACTTCCTTTTTTCTTTTTTGCTTCTGCAGAGAGACGTACTGACTTACAGATTTGTGCTCAGGCTCCATTTGCCTAGCTTTTACTCCCTGGCCAGTGCCTCTCTGGCATTCTGCAAACCTTTGACTGCAGCACGGCGCTGGGCACAAGAGAAAGAAAGGCATTAGACCACTGTGCCAAAGTCAGTGAGCAAAAGAGACATTTTCCTTTCCCCATTTTATCAGATGAAACAAATGAGTGAGTGTACTGGCTTTACACTGCACAAACCAAGAGGAAGACAATGCTGTCTCCACTGAAGGGAGCCCACTTGCCACTCTGCATACTTTTGAATAAGAGAGGATGGTCAAATTAAGATCAAAAACGCAGGGCACAAAACAATTACTTCAGGATACAAAGGCAGTATAAATAGTGGTGTTGTATAAGTAAGCAAGGTAGGAATACATCTGGTTTAAAGCACAGACCACCAAAACCAGCTTCTCCAAACAAAAACTAGTATGAAAGGAAATTGCCAGATCATTAGAGCAAGTAACTTGGATGGGATTTTGGGACAAAGGGCTTTGTTCTGCGAATAAATCAGTCTCTGCTTTCTTTTCTTTTTGCTGTCAGACTATGAAAACAATGACTCTCCTTAATTCACTTGTGTTTTTTTTTTAATAGCACAGTACTTCTTTCCTCACCACACCCATCCTTCTTCTTCCTCTCATATTAGCAATTAAAAGCTAAAGTCTCATAAAAATTCCTCTATGACCCCTTATGGAATGCAGGTCTAGCCTTACTGTAATAAAAAGGAAATTTAATACTTTTTTTATCATTTCACATTTAGAAAGCTGCAACAGTAATGCTCACCTCTCAGGAACAGCTTCCATCAGCACCCATGGAGGGGAATATGAACAGACCAACTACAGGGAGCACGCTGTGTGCATCTACAGTAGGTTTTTAACATGGATCAGTTTCCCTGTTGTCTCCACTCACTGCATTTTTGGTTCACATTGTGGAAATTCTCTGAGCGTGCCAGCTAGACTGCTTTGAGATGGAACTGAGTTTGAAAAGATACTCCAGGGCACTGCATGATGTGATCCAGCCCCACTAAGCAACCAGCATGTAAGGGACACAAAGGGACACCATATCAAAGTTCCCAAAGCATGCATAACACAGGAAAAAACAAAACAAAAAACAAACAAAACAAAACAAAACAAAAAAAAACCCACATCTCTCACAACAAGCGTGTTGCTTTTTGCTTTATGGATGCACTTTGATTGCATTGCCCTATCTGTGGATGCCAACATAATTATCCCATTTGGAAATTCTTGCAAAATTATTTGAAAGGTTAAGCTTGTGTTTGCTTTTTGGTTTTTGTCTGGCCCAAACACGCAAACTTAAATGTTATTTTAAAAAATAACAGAAACTTCAGTATTTCAAACCCAGTTTACACGTCTAAATATCAACTTAGAGTTAATACATCCTTTTTAAAGGTCATCTGTAACAAGTGGATAAAGCCTGAACTTTTAGCTCAGCCACACCACATTCAGAACAAAAGCTAGGGCAAGACCAGGATGGTGTAAGAAATTAGCACCAGACAGAATCCCAACTATTGTCATATTGTCATCTATACCTCAAGTTAAACTTCTAAGGCAAAGATGGTGATGGGCGTACTCTAAGGGTGTATCTGTATCTCTAGAGCAAGACTGATGGAAGAGAACAAAGTTGTAAGATACTAAATGCCTTCACCATTGAAGCTGTGCAAGATGTTTACTGCAAGAACCCAAGTTTTATTAGATCCTTGGCTGCTTTAACAGTAAAGGAATTACCACTTAAGGAATCCCATAAAGAATACGTAAAAGACTACCACATTGTCTTGTGCACATGTAGCAATGTGTTTAATGCCTCAAGTCACAGAACTTCCCCCTTCTCCCTGCTAAAATATATATTTATTAAAGAGCTGTTGTTTACAGCATACCATTTCTTAGTTTGGTTTGGCTTGATGCAGGGCTTACACTGAACACACCTTCCCTGGTGCTGCCAAGGGTCAGTGCTGACGTTACAAGTCCTGGCCACTGTCAGACAGGCAAAGCTTACAGGGCCACTGCTAACAGCGGCTACTTGGCGCTGAGTGCTCCACAGCACACCATCCCACCTCTCAAATATAAACTTCCCTGCATAAGGGAAGCATCCAGCTTTCACTGGCAAACAGGTTTGTCTGAAAAGTGTCCCAATATGCAAAAGCCTCCCTTCTGAGGCCTTCAATAAAAGGCTGAAATTAAAAGTATTTAAGCCAGGCAAGAGTAAGCAATTAAACTTTTATTCATGATCATTTACATATGCCTCAAAATGTTCACCACAAAAATGCAGACTTTCAGTTATCTTGTATTTAGCATAGAAAATGGTCATCTCTGTAGTAAAGCACCAAGGAGCACACAACAGAACAGTCAGAAACAGATTCCACGTTATCAGTTTTTTCCCTTCACAATGTACGACGACAAAGTTGAAGATTACATAAAAGTCTAAAAGTTCCAGAACAAATTCTAGAGTCACCTGAGTGCTTGGCAGGAACAGTATTACATAGTAGTAGTTATATTACCTGTAGTGGAATTACACGCAGCACTTATTTTGTGCCTTTTTTATTTCTTTGCTCAGAAGTGTTACTTTTCACAAAACTGAGACAAACATTATCGGGACAAACACTGGGTTTCATATTTGGTCTGAATTTTCCAGTGGCAGCCAAACAGAACAGTTTGCCGGTAGGAATATCTACAACTGTAAGAGCAGATGTCAAGAGGGAAGGAAAGAATCACCTAATTATAGTCTATCATCTCATTACATAGGGCCCAACCATGTACAGGCCCTTACATACTCATTACTCTACCGAGCTTTTCCCCATTATGCTTATTTAAATTAGCATTTCAAATTTACTTAGAAGACAACATGATTTTTGAGTTAAGTAGCGTACATGGACAAATGCATGTACAAAGTTTTGGTAGTAATTTAAAGCTGCAAAACTGATATGCAAAGAAAGTCCTACAGACCCCATTACAGGTTAAGAAGAAATAACCAGAATCAGGGTGTTACATATAAAACTACTTTAACAAAGAAACTCATACAGTTATCAAGTAATTCATTAGAGAATAAATTGTTATATAAAAAGAAATGCTGCCTTTTTATCACTTCAGTACAGCAAATAAGAAGGCAACATTAAGAAAAGTGCACAGCAGAGAAGAACTGTTCAGTTTTCTGAAAAAGTTGAATTTGTCTTCAGACACCAGGCTTTCGTCAGGAAACATTGGGTTAGGATTGCTTATATTCTCTCCCCGATCAGTCTCTTCTTGCATTAGTTCTTGGTAAGGCGCTTACTCTGACATGTAGGAACGATACATCAGGGCCACGATAATTGCTGCTATTGCCGGGATCACCCAGTTGGACCATGAACTAGAAAGAAGTTTTTGAAACAGCAGTTTAAGAAGTGACAACCACCAAGTTAAAAAAGCCACTGGTTAAAGTCCTTCCCTCCCAACATATCCTTCAACGTTAGGGCAGGACACCTGGACTGGCCCAGTAATGCTCTGGCCAAGTAAAAAAGCTTGTCCTGCTCAGACTTCACAAGAGAGCTTACAAATTTGTTTAGTAGAAAAATAAGACTCTAGACATGCTTAAAGTCATGGCATGCTGCCCAGAATATCATTCATTCAGAAGCCATTTAAGACATTACACACGACACTTTCAAGTACCCAAGCTCCCCACTCAAAGGAATATGGAATGGTGCTCAGAGGTTTCAGCAACAGGCAGCAGGATATAACTTTACAAAGTTATTTCGGCAATTTTGAACATATCCTCCACATCACCCCATTCTGACAGTTTTTTCCTTTAATTATAGCAAATTTTAAAAGTGAGTGAATCCATGTCAGTAGTCAGCAGTGGAACCAAGTGTCTTCTACTTATCTACTAGCCTTCAGAAATGAAGGCTTGTACAGCACAAACAATTCAATAGAAACTGACACACACCAATGAGCAAAATTTAGATATTACATTGACATGCTTGTAAAATCGTACATAGATGCCAAACTGGACTTTACACAGAACAAAAATGGTTGTGCTGCATCCTTTGACATCTATGCTTCCTGTAAATAGATGCTATTCAGCTTTCTGAGCTTCAGAAACATTATCATTGGGAGCTTTGGGTTTGATACCAGATGTCATACTGTACCTGGAATTAGACTGCACAGTGGTTATAAGAGGTTCCTGGAAAGGAAAACAAAAAGATATTTACATCAGGTTTCATACTAATTGCCCCTCAATTTCTCAAAAATTAAGGGGAACTAATTTTGAAAACAACTCTGTGCATTGCCTTTGGAAAACATTTTATCAGATTTGCTGTAACAGAACTGTCGTATTATAAGCCAGATAGCAGCAGTTTCTGCAGTCAGCACTGCATCGGAAGTGATTTCCCAAAATAAAAAACTTCACTGCAAGTTTTCCATGAAGTTAACGTCAACCTCAAGATACATTTTGAAAAGCTGTAGTTGCCTAAAAGACAAAGATCCATTGCTTGTCTAAAATCCCATCAAAGAGACTCCAAATGAATACATGAGAATTTCTTACAGGGAAGCAAGGTGCTGATTTACATCCACACAAGGCTTATTAAACTCAGCTTGTCAGTGTGGTGTTTCAGATTGCTTAAGAACTGCTGTCAAACTATTCCAGCTTTTGATTCTGACTTGTATTTCTTGTGCCATTTGCATAGAAAAAGAACCACTACAAGACCAAATCCTAGTTGGGTATTTATGTAGTTTATATGAAGACTTAATCATTTGAGTATTACTAATTGCACGTTGCCCTAATTGCTTTTAAAAGATCCAAGCACTGAAAAAAAAAAAGTAATAGTACAAGATCCATCACTGAAAAATGAACTGACTGAGCTATAAATATTCTGATACCAAGGCAAAGAGTGAAAAAGATCCCTCACAGGGATCCTGCATAGGTTTAAACAGGCTACATTTTCAAAAGCCCGAATTATCATAGGGTGATGCACAACAAATGACATCTTAAAATAACACAGCTCAGTAATTACATCCATATTGTTTTTGTGAACACCTCCCTAGAGAATTAACCCCAAAGCCAACCCATGTGGAGCGGCTCATGACCACACCATTAGGGCTAGCACCTTCTACGACAGACTTGCTGCATTCAGGGCCAGGGAATGGTTCCCCCCAACACTAAGACAGGAAGAATGCAAGCCAAAATACCAAAATACTATTAAAATATTAATAAATTCACCAAAAATACGTTTTTCAAACATTATGACACAGGAAAGTACCACTGATGGTACTTTAAACTGTGCAAAGATTAAAAAGACAAGCACAAGGCCTGCTGAAGGTTCCTAGAGGGCCAGGGCATAGGTTTGTCACACATCCAGAGGGCAGTTCTACGTGAAGCTGTCTTATCAGCTATGCCCACACATCCTGTTAGAGCAAAGTGTTCTGTGTTTCCAGAGAGAAGCTGGAAAGCACACATTAGTGTAGATAACCATGACCACCAGCACTAAAATGAGGGAATAAGCCAAACAGGAAGGTAGTAAGATGTCATTTGGATCTCTCAACTCCAACTGACTGTGCTTAGGCCAAACTACAACCCTGTGTATTTCAATTCAGTAAGATTCTGTGAGTTTCCTATAGTAAGAGGTGGTATTACTACAACTTGCACTAGGCAATCTGTTTCTCAGTTGCACTTACAGTTGTTGCTCTTACAGCTTAAGTGTAAATTATCCTGAATTTCAAAAGAAGTCTGAATGACAGATGTTTTTATTGGTGGGAAGAAGCTCTAAATTCCAGTCACCACTGGATTTGTTAATTTTCCTAGTATACTAGTTCAATTAGTTATGATGACAGATCAACGGACTTAAGAGATTTATGATCTGAAACACTACACTTAAATAACCTGATTTATTTTTGCATGTGAGTATATCGTTTACCCAGAGATACACCATCTACAATGCCCAAAAGAAATAAGGTGACACTTTAAGAAACAATACTTACTGTTGGTTTCTGAAGTTTTGCTCTATCATCCTGCATGAAAATAAGGAGAGAAAAAATGAGTTTTAAATAAACATCCAAAACATGAAAAAAGTCAAAGAATAATTCAGTTCACGATTCCGTTCTGTTAGCATGTACCTATTTTTCCCTAGGAAACAGACTTATAAAAGAGGTATCAGTATGTGTTGTTGAGCTACCATAAGCAAGATCACTGCCTTGAATAATACTTCCCAGGATACAATAAAGAAGTGAAACTTGAGTCTTAAACTTTTTTTTTTTGTGCACACGTTTTTGCATTTCTTTTGTCTCTCGACAGTACACGCCTCTTTAGCTTACACATGGATTACAGTGGTACTAGCTTACTTCTACCTAGTCTACTCATATTTATCAAACAAAATTATCTAACTAGCTTTGGTCTAACATCCAATACAAACATCCCAGATTCTATGGATGTCTCAGAAACCCATGAAGATTTACTTGGGATAGTCACATTCATTTCAAAAAGAAACAGCATATCTTCTTGACATTGTTTTATTTATCACAACTATCAAACTGCGTGTTTCATATTCAATAAAAACGGGCATTTATCAAACAAGGATGAACTGGACTGGTGGCAGGGTATGAACAATTTTACTGTTATCAGCTGCTGCCTGAAATAGATAAATCTAGGGCATTACAAGTATGCACCAGACCTGAATTACTTCATGCTAGCAGAGGCTACACTAGCAATATTCACCAGGAAAGGACCTAAGACAGGAAGAGGATCAGGACTCTTACTCTTAAATGCAATTTTCAAGACAGAATGTTTGAAGTTGAAAAAGGCAGTGATATTCACCTCAAATGAAAGACAAAACAGACAAGACAGACAGCTGAGGACAAGAGAAGAGGCAGGGATGGCAGGCAGTCTCTGCACACTACCTGCCTGGGTCTTCCAACAAATGGATTTCAACTACCACCACGCAGCAGAGCTCAGAAGAGGCATATCTGAAGGCAGCCATGGCCGCTACAGCAGCTCTGTACCTACGAACTACAAAGACTGGTGCTTGGTAAAAGTACAGGAGATATGGAGATTACAGGAAAAAGACGAAGTGACAGATGGAAATGTCAGTGACAGTGGGAACACATCATAAGCCTGGCAAACAAGTTGGTCATACAGCACAAAATGAGTGGAGCCAAAGAAAGGAAAAATACACAAAGCATCCAATTAGATTATGTTTGCACCTTCCCATCTGAATATCAGGAAGCACTTGTTTACTGTGGCGGGTGACCGAGCACTGGCACAGGCTGCCCATAGAGGCTGTGTGCTCTCCTCCTCAGAGACCTCCAAAAGCTGCCTGGACGTGGCCCTGGGCAGCCTGCTCCGGGTGTCCCTGCTGGAGCAGGGGGCTGGAGCAGGTGACCTCAAGATGGTCCCTTCTAACATTATCCATTCTACAATTCTGCAGCAGCAATCTTCCAAATATACACACGAAGATCCAGACTGTAATTGTGGATCAAGATGGAAGCCTGGCATATACGTGTACAACGATGAAAGCATGAAAGTTGCTGAGTAATCACTTTACACATTGACTTAAAAAGAGGCCTAGACATTCCAACATTCCACCTTCAGGGATTATAGAGTCTTATTATAAAGCTCACAGGGTACAGCAAGAACAGCATAATTCCACATTCAGTTTACTCAAGAACTAAGCTGTAAAATATTCCAAAGAAGGAAAGTTTTACACATAACCATCCTCACATTATACTAGTCAAATCACTTTGCACTAGGGAAACAGTCTCAAAAACAAGTCTATCCACAAATGTCTGCAGAGCTGGCATCCAACCCAAACAGCAGCTCTCTTTATCTTGAAGAAAATTATCAGAGAAATAACTAGACATAAAGACACTATAGTAGACATTACATACTGGTACACTTGCATACTCACTGGATGTAGCTCCCCAATAATAAATGATTCGGACAGCGTCCTTGCATCTGTGGAGTGGCCAACATCTTCAAAGTTCTCAGTAGCATCTCCCCCTGCTTGCTCCCTGAGGACCTCTTCACCACCGGGGTGCTGCAATTTTTAATCAACGTTTATTTGTTATTAAAAACCATCGCACATTCTGAAAACAGAAGTTCATTTCCACATTTCTAAAAGTCCTTGCAAAAAAGAGTCACTAGACATGTCTAAAGCACCTGTAAACCTCTCTCAATAACTCGAGAGCTCTGTGCAATCTCAGAAGCCAAAACCAAAGAAGCTAGGTCTCTACTCCAGTGACAGATCGGTAACAGGCTAAGGATCCCCAGCAGCTAAGGATGGATTTAAAACATTACTGGTATCAGTGTTTTAGCAGCCAAACTGTTATCTAAAGTTACACTGTGCTCATATTTCAACAGGAAACATTTTTACCCAAACAGTGCTTTATACAGTAGAAGGATAAAAGCCAAACGGTGTAAGTTGCAGAAAGGAACATTCCAGGTAGGTATAACAAAAAGAGATATTCACAACAAAAGTAATCAAACATTTGAGCAAGTTGTGCATGTTCCCTGGACAACCTCCATCCTTTCAGCCTGCCTAGCCAAGGCTAGGAGGAACCTGACCTAGTTAATCATAGCTCAAGCTGGGGCAGGACCAGATAACTGCTAGGAATCCTTTCCAAAAGAAATTATTGCATGGTTATCTAGTAAGCCAGCTACTTTGGAGCTGCTTCAGCACCACTGAAAGCTCATACAAGACACTACAATAGCAATTTTGTTTTAGCAGACCACGGAATCCCCAAACTGCACTGTTGCTAAAACCCCTGAGATGGAGAGAAGTCACTCCCCTGTACCTCTTGATGCCTCGACCCACCACCATTCCCTTAACCAAATACCTGCTATCCATTGACTTCTATTCTTCCCCGGGATACGCTTTTGGGATTGCAAGAAGTTCCACATTTCTGTCCATTAAATAGCCCCATATATATACACCAAGTGACAGTGCATCTTCTGGTTACTTAAGGTTGAGAAAACTCACTGCAGTTACTCTGTTGTTAGGTAAGTAACCAAAAAATTCACCACTCAACTTGCACGTGGAAAACTATGAAACTGTTCTATACAAACAGGAGTTGTTAGATGAGCAATTTGAGACTGTTTAAGTACTGCCTTGGATTAAGACAACCATATAATAAATACTAATGCCTCACAAAGGAATGGAAAATTAAGTCTCCAAATCCTTATTTCATTTTTAACACTCCTGACTGCAGAATCTAAAGTGATGAAAATAGGCAAAACTTCTGTTATTTAGAGCCATGCCTAGCGTACAACTGAACAGAAAAGCCACATTTACAAAGGAGATGAAAGAAATGGCTTAAACATTTCTATCAGCCCAAGGAATTCAAGTTTGCATTTAATTCAGATCCACCATATTAACCTCCTATCAATCCTTTTCTTCTAATTGGGGGAAAAAAAAAAAAAAAGTAAGACTTGTTCATACAGATTAGGAAGACAGTATGACTACAGGTTCCCAGCTGTGACAGAACTCCAAAACTTGAGTTAAACTTGTGCCTTTGCAAAGATTTTTTTAAAGATTGAGAAGGTTCCTTAAAAAAAAAAAAACAAAAAAAAAAAAACACAAAACATCACAGCTAGAAGCACAAGGGATGCCTACCATGACTAAGCAAAAGCAAGATTAAGCAATCAATACAGAGATTAGGCATAGCAGCTGAGCACAAAAAAAAAAGTTAAGAGTACATGTAGAGTAAAGATAATGCAAACAGGCCTGCAAACATGGCACGCTCATCAAATCCTGCCCTTGAATCCTTTCTGATAAGTATTCAGGGAAAGGACTAGACAGACGTTGAGAGATCATTAGAGTTCAGTGCCTTGAAATCCAGAGTACACTTAGGAAGCTGAACTTGCATCTAACAGGCTCACAGATACTGTCGTAACTAAGTCTCCATAAAATTCACTCCATGGTTTTTATACCATGCTGAAGTACTGTGCTCCCCAAAATAGCCTATTCTCAGAGGCATGAGTCATGCTGTATAAACTGTGAAATGCCACATTGAAAGTATGAAATATATGCAACATCTCGAGCAGGAGGCAGAACTCCTTGGAAAAAACACGCTTATCTAACAAGACATCAACACCCAGCAAGAGGAACCAACGTGACACTACCCATAAAGCATTAACGGCACGTACGTTCACATTCATGCATAGGGTGAACCCAAGACCTGCTCGCACAAGTCGATAAAACATCAGTTACTGCAGCAAGCTGTAAGACAAGAGGATCCCTAGCAGTACGACTGCATCTACGTTACAGCCATTTGGGTACTTTAACAGACTACCTGCAGGCTGCTGACCACAGCATGGCCATCCACTGTGTTCCCAAATCCTTCCTGTGTGCTGCTACAAAGCAACCAAGTAGCTACAGGAGCAGCCTCACTGAGGCACTTCAGCTTTTCTCTGGAGGTTGTTTTCAGTCTGACCAGCAGCTGATCCCTCCAATGCCACGGTTTTGCAGAGAGTGTTACCACAGAGGAAGTATGGCCATGACCAACTCATCACACGTGTCAGCTGAAGGGGTGAAACTCATCCTGACCTCTGCCACTATAGCTGGATAGAAGTTAATTTTTCCCTTGTGTCAGCAAGACTATGGCAAAGATAAATGCACAGTGCTTCCAACTTAAGCCAACTAGCAGAAGATATCCTTAATAACCTACTAGATGTACTTAAAAGTATTTTGAAACTTCATGCATTTCTTTTTGAAAATGTCTGCTTTAAAAACGCAAATTTACAACCTCTGTGCAAACAACCAGCACACAAAACATGCAATTAGTGAAGATTTGGCCTTCCCCAATGAAAGGGTGTAACTGAAAAGCCTTACAGATTCCAAGAAATTACTTTTGTATCAAAAGCTTGGCATTTTCTGTGGTTCAATGAGTCTCTCAAAGTTTGTCTACACAAGGCCTTTGTTCGCACTTTGTATGACAAAGCTTGCTACCAGGATTTCCATTTTCATAAAAAGCCTCTTGCTAGCTCCCTGAACTGGAGGCCTACACTGTACCAATAATGACTCCTAAACTGAAATGCTATGATATAAATAACAAGTATTTTTGCAGGTAAAATTGTGGTTCGAGGGAAATAAAAAAGCTTTCACTAGTCTAGTTCATTCCTAGGACAGTCCCAATACAGCGTATCTAAGCTAGACGTGGAACAGAAGTCTGCACAAAGCCAGCAAAAGTACCTAGCACAGGCTAACTCCTAACAGCAGCACGTTAAGAAGATTTAGATGAAGCAACTAAGCAGTTAAATTCACTGTTATCATCTGGGTCAAGAGTCTAATTACTTCATTCTGAACACCTATCAGATCTCACTCTTGCTACAGTCATGCAACTTTCTCAGTGTCATAGTTCAAGACTATTAAAGTGTAACTACCTGAATTCACAACTCTTATCAACCTTTCTTCCCCCGCCCCCCCCCCCCCCCAAACTGGGGGAATCAAGTCTTGGATCCAATTCAAGTCCCGGGTGAGATAACTGAAGGCCTCCACCAGTGGCAACCTCAGGCATTCAAGTTTTGCACTCTACTGAAAATACAAAGGAGCAGAGACACAACTAAAGGTGCCCTGAAAACTTTATTGTGTAAAAAAGACTAACACTTGTTTGCTTTAAAGCCACTTCCATGTAGTCCTCCAAATTATTTCTGTAAGCCATTCAAGTTCCAGGACAAATTCTGCACTTATAAAATTTAAGGAGCACAGGAGAGTACTTCTCCTTATAAGTTCACAGTTTTGAAAGCCATCATTAGGGTTTTAGACAAAGTGCAAAAGAAATGCTCCATAGCTGAGTGCCCATTTTCCCACTTAAAAAAAGATTACAGCTTGCAGTGTGTGTTTTGCAAAGAACACTTAGAACTGCTATTTTCCAAAGCATTTTCAAGTCCTCCTGCAAGCTTCACCACAGCTTTAGGAAGTGATAGCACCAGTTTTTATTTTTAGACTGCAAGGTTCTGCAGTAAAAACTCACGCAGTATTTTGGCAGACTTAAGAATGTGCCACTATTGGCACCCTTTGATGTAAACTACTCATTAACTTATACTACTCCTCCACAACATCACATGAACGTAATTCATCTCCACATGGTGGGGAGACCAGTTTTCACTGGGATGCAGTAAAACAGTATTAGTTTTTCTGCACTTTATTCAATCAGCACTCCAAAAGATATTTTGTGAGAGCTGTCCATGCTGTTTGGAAACAGTGCTGTAAAAGCACAAGCTTACAGATCATGAAAAAGAGACATAGTCCATTCATATTTTCACAATATAAACTGTACATCCAAAGCAAGCTTTAAGACCACCAAAAGGACTGTATTAGATGAATATTAAATATGTATCTAGGTAGTTTCCAGAACACAGCATTTCTCAGAGGCTGAGGTGTTGGCTTCTCTGCCTAGCTTTAGGAATCCAACCACGATTTCAGCAAAGGAATTGGGAAGACCCTCACCACAACAGGAAGCAGAGATCAGGGTACTGATCATTTCATTCCCATTTTAAATAAGCCCAATCACTCATTTAACTCCTGAGATCAATGTCAAACAGTCACTCCTGAACAGTAGAATTGCTTTCTTAAACTACAGAAAAACACTATCAAGCAATACCACCGTACTGACTCCGTTACTTGACATTTCTGATCACACACATATGGAATTATCTCCAATATAGACAGATACAGCCATAAGATCCTGCTGTCAGTATGCATTCACTTCTCACAGCTGTTTTTCCTTAATGGATGTAGGGCCTGAAACTATGAAAAGGTTTCTCAAGTTTTCTGTAATACAGGTCCAACAGCTTTTCGATGGAAAAAAAAAAATGATATAGGAGTTCCCAGCCCCAAGAATATTCTTTCACGTCAAGAACATTCAGATAGCACACCCTAAAAGCTGAGGTCTCCAGATTTCCTCTTTTAGGGGATAAACATGGATAATTGAAGAATATTCAGAGATATACATTCACATGACAGTTTGAGAGATCCTACTTTTTGAGGAAAAGAACAGTTGCTGGAGTCTTCACCTCCAGTAATCTCTAAGATAAGGTGCCAACGCACATAATCCTTTTTTTCCTCCAGCACTTCATCCCTATTTCAAAGGATCTTTTTATTTTTAAGCCTTGGCCTTAGGAAACCAAGCCAACGTGGTCACCCTGTGTGATGCCTCCACACAGCCCTACCACTCCCAGTGCGCACACACTGCTCCCAGTCCACTTACTAATTTCAGTCAAGTGTTGGCAAAGGCTGACGGTTCCCCACACCCCGGAAAAAGTTTCACTAAACATCTGCGAGCTTTATGCAGAGACAGCAGCTGTACAGAGAAAATACAGCCTTTAAGTACTGTAATGAAGTGAAAGGCAACAGCATACATTCACTTGTTAAGCAAGAAAACATCCAGTGTATCCGTAACAGTGAGGCACTGTAAAGTTCTCAACTTCATAAGCAGAAATAAAATAATTCCAAAGGTTAATGCAATAGTTGAGAGATTTTTTTTGTTGAACTAAGAATTGGAACCAGTAAAGTCAGCTTCTGTTCCCAGTTCTTTACTCCCCAGTAAACTGATACGCTTAGATATTACTTAGTAGGGAAGAGGATTGAAGCGATGCATTAACAGTGCTCTCTCTGAAAGACTAATAGACTTAGTTTAATAGCCTATAACTAATTCTTGAAATATTTTAAGCTTTTCTACTTCCTGCAAGGAACACCAATAGGTAAAGCTGAATTTGACCAGTAATGCTATAGAAACTGCTCATGTAATCCCTGCTTCCCTGAGCAGTGTTTATCACAGTCCAGAACGCACCAGCAAGTGGCTCGCTTCAATTTCTCCTTATCTGTCACGTGTAAATCCCTCAAAGTGCTTGACAGACCAGAATGAATTAGTACATCACTTTGTAAGTTAACCACCTATCAAAAGCATTCAAAAAAGGCAAAACCCAAAGTACCCTATGAAATGTTTTTTTGAGGGTTCTACCCTCAAAAAAAAAAAAAAAAAAAAAAAAGCAGTACAACGAACACTAGGATATTCAAGAACTTTCCTTGGGAGTGCAGCTGCACTTAGATAGTCATTTTCAACAAAGCAATCTGATCTCGCTCCTTTATTATCTTAGCATATCAACCAGGAAGTTCAGCTCCAAAGCCAGCCATATCACAGCAAAAACTGTTTACCGTGAGGCTAAAGCCTGAGCCGGTATACCACAGTGCATCAGACATCCTGCAGCTGTCCAAGAAAAAAAACCTACTTAACTGCTTACAAACTGAATTCTTTTGGTTTGATAGTGAATTTGCCAAGTTATCCTGAGAGCTGAAATCAAGTCTACCTTGCAAAACATGAAACTAATCCATTTCGCATGTGTTCTGAACGAAGGGGCAGTCTGCCTCACTGTGCAGCTACTTAAATCATAAGCTTGTTAGGTCTTGGATTTGTCAAACGTTTTTCTGTTTTGTTTCTCTTTTAAATGAGGAAGACCTCACAGAACTGTGTACCAACCAAAACCGAGCGAGTCTCCAAGAACAGCTCTGTTTCTGAGACTCCATGAAAAATTTTTCTTCCCCAAGGCTTCTGGAGTTAAATTAGCCTTGCCTGTGTAAGTAAACATTTCCACACGTAGGTAATGAACCAGACCAGGGATACGGCTAGATGAAAGCCAGTTCAGGAAAGATTGGTAGATGCAGTTCACGACCCAACTGCACTGACACACAGCTTAAGAGTTGTCTTGTCAAATCCTTACTTGCAGAACACTCCACTTTAAAGTTCAAGCGCTTACAGTCATGAAAACCAAGACAGGGCCACACGACAGCAGAGGCTCACACAGCGCCGTGCCACTACAAGCTAATGTAAAAGCGCAGGAACTCTTCTAAATCGGGTGCCAGATCTTTGCAGAGTGGGGAGAAAGGGGCTGAGACAGAAAGCTCAAACCATCACGGATAAATCACTTTGCTCAGGAGTTGCATTTCTAAGAATTCAAAAGAAATTTCAATTTCTTTTGGAACTCGGAGGGACCCGAGTTTACCTCAGAAAGCTGGCACCCCCCCCCCCGCCGGCCGTTTAACGGTCGCCGCTTAACGGTCGCCCACCTCGTCGAGGAACTTGGTGATGTCGTAGATGCGGTGGTGCAGGATGATCCAGGTGCTCTGGCTGGTGTTGTGCCGCTGCACCTCCTCCAGCCGGTAGTAGCGGCCCCGCCACGCCTCGCCGCCGCTGCCGGCCTCCCCCGAGCCCCCCATGGCCGCCCGCTGCTGCCCAGCCTCGGCGCCGCGCCGCGCACACGGCCCCCGGGGCGCTCCGCAGCACGCCTAGAGCCCGGCCGCCGCCCCGCCCACCGCCCCGCCCTCCCGGACCGCTCATTGGTCTACAGGCACGTCTGTCAAGCAGGGCGGCGGGATGCCGCGCCAGGATTGGAGGACGCCGCGGGGAGGGGCGGGGCTTAGCGAGGCGGCCGCGGGGCGGGCTCACAGGCTCCTCCTACCCCGCCGCCAGGAGCGGGCGGAGCCGTTCGCTCCGCGCCACGTGACCCGGTCACGTGCGTCGCAGCGGCGGTTGCCCGCCCCGGCCCCTCGCGTGCCCCGCCTCAGGCGGCGCCATCTTGCTGCCCTCCGGGCGCTGCTCCCCGCACGGCGGCGCCGCCCCGTGGCGCTAAGGGAGAGCCGTGTGGTGTGGTGGTAAAACAGAGTAGGGAGATGAAATAAATGTATTGCCTATTGCAAGCTAGAGAAGCGTGAAACAAAAAAATTATAAAAACATCTTCCACCCATCCACCCTTCCACTTCCTCCCCCTGAGTGACACGGGAACAGGGAATGGGGGCTGTGGTCAGTCCCTCACGCTTCGTCTCCACCACTCATCGGTCACTCTCTGCCCCTGCTCCTCTCCACGGGCTGCAGCTCCGGCCCGGGGCCTGCTCCTGCGGGGGCTCTCCATGGGCCGCAGCCTCCTCCAGGCCACATCCACCTGCTCCACCGGGGGCTCCTCCACCCACGGGGGGGCTGCAGCGTGGAGATCTGCTCCATGGGGCACCCATGGGCTGCAGGGGGACAGCCTGCTCCACCAGGGGCCTCTCCACAGGCCGTGGGGGAACTGCTGGAGCACCTCCTCCCTTCTTCACTGGCTTTGGTGTCTGCAGGGTTGTTTCCCTCACATTTTCTCACTCCTCTCTCCCAGTTTCTGTTGTGCAGCATTTTTTTCCACATTTCTTAAACCTGCTCTCACAGAGGCATAAACACTGCTTATCGGCTCACCTCTAGCCAGCGCTGGGTCCCATTTGGAGCCAGCTGAAACCGGCCCTTACCTAACACGGGGCAGCTTCTGGATTCTTCTCACAGAAGCCACCCCTGCATCTTCTCACTACCAAAACCTTGCCACATAAACCCACTACAAGCAGCAAGGCTGCTTGGGGAGCCTGGTCCAGCCTCCAACCACAGGTGCTTCCTCATGGTGTTGCTCAATGCCTGCTGGCCCCCATTCTGTGGTGCTGAGGGCCCAGAGAGCAGCTCCTTCACCTCCTGACAACTTTCTTTAGCATGCCTCTCCCTGTTTTCCTTCAGTGTTATTTAAGCTAAAACGTCAGCCTCTTTGCTGTGGTCACAAACGTTTTTGGTGACTTTGCTTTCTTTTTGGCCCAGGGCAGCTCTCCTCACTGTGGTACCACCACTAAGGAAAGTCATTCAGCAACTTTAGGTCAACAGTACCCCAATTTACACTTTCCACTATGAATACAGACTATTTTATTTTATTTTATTTTTATTTTATTTTATTTTATTTTATTTTATTTTATTTTATTTTATTTTATTTTATTTTATTTTATTTTATTTTATTTTATTTTATTTTATTTTATTTTATTTTATTTTATTTTATTTTTTTCCTTTAAAGAGTTTGTTTCCAGTGTAACTTAAGTGACATAAAGTTTACAGAATGTGACCTCAAGATCCATTTCCTGAAAGCTGATGCTTAGCTAGTGGATTTGCACTTGTGCTGGAGCTGTTGGTTATTTGCGTGCAGGACAGTGTCGTACTTCCTTGCTGAATACCATACTGATTCTCAGGTCCTGTCTCCAGTTTATTACAGTGAACCAAATGGGAAGAGTAACTGCAGTTCTCCACAGCTTTGTGTCATTTTCGGTTTCAATAAGGAGGCTCTTTATTCCATCATCCAGGTCGATAATGAAAATAATAAATACTACTTAAAAATTCTATGATTTGTCCTTCTGTTTTGAACAAAAAACAGTGATGACCATTATCTGACTGAAGTTCATCTTAGCATGAGTTCAGTGTTGGTTTCAACGTCATGTGCTATGATTACCAGCATCTAGAGATGCAATTTCTCCTACACACCTAAGGCCTGTTACTTGAAGAGAAGGCTGTTGGGTTTATTTGATATGATTTCTATTTAGTACATCTATATTAAGTGGTACTTTTCTCTCTCTTTTACCTCTCCCCCGAAGGGACAAACCATTTATCAGCTCTCTGTCCCATTAGCTTTTATGATCACTGGAAAGGCTTAACTTACGCTGAACACAGTGAGTCATCCCACAGGGGAGTTGTCCTCTAACAGCAAGCAAATCATTGGAGCACTGCAGCATGTGTTTTTACAACATCTTTTCCACAAAAATCCCCAGATAGCCATTTAGAATTCTTTTAAGCATTAATGAAAGTTGAGGACCCAGCCTTTCTTTTCTATGTTTGCAATCTGAGAAGATTTTTTTTCACATTTGTTTTAAAGGGTGCTCTGCCTTAAGCCATAGCTTTGGGAATTATCTAATAAAATGGTAATCTTGACTGGCATTTTACAGAAGCATAGAATATCCTGAGTTGGAAGGGAACCACAGGGATCACTGAGTCCAGCTCCTGGCTCCACACAAAACCACCCCAAAATCAGACCCTATGTCTGAGAGCGTTGTCCTTCTTGAACTCTGGCAGTTTGGTGCCGTGACCACTGCCCTGGGGAGCCTGTCCCAGTGCCCGAGCACCTCTGGGTGCAGAACCTTTCCCTAATACCCAGCCTGACCCTCCCCTGTCCCAGCTCCATGCCGTTCCCTCTGGTCCTGTCACTGTCCCCAGAGAGCAGAGCTCAGCACCTGCCCCTCTGCTCCCCTCGTGAGGGAGCTGCAGGCCGCCATGAGGCCTCCCCTCAGCCTGCCCTGCTCAGGGCTGAGCAAACCCAGGGACCTCAGCTGCTCCTCACACACCTTGCCCTCTAGACCCTTCACCATCTTTGTGGCCCTCCTTTGGACACTCTACATTAGTTTTACGTCCTTCTCATACTGTGGCACCCAGTACTGGAGGTGAGGCCGCACCAGTGCAGAGCAGAGCAGGACAGTCCCTTCCCTTGACTGTCTAGGAATGCCGTGCCTGATGCACCCGGGATATGGCTGGCCATTTTGGCTGCTGGGGCACACTGCTGGCTCATATTCAACTCACTATTGACCAGAACCCCCAGATCCCTTTCCACGGGAAAAGATCTCTGTAGCCTCTCTTCCCCATTTAAAAAATCTAGTTTTCATGACTGAAGGAAGAAATTTGAAAAGCATTTTCCTTTAAGGGGAAAGAAAATACTTAAAATTATGGTTACAAAGCACTAGTCTTTTGATTTTTGCAGAGTATGACTGAGATAAAGCTCTTTAATGGGTTACACTGTAAGCAATGCAACACAAAATCAGAACAGCAAAGTTATCTTTGACATAGTTCCTCAAAAACCTTTCAGATCATCATTTTTTAGTCATGATTTACAAAATTGCTTTTCAGGTGAATACCTGGTGACAACAGATTTGTTTGGGCAACAAAATTGCTTTGTACTTATTCCTATCTTCACTGCTCTGGTAAGTCCATTTCCAAATAGGGCTTTCAGGTTTGGAAGTTGGTGGGAAATCTATCAAAATGTTTGCTTTTGGTGTGCATTGCTTGTGCTGGCTTTGGATAGCAACCAGATTTTCAACCTGCCTGCTTTTCTTTGAGACACTTTGATTGAGAATGCTGCTATAGTAAAGGAGTATATTTTCTTTGAATAATGAAATGTTAGTTGTTATTTTTTGGCATCAATATTCTAGTTCCTTTACACCGAGCCTGGCCTGCTCTGCAATGCTTGGGCTTGTGCAGCAGGCATGCAACAACCAGGTAATAGCCATAAGTTTGTGTCACTCCCACTGACATGAAATTGGTTAGTGCTGCTGCATCCCACTCACAAACCGTGGCCCACCGAAGGTGTTTGAAAGAATAAATCTATGGCAAGGAGGAAATTCCTGTCTCTGCTCAGTGTATCATCCTGAAATAGTCACTGCTCAGTTAAGGTGGTATGAATCATTATGGCATGATAACAGTTTGCACTATCTGGTCCCTTAGTCTGCCTGAAGGAGAAATAACACGAAGGACTAAAAGGATCACATTCTCAGTCTGAATTTCTGGTTCTTCTCATTCTCCTTTTCAGTGCTTTTAAGAACATCCCCAAAATTACAGAGTTGCAGCATGTCTTTTCAGTGGCATGGCAATCAACATACATACGCTTTGTATTCTGACTTCTCATAAAATACCCAGTCACATTCATTTCAGGATAATGATCGTAGCTGAGCCCAAAACTGCCTCATACTCTTGCACAAATAATATAGTCAATAATTTCTATTACAATGTAAAGCTTAAGCTGTGAGAGACAGCTTTGTTAGAACCACCATCTGTCTGATCACATTCCACTCCATATACCAGGTATGTTGTCTCAATCTTTTGATAAATGTTAGAGTGCAACTAAAATTCTGACCAAGACAAATGCTGTTCTGCATACATTCCTCCTTTGAGAGCAAGAGCAGGAGAACAGGTTGTCTGTGATCATTATTCACCATGTAATGTGATTCTGGATTAGTACAGATTTCAGTATGATGTAAGGAGGTACTGTGTTCTACATAGACAAGAACATGGTGTTCACCTGACACTTGAGAAGAGAGGTGGTTTTAAGCAGAAAGTACACAAATTTCCTGTAACACCAAGGAAGAAAAGATTTTCAGTGTGGATCCCTGTTTCCATGGTTTTCATTCTCTCTACCAGACTGGCCGCTGTCTTTGTATGGCTTGAGGAGGATATCTCTGTTGAGTTCCTAACAAATAAAATTTCTTGTTGGGCAGGAGGGGATGAGTTTCACAGGGTTCCTCAGGTTTTGGATCCCAGATAGATCCCAGCCCAAACATAGACTCAGAAGAAGATGGAAAGGATGCTTTCGTCCTTGTTTTTACTCTGAATATTTTGTCTCTTGTAAAAAAAAATATATATATATGTATATCTTTAAAATGTAACACGTTGTTTATAACAAGAATTAGTTGTCTGTTCCAGTTAACCAAATTACTTCATATTGCCTACCTAGTCTTAATCAGAAGATAATTAACTGATTATTGGTTTACCTGATAACATATACTTATAAAGTTCCATAAATAAATATCTGCTTTATGGGAATTAATTACATTTTTTATTTCAAGACCCAGGTGCTGTTCTGGGGAAATCAACAATATAACATGAATGACACAAGGCATCAGTCTCTATTCTTTGTCAGTCTGCCAGATTTACAAAAACTCTGTGCCACTACAATAACACTGAGTTCCCAGCTACCAGAAAGTGAGACAAGGAGCACACAGATAAAAACATGCAGGTAATGAATGTTGAGGATTATTATTTTCAGAAGCTGCTAGTGGTTGCTATTCAAAGATTTTATTAGTACTACTAGAGTTAACTGTAATATAATTAGTAGTAAACACTATAAAATTGTTCCAAGTAATATACATGTAAGTTGTTGGTGGGGGACTTGCTAGGTATTGGAAAAAAGCAACAACAACCCTTTCTATTGTGTTTTTAAATGTCATCATCTAAAACCAACAAGACCACCTCCTTTGAACTGATAAACAGTTAAAATTGTTTCCTGTTAACATGCAAATTTGGGTTGCTTTAGAGCATCCAAATTTTTGCTATTGAGCCAAATCAGTAGCATCTTTTGAGCTATTGTAAACGCTTTATGTAGGTTGAGACTGAGTGAACAGAATACTCAGAAAAAGTATGTACTCTGCTCAGTGCTCACAAACCTTTATGTTGTTCCCTGTGATAGTAAAGGGAAGAAATGAGAAATTCTGCCAAATGGAATGCTTTGGGGCAGATCTGCTAGTTTGCCAAAGGCCTGTAGATTACATCTTAGACCCACTGTGAGTGGGTTAAGAGCAAGTGACTTGGACTAGTCCAACATATTATATTGAACCACCAAAAAAAACGATTAAAAATGGAATGTATTTTGTTTGAAAGGGTAAGGAAAAGAAATGTAGACTGATGGAATCAAATACGGAAGTTTATTGTTGATTTTCTTCTGCCTTCTTTGTAGACAGTTATTATTCCTGTATCAAGACATCCTTTCTGCACCTGTTATTGGAACACTAAACCAAATTTCAGCTGTAATGGCGGTCAGTAATCACTCTGCAAATAAGCATATGTAGTTATATGTGATGTATGCTTCTTTAAAAAAAAAAGTGTTGTAGTTTGTTTTGGTTTTGAGGATAAGTAAAATTACATAATTTGAAGCAAACTTTTACTTGTATGTGTTGGTAATGTAGATGACAGCTTAGGTCATTTTTTCTTTTGACAAAATGATATTTTCAGTTGGTGAACCTTTTGTGGAACAGAATGAACTCAGTAAGATGCCGCTCAATTCACAATGAGATCAGCAGGAGCAACTTCTGCCATTTTGTTTTGGGCAGTCTTTTGCTTGCTTGGTAATATATCCTTACCTGGAAATGAGATTACATTATGACAAATGCCTTGAACTTATTTTAGCTATCATTCTCCTTTAAAATACAGGATCTGGTATTTTCTTTGAGTATTCCTCAGTATATTTTTCTAAAGTAGAGATACTGATGGACCAACATTTGCTTTATGATTTGATAAAACACCCATTAATTTCAGACACTTGAATTCTATTCATTTTTTTTTAGATACCATTTTACAAATCAGGAATATGTCAAGCCTATATAGAGAGACAAGGAGCTACCGTAAGTGCTGAAAGATGTCACATTTCTTCAGATTATTAGGCATTTCTGTGATTGCTGTTACCAGAGATGAGTATGTTTCATAGGACGTGCAATTTGCTCTGCAGAAGCCAAATTTCAGGTTAAAAATAAATAAATCTGTCCCATAGACAAAATGTCTCCTATGAATCTGGGTATAGTAAGTATACTTCATCAGAGTCAAAAGTTTTAAAAAAATCATCCTGCTATATTTCTTTAGATTCTTCTGCTGCATTGGAGTCCTGATCCTGTTCAGGAGAAATAATATTTGACCTCGAGGCAAAGACAGACCTGCCAAAGACAGACCAAAGAGCTCCCTGGCAGGTGTAATCCCATTTTTCTGTGTCCTATAGGTCCCATGAGTGAGGGTGTTCAGAGAGCTGAACTACCTCCCCATTCACATTTTGTTTCTGTCCAACACGTATAGGATTGTTGCAGAGGACCAAACCAAACCAAACCAAGACAAAAACACAGAGAAGAAATGGAACCCAAGAGCTTAGCGAGCTTAGCAACTTTTGTTTTCAGACCATTATTCACATGCTTTACTATCTTGTATGCAATGTTTATGGGGTTTATGACGGGTGTACTAAAACTGCTAGGTCAAAAAAAAACCACAACTGACTGCAGTCAAAGCCAGTAGCTCTGGTGATTTATTTGCACAAACAGTTGGATGTATTTTTCTTGGTTCCCAGTTGTGTAAATGCATCTCTGCTTTTTTAAAGACATACTGCTCAAATACGGTCGCATTACAAAACTGTTTTATGTTCATTTGTGTAACTGACTCATCATGGTCAGATTTTCCAAAACCAACAGATGTGTAGTAATGCCTATATTTAATAACCATAAGCGGCAAGCAGATCTTTGCAGAATCTCATTAGAAACCTCTTGAATGTGTATTAATTAGATCTTTTTACCCCCCCCCCCCCCCTTTTATTTTATTTTATTTTATTTTTTATTATTTTTTGCTTAATATCAACAGTAGGCTGTACAGGACAGAGTCAAATAGACAACTAGTACTGCTAGATGAACAAAGCTACATTCACATTTCATTCTTGTGATTGCAAGTGAATGTCTCTGGTCTTGAGTTTGACAGCAGAGTTAATATATGTGCATTTGGGGAGCTATGGATATTATCTGGAAAGAGATGCATACCTAATAGAGTATTCCATACTTCAGCTAGTCTTTTCCCCGACTCTTTTATCAGCTGTATGAAACATCATATGAATTGTAGCAAACCTTACTCTGATGACCCATGAAATCTAAATGCCTACATTGAATATTGTGCTAACTGTCCTTTGTAGCTGTGTAGATGAAAAGTAAAGATGTGTAACACTGGGATTTGGCTCCAAGATACAGTAGCAGTGTCTTTGGTAAAACTTTCACTGAAGCCTTTACAAAAGCGTATCGAATGATTAATGTTTTACTTCCCCTTTCTCACTGCTGTTATTAGCTGGAAGAACCGCAAAGAGTTAGTCCAACCATTCTCCAAAGCTGCCTCTCCTACACACTTACAGCCAGACTTGCACCCATGTGGAACAAGGCTGGTCATCTCTTGGTGCAAGGTAATTCACCTGGGCCAGGGATCAAGCATTTAATTTTCAGTTCATTATTATTGCATTTTTTTTCCTAAGTTAATTTCCCCATTAATAATTTCCATAATTATTTCATTATTCTATTTTTATTTGATTGCATTTTTATTGTTTCTTTATCCAAGTTAACAGTCCGAAATGATATATCATTCACTTTTGCACTTCCTTATCCTGTTATTTTTAATAGACAAAATAATTATTTCGACTGAATGCAACATACCAGACTGATCATTTCCAAACCAAATATTGTTGGACAGTAAATGTCTTCTAAAAACTCAGCCTGTTTTTCAAATTCATGCTTTCATCAGTGGCACTTCTGCACTTGGATTGCATGTTTTTCTAATAGAGAAGTGTTTTTCTGTCAGACCATCTCCTTTTACCAAGCTCTGTCTTTTTAGATAGAAGTTCCTTTGCCTAACACCTCTACCCTAATTCTTATCTAGGGGTGAATCACCAAAGTGTGGACAAATATGCATTTCAGATACATGTGCTCATACTAAGCAAAGCAATTGTGTAGATCATTTAAAATATACATTGAGAAGAGTGCATGTTGTCTTATTTCCAGTCACAATATTAGCAGTGTCTTTGTTTTCAGTGTCTTCAAAACCTATAACTTTTTAAATGAAATCATCTTTCAGGAATAACAGCTAGAAGTTGAGGGCTAGATGGTTGCTGATACAAAACTGACTTCAGGGAAACATTGCCTAACAACAATGTGCTCCTGCTGCATACAGCTTGTCTAATCATATCTATGCTAAATCTGGGGAAAAATTCATGATAGATGGTAAAATATATAGTAATACTGTACAGGTTTGCTTTTGAGCTTAAGAAATGTATTAACTCTTAGTCAATTAAAAATAAGTCTATGTATAAATGCCTTTTTTTGGGGAGAAAAAATGATGTGTAAATTTTTGTCCATTAATATCCTTTCATATATCTTTCTTTTAATTAAGAAGAAAATGAGTCAGTGAAAATTTAATTGATGTGGAGGGTTTTTCTCTCTGTAAGGGGACACACTTTTCATCACTCTTGACACAAATGAAATTACGTCATTTCTTCATTTTTTGCATGAGGACATTAGGCATACATATAGTTTAGAAAATAATGTTTATCTATTTTGTTTATTAAGGTAAAGATTTTTTGTCTCGTACAGGAAAGCAAAATGCAGTTGGTAAGTACAGTTTTCTGTTAGTGGTAAGCCTGTGTGAGCAAGGTGTGATTATATGAATTTATGATTGAAATACTCCCATGATCTTCATATTACCAACACAATGCCTTTTGGTTTTCATTCTGGACTAATCTCAGTCAAGTTAGACTTGATGGTTGATAATTCTTTTTTCCTACTATTAATCTATGGCCATAGATTGAAACCTACCATTAAAACATTATGGTTATAACAATTAAATGCACTTGCCTAAGATTACAAGTCTTGCAAGTAATGTGAAAGCCAGATAATAATAGATAGGCAAATGAACTAAACTGACTGTACAGTGTTTGTTTGCAAAATTAAAGTCACAAAGCATGCTGCTTAGCTATTGCAGAAAATACAAAATTAAATTTGTATTTATACATCCAGTATAAAAATTAAAGATTACATTTTGGGATATTGAAGTCTACATTTGCAACAGGACTATATATTCAGGAATTTAACGCATTCAGTCCCCATGTTACGGTTTACTTAACACTGGGTGAATATTCTGGGGAAGCATCAATAAGTGCTTGCCTTTCTGATAGATATTGACCATTTTTGGATGTGTAATACTGGGTTTGATGACTGAATACAGCTGATGGTTATTTTTATATTAACTACATTTGCTTTGAAAATGGGTATTTTTTATCAATCATATAGGTGTCAAACATCTGGTTGAATATACAACCATGGGAGCCATACACCTCACCTTCATAGGGAGGTGTATGGATTGTAATTGATTATTTTTATTTTTTTCCCACAGTTAAAATACAATTAATTTTTATTTCCATGCTTAGGAAGTCTTGCATTTTGATTTTCAAACTCAGCATTTTGACTAGCAGTTATTTTAAATAAACATTTGGTTTAGCTTTCTAACAGATGTATTATAGTTCAAAACAGGGCTTTGGACTTTATTTTTATTTTAGTTCTAGACCTCAATGTATCGGAGACACAGCTTTGCATCAGTGTGGAGGCTTGCTCAATTCGGTTACCACCCCCTGAGGTATAAAACAGTTGCATTTTCTGTGGCTGTATTTGTCATGCTAAACTTTATCTTCTTTTCTGTAAGGTGACATAGTGTTAGCGTGATGGGGAGGGAAGTGCTTATTTCTGACTGTGTTAAGACAGTAATCACAGTCTGATTTTTGGGTGGTCCTTTGGGGACCCAGGAGTTGGACTTGATGATCCTTGTGGGCCCCTTACAACTTGGGATGTTCTATGATTCTGTTGACCATACACACCGCTTTTGAGTGCATAACACCCGTATGTTACCTTTATTGATGCATTCTAGCAAGCATACCAAACATCTTTGTAAAACAGATTCTATACCATTTGAAATACCTCTTGAAAAACCCTAGCAGATTATAGAAGTCAATTGTATTTGTGCTTCTAGAGTTCCTTCTAGCAGTGTTTTCTAGAAGGCATTCACAGTCTCACTGTAATACATAACCAGTTTTGAGTAACTTCTTAAAAGTGAAGCTGCAGATAAGTTGTCAGCACTATGTGTAAGGTCCCTGGATATATTTTTTTTTTCTGGAATTTGCTTCATTTTCTCTGTAGCTGCCAAAATAGAGGAGCAGCCTGTACCATGCAGCTAGAGAACATAATTAATAAATTAATAAATCATAGTTGAGGTTAAAAAATGTCTGTCCTTTCTGACAGCCATGTTACTTTTGTTGATAAGTTCATGCATACAGGGGCATATTTGTCAGGCTGGTTGGTTTCTTTCCAAAATTAGTATCTCAGATCCCAACTCTTCTTTTTTAGAACAGAAAAATAAGATTTATTTTGTGAGCTAGTTGGACAGCATAAGTATTAAAGCTGCCTTTATGAATCCAATTACAAAATGACACAAAGTAATAATAGAAGTGATCACGGTGTGACTTCATTAATAGTTTGACCATTTTCATACTTTTCTAAAACAGAAATGGCTAGATATTCTTCTCCAGGGATAAATGCAAACCTTGAGAGATCATAGAAAGAGAAATCTCTGTTTGATTGGCTCTGACAGTCAATTTTTTCCGTTGTGAAAAAGTATGGTGTTTTGTGACTTCTCACACGGTGAAGCTACATGTCTCATTAATTCTGTTGCTGGGATCCTTGCACTTGATTAGGAAGGGTGGCATACACAGTTACTAGACTGTCAAACATGAGTTTCTGGGTTGAATTTTTTTTTTAAATGCATAAAAGTGAGACAGTTCGAGTTTGGGAAATTTGTTCTGTACTGTTATTTATTAAAGCACTTAAATTTTAAATCTCACTGATTTAAGTAGCCTTTAAAACTTGTACTTATGTAACTTTGGGCAGTGTAGGCTCTAGCATAAGATAGTGTGCAATTTGATAATGAGATATCTTATGAAATAAGCAGGCTGTGAGTCCTGATAGGAGAATAATAAGGTCTAAGCTTCACTGTATTGTGATATACAATTCTTTTTGAAATTATAAGTTCCATACTGCTATGGAGATATTTGCAAATACCATTTTTTTTTTCCTGTTTTAAGCTGGAAGATTTTGATATTTCAGCAAATGCCATAAAGCTGTTTGCCAGCAATGAAAACACAGTTATTCACAGACACTCCATATTAACTAACTGGTGCTATGTTTTGCCAAGGTAAGCATCTGTTTTAATTCCAGCAGAAGCAAACATTTCCTGGAATGTATGACATGCAAATTGCAAATTTAGTGCTAGTGATAAGAACACATCTGTTTTATAGACCGTTTTACGTTCAGGAAGTTTTCTTTTAGGTCTCAATGTTATGGAAAATGTGAAAGAAAAGTTAATGAATCATAAATTACGCACCTAAGTATCATTTCATTTTTAGTAAGCTCTTTGCTAATGTGACATGTAAAAATGTTACTTGTCCTCAAGTATAATTATAGCAGAAAGAGTCAAAGAAAAAAATAATCATCTTTGACACAATCTCTATTTTCACCTCTGATTTTCATCACAGCTGTATCAGGTGTAATGATATATTTTCTTTTGTTCTATACTCACTGGTAGTGAGCATTGCGGATGAGACTAATCAGACTGGTAGGTTCCAAGCACTTTTCCATACTTCAGCAAATATCACTATGGTTTTGTCATAAACAATATGAGCTAAAGATGTTAGCTCTCCTAACCTAAAAATAATACATAACTTTCAATGCCAAAAATAAGATTTATTTTTTTAAGAAGTCCAATGTATTTTCAGCTGAGTTTAGAGACATCCTATGTAAACATTTCTTCTTTACCTGTGCACAGCATGAAAATGGGTCAGATCATAAACATCAGCCATGTAATTCCTCCAGAATCGCCTTTCCGTTCATATGAGGAATTTCAGATGCACTGGAAGAATCTGGTAAAAAAAACAAACAAACAAACAAAAAAAACATATTACTGTATTTTCCCTCCCTGCTTTGTGGATATTGAATTTATATTTGTATTACACATTTGTGAGTGTTCTTTAGTGTTTGTTTGTGTTTTTTTTTAGTACGGATATATTCTTCCAGAGGATCTTGAAGAGAGAAAAATATACTTGAGTGTTTATTTCAAGCCTATAGGGGAAAGGTTCTTTACGTATCCTTTGCAAATATTTTTCTTATATGCCCTCTACTACTCTTCTATCTAAGACCTAACTTCTCATTTTTGATAGCACCACATTTTCTTCTTCCATAATTTCATAGATGTCACTGGAATTGTTTCATTAGACAGTTAAATTAATACTGTGCATTGTTCCTGTAAAAATATGTCCACCAAAGATTCATTTTAAAGATAATTTTCCTGGTAGGAAAGACTTGACTGAAGATTACTTATACTGAGTAATCTTTATTGCAGTAGATCAGTATGGTATAAACATATTGAAGTCCTTTGACTTTCTAAGCTTCAGTCCCTTAAGAAAGTAATGATTTTGTTCACCTTGTTGAAATATGTTTAGACACGCTAATGGTTTATTCCCAAAGAAGATTCATAATGGTAGAAATGTAAAGAACTGTGTTATGTATCCCTGAACACTATTCAGCTAC
The DNA here is from genome assembly GCF_009819795.1 of Aythya fuligula. Lineage (NCBI taxonomy): Eukaryota > Metazoa > Chordata > Aves > Anseriformes > Anatidae > Aythya > Aythya fuligula. Next base: position 99,044,765 of record NC_045560.1, on the reverse strand, counting down.
CCTCTAAGTTGCATTCGAAGCCAACCAGTGCAGTATTTTGCTAGAATGGATTCAGAAAGTGTGTTGAACTCTTTCATTTCTGATCTGAAGTGTAAGTTTTCACATCTGTGTGGATTTCCAGTAAAGATGACAAGCAAAGCACTTTATGCTACACAGGAACTCTCCAGGGCTCCAGTACGTGTAAGGTTTTTTTAATAAACTTACTAATGGCAGGTAGTTTGCTTATGGTATGCAGTAGTCTGTGTCATAGTCAGAACCCAGTAATAGCATGGAGGTATATTTTTCACAATGAAAATTTATCTTCTTTTTAGTAAATGTGTAATCTGGTATATATTTCTATTTGACACTGTTATATTGTTGTTCACATGATAAATACAGTTTTTAAAAAGTTGGGGTTAGTATTACAGCATTAATTAGTTGCTCTCAGTTTGTGCTGTTCTGTTGTAGTTGGGTTTCCAGAACTTTCTCACACCTCTTCCATAAAAATGATACTTAAAAAAATGGTTTGTAATTTATTTTTAAAAAGCAAACTGAGGAAAAGATAAAATTGCATGGATTTAGGCATTTAAAAGCACTAAAACTGTAAGATTTATTCTGTGGAGTAAAGGAAAGGAGGCAGGCAATCACAATGCCTGTAATTTGAGGTTTTAACAAAGGCTGAGACTCAAATTTCTTTGGTCATAATGTGTAAGAGGAGAAGTAAAGTAATTAATTCTGAACAAAGAATAGTGACAGGAATGGCAGAGATTCTGAAATGGTATAATCCTCTTTGAAAACACAGTTCCTGTTTATGGCTCCTCCGTGATCAAAGCTAAAATGGCTCCTCCTTGTCATCTGCAGTTTTTATAGATATCCAGGCTCTCTTTTGCTTGGAACGTCCTTAGAAGGCTTAAAAGACAAGGAGCACTGTCAGAAAAAGTCTCTTTGCAGACCCCCCTCAAAAGGGCATTACCCAACTGGAAAGCACTAAACCAAGATAATGGCTGTAATTTAAGTCTTTCCTTCTGAGAAATATGATATTCCAGCATAGTTTATAAACAAACAACCGGGGGAGGAGAAAACAAATCTACACTTGCAATGACAACAAAATACTGTTTAAAATACATATTGCTCTAACTCAAAACGGGAATGCTTACAGTTATACATTGTAGTGTGTATCAGGTATATGTCATACAGTGATGCATTAGGTGTCACTGTCAGATTTTTAAAACCAGTTCATTCGATTTAAAAACTCCTGTTGTATTGCAGGAAATAAAATCTAAGCATATGAAATTGGCTGATGAGATGGTTTGTGTAGTATCTCTAACCCAGGCTCCTCCAAAGAAACAGACTTTGCCTAGCGTTTCTTCACCATGCAGTACAGAAAATAGCCACTGGATGGAGCGTTTGATCAAAGAGCCAAAACCACATATTTTTTCGAGTAGCAGAAGTATGGAAAAGGTTAGCGTTGAAGTAAAAGAGCAATCAATGAATCAGAGGCAAATATCAGGAGTATCAGATTTACCAGCTCTGAAATCCTTAGGAATGCCTGTAAGTTCAGCCTTTGAATTTCCCTGCAAAAAAGTCAACAGAACTATACCAATTTTCAAAGGAAAGTTAATGCAAATGAATGGAAAGACTACAAATCAAACTGATGGGAAGAAAAGAAAAAATGCTGAAAGACATTCACCAGTAAAAAATATGGGTGCTTTGTCTTCTGCGTTGACTGTTTGCAAGTCCAGCATAACTCAAGTTTGCAAACCAGTTCAAAATACATCAGGCAAAATTCCTACCCACAGCAGCTTTATTCAGATAATGACTGAGAAAGACTACGTAAAACAAGGTGTATCTGTATTTCAGTGGAAAAGAGAGTCCGGTGGACAAATGACTGCTTCTCTTTATTCTGATAACTCAGCTGCAGGTCACAATTCAGGCCAAGAGAATCACAATAAGGCAAACTCTCCTTCCTTTCTGAAGAATGTTGGGCCAGTGATTTTGAAATCTAACATCAGTCCGAGCCTGAATACATATGCATCTATTACTTCCAGTTCAAGAAGGGGAAAAATGTTTCCAAGTCCAAATACCACACAAGTTCTAGAGAAACAACACCAGTCAAAGAAAGCACATTTGCAGATTTGTAAATTAGACAATGGAATGACAAATTGCAATTTATCACAGCAACAAACAAATGAAGGACCAGGGTTAAATACTCACAAATCCATCTTAAATGATACGGTGTCCATCACCAAAAATGATGAAAGGAAAGCATCTTGCAGTTCTAAGGATTGTATTGCTAAAACAACCTGTCTTCATTCCAGACCTAACTGTGAACAGGTATAGTAAATAACACTCACTCTCACTGGTTGTCACAAATTCTATATATTCTAAAACAACAATAAGCAATAAAGAGTGTGACTTTCATGATGCTCTACCAACATTCTTGATACAGTTTTCTAAAATTTGTACCATATATATATGCTTTCACCCATTGCTGTTTTTTTTGGTTTGTTTGTTTTTGTTTGTTTGCTTGCTTTGTTTTTTTCCAAAAGGGATTATTTACTTTGTCCTCTGAGATACACACTTTTTTATTGGGACTTTTAAGGTGGGATAATTAGTTTTAATTTCTTTAAAAGAGTTTTATCGGCTTATCAAGATTTGTGTAAGGAGAGTATGGTGAATTTTTTTGTGTTCATTCTGTCTTCATACCAAACCTGACTGCAGTGCATATAGACAAACATGGAAGATTTTGAAAATACAAGTTTAATCAAAGTTTAACTAAAATCAGAAGTTCCAACAAGAAGACAACCTACTGCGCATAGTAGATGATCTTTAAAGATCCCTTCCAGTCCCTAACATACTGTAATTCTTTGGGCATAAGGAAAAAAATCTTCAGAGAGAACGTGGTTAAGCACAGGAACAATTTGCATGGAGAAACTGTTGAATTGTTACCCACTCAGATTCTCTGAATGTGACTGGGTGAGACCCAAAGCAATGTGATCGAATTTTGAAGTTATCTTTGTTTGGAGTAAAAGTTACAACTAGATGACCTCCAGGCATCCTTTATAGCCTAAATTTCTATGATTCTGACTGCATTTTAATAAAATAAGTAGCTGAGCTGATTTCAGTGCAGTTTTTATGAGGATAATGTCCCACAGATTGAGCACATGGGTACAAATGTGTTGTGTTTATCACTGTCTTCACCTATAAAATGTAATTTGCAGGATTATCTCAACTTCGTGTTATTAGTGTGTATTTTGCCATTCCATGAGCACAGCCCTTCAGTTGTGTTAGTTCCTAAATGCCAAACAATCAGAAATTAAACAGCATAAGATTATTACCATCTGACAGTCACAGATTAGCTTTTAGAGTGTGAAAACATGCAGCAGTTGCTAAATGGGATAACTAAGGTTATCAAGATGATGCCTGGGTTGAGGAGCAATGAGCTTATCTGTACAAATCATGTTGGTGTTAGTGGTGATAAAAATTATAGATCGGGATGTGTTGTGTTGATAAGATCTGATAGACAAGATACTGTAGTTTTTGTTTCTAATAAAGGTACAAACGTCTCTATTTTAAGATGTTTACAGGAAAAGAAAATCTGAGATGTGAGGAAACAATGGCATCAAAACTGACTTACTCAACGAAGGAGAGCAGCATGGAAGCATCAGTAAAGAAAGGTTGTGCCAGAAGGAGACAGGTAAAAACAACAAAAAAACAAAACAAAACAAAAAAACACCACACATACACGCCTTAGCCCAGTTTATGAGGACTTGAATGAAAAGATAAGAAGGAAAATGTCAGTTTTATCATTTTATCATGTTCCACTTAAAATAGGAAAACCAATAAATATTTTTGAGCCCACCCTGGGTGAAATTAACCTTAACCGTCAGTTACGTTAATATTACTTCAAACACGCATCTAAAATGTTCATCTTCTGCAAAAGGTAATACTAAAATGAAAGCATTCAATGATGGTATGTAAAGTAAATATGCCTCTGAAGCAGGTTTTCTGATTCTACAGAAAACAGTTTGATTCTCTCTAATTGAATTATGGGCCTTCTCACTGGCTATGTAAATAACTCATCTTCAGAACTTGAATTCAGCATTATTCAGCAGAAATGAGCTCTTAGAGGCTACTTGTAATTCAGTGTGGCATTTTAAAAGATGTATTTTCTTATTTTTAAAATATATTTCAGTTGTAATTGTCTTACTAACAAGAGCCAACAGCAGCAATTAAATAGGTTCTTAATACCAATTGGATTTTTTTAATGCCTTTTCCTCTGGATTCTGCTCTAACGTGTGATGCAGTGTGTGCTTTTAAATTCCTCCTCAAACTATTTTTCCCGTGATTCTTAAGTATTGCTTTTACCTATCTCTGGGCTTCATTTCTGTTTTGCAATATCAGGTCTTTAAAACTCGGTTGTATCATCAGTTAGCCTTTCTTCCTTACAACCACATTCTTGAAGTTTTCACTACCTAGAAATGAGGCAGATTAGCAAGGAAGAGGTCCTACGTCTCCAAAGCTCAGTAGAGTTGCATGTTCTTATATAGATATGTAATTATTTGTGCTAATAGGCAACTGAACATACGTGCAATTACTTTACAAAATAAACCAGAAGGAGGAAAAGTTACATTTTACTCCCTTTCCACCCAGATTCTCTTGCCTTTTATATTTTATCTCAAGCAATCCCATGACCATTAGAGGTCTCCTTACCCATGCTCAGTATGAATTGCCTGTGCCTAATCATGTGGTACAATATATAAACTTGTCAAACCTACTCCTAAACTGTTAAGAACTAAATCATTCAGATTCTTCCACTTAATTTGCATTTGTTAACATTAGGTTTGATTTGCCATCTTTTTGTTTTGTTAACGTTTTTCAAGCCAAATGGGACAATTCTGGGGCTTTGAATGGTGATTAAAGTGAGTGCAGTTCAAATGGCCAGCAGAGCAGCCCCAAGGGCCTGCAGCAGGAACTGGGAAGTACCCTAGAGCTCAGGCTGCAGCAGGGTCGGGAAGAGGTGGTTTGGGGGACACCGCCCAGCTGCTCCGAGCTGGCCCAGACCAACTGCAGCTGGGAAAAGCCCTTCAACACAGCCACAGCTGAGTCACTGCGGATGCTGCAGCAGCCAGGAGTCATTCTCACACACAGACACACCAAAACCAACCAACCAAAACAAAACAAAAATCAAGTAAAAATAGCTATGGATATAAGAATCACAACCCCACGTGTCTGACTACTAAAGAGGGATTTAGACCATAATCCGAATGAAGTGCTGGAGGCCTTTGCCTTCCACTGGGGGAGACCGATCTCAACCCCACCAGGGGGTGGAAGCAGGCTGGACAAGCACAGAGCTTGTAGCAGGGCTTGTAGCAGCCCTGCTGAGATGGGAAGGGGCACTGTCCTGTCCAAGTCATGAATCACAAGTGCCCAGCGCTGTTCCTCCCTCTCCAGGCAGGTCAGTAGTAGCACAGGTACCAACTTGAGCCCTGACAGCTGCTTTAGGGAAGCAGCAGGAGACGACAAGTCTTCGCTGGCTGCCTGCCACACTGCCACACCGTTGCTGCTGGCACCACGTGAGGTGGATGCACAGATCTAGGGAAGCCTCAGCTGGAGCCTCAGCAATGGGAGAAGATCTTGACTGGGCAGCGATGGACTCTTCTGCACTCATTAGTCTGATCCCTCCTCCATCCAGATGAAAATATAATAGTGTTAAAGTAGATAGTAATAGTGTAATGGGGGACACAGCTGAACACTGCATTCAGCTGAACCTTTCACTCAGAAAGGACTTTTTAGTTGAGCTGCTAGTTTAGTATTACTGCTTTGTTTGCTTTCTAGTTGTTTTGTTGTTGTTGTTTGTTTTGTTAACAGAAAGAAGAAGGTTCCTCAAAACCAAAGAAAGTCAAAAGAAGTAAGCCTTCTATTTAGGATGTCATGGAGTACTAAAAGAAAATTCTCGGTATGCTCATTACGGAGTTAAAAGAGTTTTCTCTTTGTTAAAATAACTGCATATCTATAATAGCTCCTTGTATTCATCTGGATTCTGATAATGATATCAAATGTCTCCAGAGGAATCACTTTGCTGAACAAATAGCTTCTAGAGCAAAATAAGAAGGTAGCAGAAGAATTCTTGGTTTCTTTGGACACTAGCAGATAAATACGAAGGCATCTTGTACTTAGTGGTACTGAGAACTTGGCTTCAACTTGTATTTGGTTTGGCTCCTTTTCTTTTAGACTAAAATTAATCTTTTTTTCTGATGGTTTTCATTGGAACCCGAGCTAAAGTTAAAACCATAAACCATTAAAGTGAAGTTTTGTATATTATTTAATATCGCTATATGTAATAGTGTGGCTAGATGCTTTTGTGGTGCCAGGATCTAATCCAAGGATGAAATGGCCCGTCATGCAAAATTAATGAAAATTAGTTTTGTGGCCAGATATCTGAACTCACAGCATAGACAGTTGTTGATAACTGTCTTGCAGGATAGAACAAGCTTTTGCATTGAATATTCCTTTGAATATTAAAGATACATATAGCATACGAAAACGCCTACTTTTATTGTTCTCCTTGCTTATTGCACATTACTAGGAGTAAAATATGCTGGAAGCAGTAGCCTTTGCAGTTAACTATTTCAGAGATAAGTAGAAGTATATTTACTCAGAAAAAAAATACTGGTATAAACACAACAGTCATGACAGTACAGCATGACACAACAGCATGAAAATATACATTATACAGAACAAATAGAAAAATACAACAAGAAAGAAGCAAAATATAAAATGCTTGTCTTTTAACAGGGCTTTTGGCTTCAACATAAGGGATAATGTGCCTGGTAGCCTAGCATGCATTTTTGTCTCAGAAGTACACTTTATGTCCTTCCATTCTTTGCATGGATAACTTTCCTCAGAGGAACATATATATCGGTTGTATATCAGTTGTTCCCCCAGTCTCTGGGGAAGGCCATATTCAAAATAGCAGAGCTGAAGTTCCCAAGCCAATAGTCTATAGAACTCTTCCTGTAGCTCTACCCTTGTGTTGTCAAATGATAAAAAGACTTTTGGTTTTAGTTGACAAATTCCATTTAGCAAACAAGAAGCAATCAGATATAGTAGTAATAATATTATTTTACATGAAAGTAATTGCTGCCTTTGCTATAAGGAAGCTATATGAACAAAAGAGGAAGGCAGGGGATTCACACAACTGGAGTTATGTAAAAGTTTTCATTAGTTTTGTATATAAAGGCTAGAGCTCTATTGGACTGTTTCTTCTAAAACGTGGATTGCCCAAGGCTAATATTTAGGAATTTCTCTTGTGATTAGAAGGATATGGCACAGAAATATCAACAAAGCCATCTTTCAAGTGTTTTCTTGATGTGACATATCAAGTCAAAATAATACCTTTTTGTATATTGTATAAATGTTACACAATCTGGTTTTATAAAGAAACACTTTCAACTTAAATTTGAAAACATTTGCCTGGAAATTATATGTGGTGAAAACATTTGTATTCTCATTTTATAAAAAAGATTCTGAAAGATTTTAATCTTTCAATGAACAAGCAACTTTTTCTTTTATGAGGAAGGAATACTTATTTCCAAATCAGATCTACTATCAGATACAATCTTTGGACTACATGCATTAGTAAGTTGTTGGTACCTAGATACTTCAGCCATGCCCCAAAAAGTAGATGCTACCATAACGTTGTTGCTGTTATCCTCTCCATTTTTCATTGCTGCACATTTTTTCCAGCTTAGGGATAATCCAATTTACTTCATGGTCAAACGTTTTAAAATGCTGAAGAATGGTTTCTTCAGATTCTTTCTCTTACTTTTCTGTAGAACTAAAAATGTGATTGGGTTACCTGATCTCAGCTAGTTAAGAAGGTGTGAATACACTTCTGCAATGGAAGTTGCTTTCTCCAGCATGGCAGGAACAGTATTTTGAGGGATTTAAACTTAAAGACCCAACCATAAGAGGAAAGACAACGCTGAGTATAGTGTGTATTTACCATAGCTTTATCAAGGACAGATTTTTTTTACTTTTGTTGTGTGAAACTGCAAAAACAATGAACTTGAATGCTTTAGATACAAACTTTGTAAAGAAAATCAAAATACAAATTCAGAAATACAGCAGCATTTGTTTTTATAGTAGCCATACAGCTCTGAATTGCCATTTATTTTCTTTTGTGATCTAAGCTTTTTCTCTATTTTCAGGCTTTCAAGAGTGCATTAACAGACTTGAGGATCTCTGAGCTTTGTGAACTTTGCTCTGTTTATTTTGTGTCATTGCTACCTGTTTCTGGATGAAAAATGGAGGGTTAAATACATGCAGTCAAGTGAATCCATATATCAGCTTCATCTCCAGACAGTTTAGTTAATAATCCTCAAATGGATTTGTAAATTCAGCTAATTGCTTAGAGTCCTTGAATCACATTATGTCTGTCCTAGTACTTGCTTACATACTTAATCACTGTTCCAAGTTATTTTGAAGTTTCAAGTCTATCTTTAGCAATTCATGCAGAATATGTGTGCTGTCGCTTGAGTAATTTTATCAAAATAAATGTATCTTCAAAGACCTACTTGAAGATGTAGTTATAAATATGTATCTGTGATTGTTGTTCCATAATTGTTGTTTTTAAGTGAATATTATTGTGTTACATGGAAATTAGGAAGTAAATGTCACAACACTAGCTCATAAACTCAGATACTATTCAACTGCAGTATAACATTTGCTTTGGATATACATGTACATCTGCAGAACTTTTTTTTTTCTAAAGGAATTGGTACAGTGAAATTCTATGTGCTTTATGAAAACTTTACATTGTCATAGTTGTGTTTTTATTTACCTCATGTTTCAAATTGAGATTTTTCCCTACTACAACAAGATTTTTTTTTAATAATTATTATTTTCTAATGTTAACTTTTAGCATAGCTCTAATTTAATGGAGCCACTGTTTAAAAGGAAATGGTCACTTCAACATATAAATTTCTTGTATGGAATGCAAAAAATTCAAAATAATACAAATAACACAAGAAGAGCAATATATAGTCAGCAAGACATTAAATCATATTTACCTTTTTTTCTGGAAATTGGTACACAAAGCTACTTTTCAAATGCTGTGAATTAGTTATTCCTTCATAGGCTTGACTATATGTAATTGTTCTTTTTCTTTCTGACAATATGGAAAAGCTGGTAGAGCAACTACATTTCTGCTGTGCCACATAAATTAATGCTTCATCTGATCTGTTTCCTGTTGTTGCTTTTTAAATGGTGCCTGTTGCCAACATTTGCCTCGTATCTTGTTATTAGTGGAAGTCATTCTTCATTATTCTTGTATTTTAAAACATTTGCATCATTTTGTGTTATCTACTCCAAATAGAGAAAACACAATTATTTTAGATGCAATTTATTCCACTTAAAATAAACTACTGAATAATTCATATGTGATGAATTGCCAAATCCTTTCTAGTCTATGGTGTGGGAGGGAACCTGTTTCTCTGACCCACCTGCCTCCCACTCCTCATAAAAGTGTAGTAAGGGGTTGATACGGAGTGAAAACACATGGGCTGTGGGAGTGCTGGTGGAAATGCCACTGCTGATGAGGGAGGAACAGTGCTGTGGCTGCCTTCTGAGGATTTATCGATGCTGAAGGGACCTTTGCTGCTGCCTTTACCTTTCACTGTTCACATGGAGTGGAGGCAAGAGCCTGTTTGTTTCCCCTTTTAATCCATTCTCACAAACTGGGCAGATGTCCTTGCTGCTGGCAGGCACGCCTGGCTGTCAAAGCACAGAAGCCCTCACTACATAGGATCAGCTGGAGCCTCCACATGCGATGTCTGCAGGCTGGATATCTCAAGGTTAAAGGAACAGACAGACCCAGCTGCCCCACAATATCCTGTGATGTACATCACAGCAAATAGAAATGTAAAAGGTTAAAGCAATCCCCAGGTGTGAGAAACTGGTAAGAGGCTAAACGGCAGAAGATATCACCTGCCCTTTGATGGTTAGTGGGTTTTATAGTTTTTTATAGCCCTCTTACCAGTTTTCAAATGATCTGGCTCTATGTCTGAATCAATTCAGATTTCCATTTGAGAAATCTCTGGCCACAATACTAGAGGATTCAGAAAACTACAGCTGAGGTATTTGTAATGAATTTACATTATTTAGTAAACATAAACTTCCACAGAGTGATCTTGTTTATTTTGGATATTTTCATATGTTGGAGCTGTTCTTTGCCTCCATAGTCTTCGCAGATGTAAGCCGAAGGGACTTCTTGCATTCTTTAAATTGGCATGTGCTCAAGCTCCAAGTCAAACCCAGACTGAGAAGGTTACAAATTATTTTACAAGTGGTTGTAACAGCCGGGGAGCTGCTGCCTAGTACCTTTGGTGCAGGTTTTGTACCAGCTTGTGGTTAATAGTTGTTTCAGTGACAGTCAGGTTAAAGCCTCTGCCAGTACCATGAAGTACTTTAATGAGCAGAGCACTCTAAGGACTTAGGGCTGCGTGCTGACCGGCATCAACATGCTTGTCCTAGCTTCATAGAGAACCGTGAAGAATTTCATGGCATCTCTCCTACTCGTGAAGGAAAATGATGTGTTGCAGCTGTGATCAAGTTTCATTGTTCTGCCGTTGTGCAGAACTATAGTTTTGATAGCCCACAGGCAACGCAGAGCAGTGGCTCAACCTCTCACCTAAAAATTTGCAGCCAGGATGAGCAAATATGTTTTCCCTGGGATCTGTGCAGAACTGGATGCAAACTCTGAGCAGCTTAATCCCCCCAGGGTAGCATTAGATTCTGGGACAAAGCAGTCTTACTTTGCTAGAAAATATGTGAAAATTGTTCCCAAAGAGCTTGCAATTCTGTCAGGAACACACATAGCTTCTTGCAACGATTGCATTGTTATTCAAAACAGCGACAAGAAATTTCTGTTTAGACTCTACGTAAAAAGGATTTAAGCTTGCACCTGTGAGAGAAATCAAACGTGTTAGAAGCTAATATGTCTGATCTTGCAGGGTGGATCTCCTTGCCAGATAATCCCTTCTAGGAGGAGTTTTGTTGCAGCGTGAGAGCAGCCCACTATGTGTGTACACATAAATTATATACTGCACGTGTGTATGTGTGTGTGTTAGAGCACGTGTGTGAATACACACCCATACATACAGCTGTACTTCATTACTGATGTTCAAAAACATGCTGATAAGAAAAAAGATTCCTTGGTGCAGAGTTCACACTGGCCAGCAGTGCTTGGACCTCCCATGTCCCTCAGGTCAATGCAGGAGGGATAATCTTCATTTTGCCATCAGGATCCACAACACAAAGCTCTGCTTCCATCACATGGGAACCGGCTGCCAGTGCTTAGCTGGCTTTAGCTGCATATCAGCGTATGAGTTTGCTGAAAGTGAAACTGTGTGCTTCTTATCTTCAAAAGAAAAAAATTATCAGAAAATGAAGTTAATTTTTCTCTGCCATTCATACAATGGAAAAGTATATATATATACTTTTATATACACATATAGTATATACATATAAAATATAAAGAACTTTATACATATAAAATATAGTATACACATATAAAATATAAAGAAGAACAGACCCACTGTAAAACATAACCCCCCAGAGCTTTTTGTGCATCTTGTAGCAGATATGACTGGTATTGTGAAGAACTAAAATTTGTGTAAATTCAAGCATTTGTTAACCAGATACCTTATTTAGTGCTCTTTCTATTGAAAGAAAGACTCAGGTAAGACTCTGTTGCGTTAGGTTTTATTTCGCAGGAGATCAGACACTCTGAAGGCTGACAAAAGCATTTCAGCTTACATCAAATTTCAGCTCCTTTAGGAATGTCCTTGCTAAAATGCCACCCAGAGAAAGCAAGCACTTGGTCCTGCGGACCAAACTTGACTTATTATTTTTCAGTCTTCTAGTACTAATTGGATATTCTGCCTCTGCAGCTTATCTAATTTGGAAAGAATAACAACAGAATTGGGATTCTGGACACCGGTGGAAGCGAGCGCATTCCAGTAATGGAGAGCGCATGGCTCCTGAGCCCTGGGCACCGGGCCAGCCCAGCTTGGTATAAACACACATCTTCATTAACTCTCATTTAGAGAGGGATCGACTGATGTTAGCGTAAACCCAAGTAGTGTAAACCACCATCCAGATGTAAAGGAGAAAAAAAGCCCTCGGTTTCGGGGTTTCGGCCTTACTGGGAATACCGGGTGTGCCTACGTCCACTGGCTATGGACGCGCCTGGCTCTGGTTAAATGTGAGGCTGCAGCTGGGCGAGGGCTGCAGGACTGCAGTCCCTCACGTCCTGCACTCGGCCAGCAGAGCCAAATCTGCCGACCCCCGGGTCAGAGCATGGTTCTCACCTACTTTCCCAGGCTCTTTCTGGGCTGGAGGGGTGTGGGAGTGGGCGAGAAGTTGTCTTAAATTACAGCGACAGTCCTTTAGATAGCTGCCTTACATCTTTGACGTGTGGCTACAGAGATTAATTATTTTTAAATGAATCTAAATTAAAAGCTACTTACTTTCTGCATTGTGAGTCGGTGACATTAGCACAGTGGGTGTTTATCATGACAATTATGCTGGGAGTTTCAACACTGACTGCTGTATATATTTGCATCTTTATAGAGAAAAGTTGTCATCTGATCAGTTTTTTTCAAATATTACACTTGCTGTCTAAACTGGAAGGTTTAAAGGGTGCTGTAGAAGTTGGGTTTTCTTCTGCATTGTAACTTAACATATGTGTTTTTTCAAACTTCATTGAAAAACATCTATTTTTGTAGCATCATATGCAATTTTTGACCCAAGATCAAGATTTAAAGCAGTCTTGATGGCAACCGAAGAGGAGAGCACAAACTGGAAGATCTCACAAAAGGTCTCTGTAGATTGAGCAGAAAAATGAAAATGCAGAAGGAATGCTTTTTGCAGAACTGAGCCCACCCTGCAGCCCATCAGGGACGTGCCCATCAGCGTGCCCAGCTAGCATCTCATCCAAGCCTACTTAGCTGTGCATCAGTAATGGGATAATGCTGGAAATATGCATCACTAATTTTTAAGAGGGCTACTCTTAGAAGAAAGCTATCAGACTTTGTGAAGAGCCTATAGAGACCTGTCAGGGCTACGTTTTATCACCACAACATTTTTATTTCCATGTCTCTGAAGAGACAGGATCTGTTTAAGTTCCTGCAATGCTCACTTATTGTGCAGTTTCACACAGTACCCGAGGGATATTTGACGCAAAGTTTAGCTCCTTCACGTCAGCTGTAAATGCCCCTTGCTGCGTGATCAGGGAGAGGAGTGCAGAATAATAACGCAGCAGCCTTTTAATGTGCTCATGGCTAAAAAAGGTTTAGCACCAAATACTTTTTTGCTTCATTTTTGTGAACACAGGGTAAGATATTTTTGCAGCAAGACACTATTTCTTCTAGATATAATATGTTTTATTGCCAGTTTTGGCAATAGCAGCCACGTAAGCTCAGAAGGTCTGTAAAAACCTGAAGGCAGCATGGCATTGCGGGTGTGCTGCTCGCAGCTTTGCTTCGTTTGCATGCAGGCAGGCAGGAGGGATACACAGTTGAAGGCCCCTGCTTCTAATAAGAGCAGACAGCGGGGTAAGCATCAAGATTTATAACTGCATCTAGGTCACCTGGCTTCCACTGAGTTCTTTGTACATGAAATCATGTTTCCCTTTATGATTGTGACGGCGCTTCTATTAAAGCCAGTTAATCAATCATATTGAGTTCTGTGTTACATCCACCCCTCCTCTCCCACAGGTTTGTGCACGCTCAGGCCAAAGGCACAGCTCTGTGCCTGCAGCCCAGGGAGGGCCTCCCCACCTCTGCCTCAGAAACTACAGCGTGTTTAGGACTCTGGTGTGAATAATGCACTTTGGGGAACGTGCTACATAAAGTAGTTAATGAGGCTGGCTTTCATTCCTGGTGAGTCAAGTTTGGGCCAGCAGTGATTTTCGTGCAGCTTAGGTCGGTCGTTCTGCTGCCTAACAGGAGAGATGTGACTGAATGCATTCACCGTGGCAGAGCCAGGTGTCATCTGAAAGAGAATCTGACAAGAACTGAGGTAACCTTCCTTTTCCCCATTTTGATCTTGTGAGATCAAGGTATTTCATTCACAGTCATAAGTGTTAGATTTCCTTTACCTTCTCCTTGTAACTCTTCCCTGCTGTGTCCTTCCTGGGCCAGGCATCAGCTGGCTCTGCCCATGAGTATGTGCCAGAAATGTCTTCTTGAGCAGCCAGACATGCCCAGGAACACCAGCCTGCACCAGCCTCTCCAACCAGGCTCACTCCCTCTCTCACTCTCATCCTGGTCTGACACGTTTTCTTAGTTTGCCAGCCAGAAATCTCTATCAACAGTCAGCATTTTCACACCCTGCCTTGGCTTCCACACATGCGTCAGCCCAAGCAATGACCCGTGGAGGATCAAGACGTTCACCAGTTTTCTATGCTTGCAGGATTTGCTTTGAAGGGACCTTGAAAGAGGGACCCTGGGACTTGTCTTCTAGAGCAGTGGCTTTTCCAGGGTGGGAAGGTGAAGGAAAGTGCCCACAGCCAGTGTGCCCTGAAGAGTTGTGATATGGGTACAGGAGTGCTCTGGCCTCAGGAATAACCTAATAAAGGGGTACAGAGTTGGCCTGAGAGACCAACCCTATAGTTCTTGACTCCGCTAATTAAAAGTCATGGGAATTTCCATATGTAAGATTTGGCCCAAAACTATTCTTAGTACTTGGGGAGTACATTTTATGGCTTGGAGTTTGTGATTAAATGGGGAAATTAGTTCTCATGCCCCTTCGTCTCCCGTTTATCAGCATGACTGCATTGCAACCAAAATAAATGACCTTAGAAAGGAGAAATTTATGTTACAAAAATATTCATATAGTCTGTATGGGAAGCATGTGAATATTCCTGAAATATGATCAAAACAAAACCCAGATGACTTGAAGACATTGAAGTAACATTATCTTCCTTTTATTCAACCCAAGCAGAATTTAAATCTGCTGCAGGCAATCTCTAGAAATAGCACTTAATGGGATGCCAGAACACCCTGCAGAAAAGGTACAGCACTCATGTATGTGGATTGTCTCTGATTTCATTCAGTTGTGTGAAAGGGCACAGTCAGATATCCATACTAATGGCAACTGTGGAATCAACCCATTCGGGACGACCGGTTACATGCAGTGGGGCTCTTCCTGGTGGAGAGCAGCAAAAAGAAGTCAAACCAATGTCTCAGTTACTAAAATACATCTTCATCGGCATGTTTTATAGGGGTCTACTCTGACACTTATATCAGAAAGTTAACAGTAACTTTCTAAACTAGTATTTTATAGGTTTTATTTTTATTTATTTTTGAGTATTGGTACTCTTCCTGCCCTTACCCTGGCCTCGGGCTGATTTTACACCTCTGTGGGCTTCAAGGTCTGGTGGATTTATGAAACATCCCTGTGCTTGCCTCAGGTTTTCTGTCCGTCCTTATGGTGACTTACCCCTGAATCCAGACTGTGAACAGACTGCAGGCGGACCCACCCCAGTGCAGGGACATCGAAATGCTGAGTGGCATTGGCAGGTTTTGCATCTGAGAGGACTCTGCAGAGGAAATATTTCAGTACAAGCAGTAGAACATACATTAGCACTGGGATCAAAGCTTCCACTGATTTCATTGGAGGCAGAAACAGATTTTTTTTTTTATTCTTTCTTCTCGTTTTTCTTCATTTTTGAGAACTTTCTTATTCTTCTGGGCATCTGAGGCCTCAGTTTTTCTGTCCATCTTGATTTTAAGGTAGAGTTGGCAAGAAGAAACAGAAACAGAGAAGAAAGCAGAGCTATTGAATACCGCAGCTAGGCCTTTGAGATTTTTTCCCTGTGAATTTTGTTAGAGACAGCTGAAGTTTTGAGTTTCATTTCATTCTCTTTAGTCAGTCAGGTGGTCAGCTGATAATGTCTTTTGAGTTTCCCTTGCTGTTCTGACTTACCCCTCAGACAGCAAAGCTCTCTAACTTCAGAAACAGAAAAGAATGCAGATGTTCATTATACAAAGCAGAGGGACAAATACATAGGTTTTTGTTTTGTTTTGTTTTGCCAATTTATGATAATGCCTGCCTAGAGAAATATTAAAATAAAACCATATGCTCATATTGCAATCAGTGCCTTTTGAAATGCCGCAACTTAAATTTACTGGTTGTTCTTTTTTTTTTTTTTTTCTTCTTTCTTTTCTTTTTAGTTTGAGGTTATTTAAACAAATGCATAAAGAGCTTATCATTAAAAATGCTGACATACATTCTTGCAGAGCATTTGGTTGAGTGGACATTGTTTGCCAATGCCTGACCCTGACTTCCCCAAAGCTGTCTTACTTCATGAAGAATAGATATTAAGAATAGATGGCTGGAAGCCAGTATCAGACAGATTTAATTGAGAAACAAATGAGAGTGATTAGCCATTGGAACAAGCTATGAAGAGAAGTGGAGGACTTTCCATGTCTGGATGTCTTCAAATCAACAATCAAATCTCACATGGATGAAATGAGTAATCAAACAAACATTTCTGGGGCCTCAACAAAGGGCAACTGTATCAATGTCAGTGGCCTCTGATCTGCAAAAGATTGCAGTGTTTAATGGCTCCTTCTGGGTTTATGTCTGAGTTCAGGGCAAATTAAAGTACTGATAATGTGAGTGTGACTGTCTGAACCCTGAATTCCCTTGCAGATCTCTTTGTCCAAGTCTGCCAAACGTCCAAGTATTGAGCGAGGGAGGAAATAATCTTGGAAGAGCCCAGTTTTGAAAAGCTGCCAAGAAAATCACGGGCCCACATGTCCCAGGAGACATCTGTAGGTGAAAATTTCTCACAGCAGAGGGAAGCTGTGAGGAGCCCGGCTGAGGAGGGCTGCCCGCCACCGGGCAGGCCCTACCCTGTGGCCCTGAGTGTCCCTTGGTGACATTGACTAACCCATAAGTCACCCCTGGTTCTCCCCAAATACGCTTCCCATCTAAGCATTGATTTGTGCTAAAACCTTTTAGCACTCGCTAAAACAGAGCTGTTGGTAATTCAAGCATAAGAACAGAAAGCGTTGCAAGGCCCTATGGCACTGGCGGTGACAGCAGTGAGGCCAGCAGGCAGGCACTGCCCAGGCGAGCTCTGCAAAGGCCAGCAGCTCCCCTCTATCACAAGGCAACCGAAATAACACCAACAGCAACCACAGCATTCGTAATCACACGGTTTTTAAAATTCCCAGTGTCACAGCTCTCGGCGCTATGTAGCGAATGGCAATTAAGGGAAGGCCTTGATAGCCTTTCTCTTCACACTCGATTATTGTCAGTGAGATATTTGAGAAGCTGCAACTCTTTCGATCCATTTTCATAACGTTTTTCTTGTAGAACAGGCAAGCACATGCTTTGATTTCAGACCAGCACTCTAACCAGGGGTAGTTGCTTCAAAACTAGAAAGACAAATTGGTTCCTTTGCTCTGCGTGTTCCTGTGATCTGAAGTCACAGTGAGATATTTCCCCTGTTATCAGTATGCAGACTCCTGCTTTAAATTGCCAATTTCTGAAACACTTTTCAAGCATGCCTGAAATAGAATATTTCATGTGGAAATAAACGAGTTTGTGAAAGTCTTTTAATTATTTTACTTCAGTGAAAAGATTTAAATCTTAGTCTCTCTGGTTCCACATCTATGTTTTAACTTAAAAGAATATGAAGAAGGTTAATCATTTTCATGCCAAATACAGAACAAAGCATATTTTTCCTTTTCCACACATAATGGCCTGATGAGGTTTTGGAGGGGAGGATGTAATTGTTGCAAGGGAATGTTTGGGAATCAGGTCACACTGGACCTCAGACTCTGGGTCTTTCTGAGTTTGTACAGCCTTGCAGTGACATTTGCAGCCAGTGAACATACCAAGCTTCCTGCCCGGCTCCCAGGGAAGCCTATTCACTCACAATAAATTAAATGAGGACTTCCACATAGCATACCAGCCCCTGGGTTACAGCTGGTGAGCACTGCACCACACAGCATGGTGCCATGGAAATGTTGACTGCGGTTTGGTTTGCTGTGATTTGTATCTGTGCCATGCATTTTAAATCAGGTGTGCATTAATGCATCAATTATCAAGAATGAACCGAGCAGAATGCTGAGGGTTTTTTATAAGGACTTATTCAAGGCGAACTGATTTTTTAATGTGTGTTTTGTTGCAACCAACATTACAGTAATTGAAATAAAATTATATGCAAGATGAAATAGGAAGGTTTTATATAACGAAGAAGCCTAATGATACAACAAATGCCAGAATCATTGTTCATGCCAATTCAAATAAAATGTTTAAACAAATTAGCTATGTTTTTTTTTTTCTTCAATACTGAAATCCATGAAGATTTTATTAAAAATTACTTCAAAAGCATTCACATCTCTGTTAACTGAGGGCATGCCCATATTTCTAAATAGTATAAGGAGTGGCATCAGAGTTTGGAGTTTCTTTTATGCAGCACAGTGAGCATCTTTCACAGCAGCAAAGCAATCTTGAATATTATTGGGGATTCTGCATCTCAAAGTCCTCTCTTGCTGCCTGGTTCCCAGATAGTGAATCTGTTCTCTGAAAGTCATTGCTTGAGCTGGAGCTTCTACAACACCAGTTTCACAAAAGAGTCTGGGAACTTAGGGGACACACACATTGAGGCAGGTCACACATTAGGGCTACTCCTAGGTATGAAAGTGTTGGCATCTGCAGAACAATCCTTTTTGCTGAGCAGGCACAAAATAGCAGATCCTAGACATTAACACTTGTAGGCAATTTGGCCAGAAATATACACTAGTTCAGTTCTCTTTTTCTGTTTCTGCAAATACAGGTGTTGTTTTTGTTCTGCCTTTTTTTTTTTTTTTTTTTTTTTTAATTTTCTCCGAAAGGTTTTGCTTTGTTTAATTGGTATTTCTCAGTCTTTACAAAGTCACTAGAAAATCCCCAAGCAGCCAGCTATGGAAACTTTACAAAAGAAATAACACTTCAAGTGTCCTTGAACCCAGTCTTAAGAAGCAGTGCGCTTCTTTAGAACAATTTATCCCCTGAATCTTCCATAACGTCTCATAGATTGCTGTCTGTTTTCCTTGGCTCTGATCCAGGCTGGTGAGTGGTTCAGGTCCCCTGCTCACTCTGTGGCTTCATCATGAACAGATTTCCTGCAAAGTTTCATTTTTTTCTTGTGCCCCTCAGGTATTCTGTGTTTCCTAATTGAGTCAATTTGAGCCTTCCGTGCTGTGATTTCCACCAATGGCTAGAAGGGTCTCTGCTCCCTGGACGCATAGTTGATGTTTATTCATCTAATTCCTCACCCGTACTCACTGTAGGTACATGTCAACACATTTCACCACCTACTTTCTCCTGAAGCACAGCTAAATGCCACCTCACCTTTATAGCCTGAAAAGGGAAGTAAGTGAACTTGCACCAAACTTGACCTTGGCCCCAGGGAGGCTGATCTCAATGTTTGAGCTAACCTTTTTAATCTAATTTGGGTTCCTGCAGCTGTAGCAGAGGCATGGCTGCAGCTCCTCTCCTCCCCCCAAAAGCTCTGAAGGAGAGAGGTGTCGGGCACTGTTTCCTTCACAGACATCCCATCGACTGATTTTCTCAGACTATGGAGATGCTTGGTGTTTTAGAGCCTCCAACATCAACATCAGCTGGGACTTCAGGCTGGGCAGGCAGGATGTCACCCCAGGGTGAGAACACAAGGCATGGACAAGAATTGTAGCCTTTGGGCTAAAAGTGATGGCCTACAATCCCACAGATCGGGGTTTCATTCCTACCTTTCTTCCAAGCATTTTGTGTCCTTCAACAGGTCAGTTCAGGCAAGGATTACAAGTTCTTTCAGAGCCTGGAGAAGCATGTATGTACCTAGCTGGAGCATCAGCCTGTCAACTTTTGTATCAGGATATCCCAGCCTGTAATACAACTAACTCCTTGCACAACCATGACTCAGTTGTACAGGCAGTGGAGACCCCCTGGGCTGGCCCTGGAGTGCAGGAGGTACAAAGACTGCCCAGTGCTTAGCCAGAAATGAGCACGTAAAGACACCCTTAGCAATAGTCCTGAGGTTTTGAATCACTGAGGCTCAATTAAAGCCTGAAACATATTTTTGTAGACTGCTTTGATACTGTTTATTAAGAAAGGCCTGAATTTTGGTGTTGGACGTCACCTGCTTGTTTATCATTATTAAAAATAAATTTCCTTCTCTGCAGGAAGGTGTCGTGGTTCCGCTCGAGTGGGCAGCCGAGCTCCACCACAGCCGCTCTCTCACTCCCCCTCCTCAAAGAGGAATGGGGAGAAAATATGTGAAAAGGGCTCAAGGATTGAGATAAGGACGAGAAAATCATGCAATAATTATTGTAACGGGCAAAACAGACTCGGCATAAGGAGATAGTAAGATTTATTGCCTACAACTAACAAGCGAGAGAAGTGAGAAAACAAAGGAAAAAAAAAAAAAAAAGCACCTTCCCCCCCATCCACCCTCTTCCACCTCCTCCCCCCGAGCGGCGCAGGGGAACGGGGAATGGGGGTTATGGTCAGTCTACAGCACTTCTTCTCTGCCGCTCCTTCTCGGTCACTCTCATCCCCTGTGCTGTGGGGTCCCACCCACGGGATGCAGTCCTTGATGAACTGATCCAGCGTGGGCTTCCCACAGGCAGCAGCTCTTCCAGAACTGCTCCAGATATGGGTCCGTACCACGGGGTCCATCCCTCAGGAGAAAACTGCTCCAACCTGGCTCCCCTACGGGCAGCAGCTCCTGCCAGGTCACCTGCTCCTGCGTGGGCTCCTCTCCACAGGCTACAGGTCCGGCCCAGAATCTGCTCCGGCAGGGGTCTTCCACAGGCGGCAGCCTCCGTCGGTGCAGGGCCACCTGCTCCACCGTGGTCTCCTCCACGGGCTGCAGCGTGGAACCCTGCTCCACCGTGGTACTCCATGGGCTGCAGGGGGACATCCTGCTTCACCATGGTCCTCACCACAGGCCGCAGGGGACTTCTGCTCCAGCGCCTGGAGCACCTCTCCCCCTCCTTCTTCACTGACCTTGGCACCTGCAAGGCTGTTCTCTCACTCCCGGCTGCTGTGTGGCGCAGTGTTTTTTCCCTGTCTTAAATATGCTCTCACAGAGGCGCAAAACAACATCGCTTATTGGCTCGGATCTGGAAAACAATGGGGCCCTTCCCAAACATGGGGCAGCTTCTAGATCTTTCTCACAGAAACCACCCCTATGGCTCCCTGCTACCAAAACCTTGCCACGTAAACCCACTACAGAAGGAAAGATAAAGTATTGTCTCCATGCTTGTCTGCCCTGAAGCAACAGGTAATAAGTACAAGATAGCAGATAATGAATGTACATGTCCAAACACAACTTGACTGTGTGACTCTGCTTGCAGCCCTCAGCAAGATGTTGGTCTGTCATCAGAGCAATGCCAGACTGCAGCCAGTGAGGATCTGAATGCTAATTTTCCCCTCCCAATGGTTTGTACTGCTTTGAAAAGAAGTTTCCTCTAATGAACATCCCATTAAAACGATTCCCTTACACGACAGTTAGTTGAGAAAGTTCCACCTAGTTTATTTTAAAAAATAATTTTCCAAATAATACTGACAGTTTTTTATTCCAATGATCAGAATTTCTTGAATAATGCTAGAGGAATAAAAAATTGTTGCTTTTTTTTTTTTTCCCAGAAGAAGTATATTGCAAAAGATACTTGTGGCTCCACCAGGACTGCTTTTGTGAGAGCATTTGTAGCTTTCCTGATAGCAAGGGCTGTTGGACAGCTAGTTTGTCTGATGTGTGGGGGCTCCCTGACATGTCCCATTTCATAAATCAGGGGAAGCCACAGCTTAAAGTGTTCTCTGCCAGATTCTCAGACACCATAATAAACCACAACCCCATTAACATCACTGGCGATGGGTCTGTTTACAGCAGCTGGCACAGTGTGAAATGCAGCTATTGTCCATGGAGGGAAGAGGATATGAAATGTTGGAGAAGCAGACACTGACAAGCAGATTATATTTAACAACAAAAGAGGAGAAGGATGAAGTCTCCATTACTTTTTTTTTTTTTTTTTTTTTTTTTTTTTTTTTTTTTTTTAATGCTGCAATTTAATGCTCTTCTACTAACTATTGCCATAAATCTACTGCTCTTCTTTTCCCTCCTAAAAGCAGCAGGCTTGTGCTAGCACTGTTCACACTTTGCAACGTGACAACAATTTCTGAGGACCCTTCTAAGGAAAGTCTTATGGTAACTATCAGACATTTACAAGTTACAACAAAATTAGACCAAAAATCCTTAAAATATTCATCCCAGGTGTTCAAAAGTCAAAATGCTGTTGTCAATGGTAACAAAACAGCTCAGCCAATTTCCTTGGAAGCCTGAGACACCAACTGAACAGAGCAAGCAGAGAAGTCTGATAGGATTTTGACTGTGGCATTGCCATGTTCTGGTCAAAGATAACAAAGCCCAGGGCGCACCACAGGTGCAGCAATTCATGCCAGTGATTTCCAACTGCTTACTCAATAGATGGAAATATCCCTAATTCTCAGCCACAAGCTTTTTTTTTCTCTTTGAGCTCACTAATACAGATGAGCCAGTTTTTGTAATTTTTTTCTTTTTTTCTCTTTAGCAGATGTCATTCTGCTTCTTCTGCTATGCAGCAAAGAACATAAAATGGAAAATAAAGCTGCTGCCGCCTCTTTTCTGCACTCGTAGTTAGCCAACCACAGGACAAGGTGTGCACAACCCTTATGATTTCTGGCATTCAGAGGGGCTGCCTCTCAGTTTTCTGAAGGTTGGGGCTGCCCCTGACTGACATGGAAGTGGAAGGCAGGCCAGGAGCACCACAGCATCGAGCCAAGGAGGAATCCTTGCCAGCCTGAGCTGCCTACAGACCCACAGGACACATTCCCTGCCCTTATCCACCCAGTATGGGCCAGGCTGACAGAGAATTACTCTATCTGCAGCATTGCAAGGAGTCAGCTTCTGGGTATCCAGCCATGATTTGTTAGTGAAAACTAAAGGGTTGAAAACTGCACTAATTAGGAGGTCTTAACAGCCTCTGACTTAATCTTCAGATCTGTTGTAGGTCACGTACGGGGAAATATGGTTTCATACAATTATAAATTAATGAGGAGTATGTGATTAGTGACAATGAACTCTTTGTGGCTTACGGTTTAGTGGAGAATATTTGTAAAAGAGGACTTTGTGCTCTCAGGGCAATTTATTTTGGAGCAAGAGTGTCTATAATCTGCAGGTGTCTCATTAAATTCAGCTGCTGATTAGAAGAAGCAGCCATGTGCGGAGATGTTCATCAGGGGCTCCGTGATTTGTGGTGTCATGCCTGTTTTCTTCTTAATAGCTACACACTGCTTAGCATTGAAGTTCAGCTGCTATGAGCATAACTCTGCAAAAATAGTAGGTTTCCATTCAGAAGCGAATGGCATCGGGCCAGCTATTGATTTATAGATTGACTTATATACCCCTGCGTAACGAGCGTGAGAACACTTGGTATTACCTGTTACCTTTCCTCAGGAGTACATTAAAAATAATTTTCCACTTGATAAATGGACACATGAAGCGTGATCTTTTCACTGGTCGTTTTCACAGAACTGCGGAGTGTGGTTTTACACAATTACACTGGGGAGGGGGAGGTTGAGAAAGTTTGCCTGTACTCCCAGTTCTGGTTACATGGCTTGGCCTGAAGGCAAGATGGATACATGCCCATCTCTTCCCTGCTCTGACATGTGGTTGAAAGCAGCAACTTGGTGTAATGCCTTGAAAACCAAGCAAACAAACAAACAAACAAAAACACTTTTATATCTGCCACATGTACTGCTTCTCTGGGGAGAAAATATTGAAGCTTTTAACAAGAGTGATACATAATTTAGGATCCCACTACGTCTTACTCATCTGCACAACTAAATGCATTTATTTTGTTATTTCTATAGAATTTATTTCACAATTCTCTGCTAGCTACCTGACAGCTACCTTTTAAAGTCTTTGTACCTCCAGCATCTGACTGGTCTCTTTTCATCCTTTGTCTTCCAGTTTCATCTAAGATAGACAAGGAGCAGTGGGATTTTCTCAGCACTGAGGTTCTGTTTGGGAAGATGTATCTAAGTCACACCAAAGGACACCAAACTGTTGGGCTTGATTCTGATCTTTTTCCACACTGAGGTCTTGCAGTGGACATAGATGATTTCAATATCCACTTTTGTCCCTGAAGGTCTTTAATAGAGTAGTGTAGAGAGGTCCAAATGTGAGTGCAAATTCAGGCATTGCTCATTACACACATGGTGCTGGTCCTGCACAGCACCTAGCACTGGGGCTCTTGTCCACTTAGCCCAAAAGAAACAAAAACATGTTTAAAATGTGGCCATATTGTCTTAGAAGTTCAGATGGAGAACTTGCTAGGTAGAGACCAAATATGTGCTTTTGGCCCCCTTGCGTAAAAAATATCCACAGTTGCAAGAAACATCTGGGTATTTTGAGTAATACCAGTTACAAAAGACCATTATGTTTCTCTGATTTTTAACTTGTGTGGCTGGCATTTTAGAAAAGGATACATGCAGGTACTGAGACATGGAGGTCACCTAGTCCTACCTCCAGCTCATCAGGTAGTTAGACCAGATTTCTTGGGGTCTTGTCCTGGCAAGACACCTTTGAATACCTCCAAAAACAGACTCCGCAACCTCTTTGGGACCTTCTTCACAGTATAAAACTTGTTCTTAATATTGAGTTGGAATTTCTTATTTTCTGCAGTGTGCTGTTGCCTCTTGCCCTGCCACCACGTGCTTCTGAGAAGAGTTTGGCTGCATCTCTTTATGTGCTCCCCTCAGTTGTAGACAGAAGTCTCTTCTTAGGGCTAAAGAAGCCTGGTACCCAGCCTCTTCTCATAAAAATCTTCCCTGTCTTTATGCAAGAGAGAGGCTGTATTTGTTTGGTACAGCTTTCTTCTAATAAAAAGCCACCATTATCTTATTCATTTAATAGCACTTGATAGTCCCAGAACTGTCCACAGAGATGCATACAAACAACCTTTAAAAACCCACACCTATCGATTTGTCACTGCTCCAGCTCTGCTCTGTGCTCCGGCAGAACCGCAGCCTGAGGACGTATCCTCAGAGCAGCTCCTTTAAATATTTATGGCTGCATAGTTGCACACTCCAGCTACCAGGCTTTTATCCAGATGCCCTAGCAGGTGTGTGTGTGCCTGCACAGTAATTCCTCATGCTTCCAGAGACAGCATCTGACCTGGCTGACAGTTTTGTGAACTCCTGGACTACAAATTAGACATAGCCCTACTGTGCTTTGCTGCCTAAAATGTGAAAGGAGGGAGCCCAGCAGATTCTTTCACTTCCTTCACACTTTCCATAAAAGCTGCCTTATGTCATGGAGAGTGTTCAGACGAATCTTATGTCTCCCACATTGGAGAGCAGATGGTGTTAAATTCCCCCCTACAATCTTTTTGCAGTGGGTTACATTATGATAGCAGGTTTTTCTCAGCAATGTTTGCACGAGGCTTTCAAAATCCCGGAGCTGTGAGAATGGGGTGAAATCAATCCACAAGGCACTTCCGTGGCTCTGCATTTGCTTTGTTTTATTTCACTGCCCTTCTTGGCACGAATGCAGCGTTTCTCTGAGGCTCCAGTCTTTCGCTGGCTTACAAGGGTGCCGATTTGTGAAAGTTATGAAAGAAGCTTTCCAGGTGGAGACATCACAGGACTGGGGACTGAGCTAGAGGATCACCCTTTAGCAGCCTGTTAAGACCTAGCAGAGAAAAGGCTTTTATTTCCTAGCGAACTTGCCCTAAGAACTACGAGAGTTAATGCTCACTGTCAGCACTGTCAGGACCCTCCAGCCCTGAATCTTGGTTTCTGCTCAAAGACTCACTTTAAATGCTTTGATTTTGTCTTCGCCATTTAACTTCTTTTACATGTGAGGCTTCTTCAAGATTTATGAGTGCTCTTGGGTGACTCTGTTTGGGAAATTATCCCAAGAAAGCTTTGAGGGGGGGGCAGCCTGAGAGAAAGAGCTCTGCCCCATGTCCCAGGTACCAGGAAACTGCTGCCCTCTCACTTTGCAGACCACTGTGCCAAGGACCACCTTCTGTGCACAAGTGGGTGACAAAATGACTGGGTGCTCAGCTGCCACAATGCTACATAGCGCTGAGAGTGACTGAAGAGGATGAAAGGAGCTGAGTTACCACCTTGAACCAGTGGGTTGGGTTGGCCTGATCTACCTGCTTGTCATACCAGGTAGAGAAGAAAAGAGCCTGTGACCTGGAGCTCCCTGCCCCTTCCTAGAGCTGAGAGGAGGTGGCTGAGGTGTGAACAGAGTTATAGCCCTGTTGCTGACATGCCTGATGCCCCTATCTCTCTCCACTTACAATGCAAGGGGCTTCTGCTGTCCTGGTGACATGAATCAAGATCAAACACTGACATGTCAGTGAATTATGCTGGTGTAGTGTGATACAGCCTGAGCCTTTAAACATGCCTAACACCATATGTGAGTTCATCTAGGTACATATGCAAGGGAAAACAAACTCAAAAAGACTGAGATGGGACCGAGGATTTCTCCCTGCTATTTAACACAGAGTCCCATTGCAGGCATTTCCGTGGTGCTTGTCACTTTGCTGGCCAAGACTTGGCTTTACTTCTCGTTTTAGAGAGGTATCTACTGAAATGACAAAGGAAATACTGTATATAATGCAGTAGAATTGCATTAACTAATGCCTCTTCAGCAATTTTGCTTTGGCTAATATAATACTGTTCACCTGATGTCTTCTAAGAGCTGGAGATGTGAGTTGGATCCAAAAGTTTAACTCTTTAGTCATGTAAAAAATATCGTAATGAAATCAATGGGTAGAAATGGGTAAAAATGCAGAATTTGATTAAGTGCTCCATTATTTTTTCATTATTTCTGAGTAGTGTGTGATGTTCATTCATATTACTGATTACTCTCGCATTTTCCTGATTTACATAGTAAATGGTAGGAAAAATAAAAATACTGGGCATTTGTGCAGTGTTCACTGAACATTTGTTAGATGACACTGCGGTTCATCAAATAGATGCAGGAGTGTCTATGTGCGTATGTGATGCCTTTACTACACCAAAATAAATAAATAAATAAATAAATAAATAAATAAATAAAATATGTTGACTATAGGAAGCATCGTAGATGTAAATTTGTCAGTTTTTTTTTTTGTTGTTGTTGTTGTTCCTCTGTGTTCAAGTCTGGATACACAGTTTTGCCAAGAGTCAGTTGTACTCTTAATCCATCTGAAAGCATATCTGAATCTAAGGTTGGCAAAACATTTATTTGTATGTATGCAATCTAGAATCAGATACCACGGGTATGATCACATTAAAAGCTAAATTTTGAACACTGGAGTAATTACAGAGATATTTACTTACGTGCTATATATCCAGTCTATTAATCAGGTCATTGTTTCATGTAATAATTATTTAGCCACTGATAACTGTCATCTGCAAGGTTAGAATGGTGCTTAATAATCCTTGAACTAGATATAAAAAATGAAGGAAACTTTTTTTCCAGCTATTACCTTTCTTAGCATAATGGGAAAAAATCTATTTCCTAAGAACATGGACAGCCTGAAATGTCCCACATAGAAATGGAAAAGAAATCATTGGAATACATGTGAAATTTGGAGTAGAAAACACCTGCTTTATTTTCTTTTGAATGGGGAAGAAGTGTAGTTTTTAATTATGCAAATGCTTTTGTTCTTTCCCGCAACTTGATATCTCGTACCTTTAAGAGAATGAACCCATCCTGAACTCAATGCAGTTTGGTCTTTTCCTGCTGCATCATGAATCTTGGAGAGATTATGACCAATTTAAGTGGGGTGGGGGATTCTGTTTCTAACTAGCTGCAAGCAAACCATTAAGGAACCAGCAAGGGAAAATGAGAGGTATTCACAATAGTCTCCGGCTTGGATTATGTGTACCTTGAAAGCACTAGCAGCAGATGCTTGTGGAAGTGATTATGCACTGGATCACATGCAGATCCTTCTGGCTGCCATCGCCACTTATGCACATTTGTAGTATAGGAAAAAAACCCTGCAGTTTAAAGAACAAGAGGCTCAAAGTATATTTCAGAAGGCCAAAATAATCCCAGAGCTTTCATGGAGCTCAGCAATCACTCTGCTGTTTAGGGGCCCAAGCCTGCAGGATATTAGTTTATCAAAACTTTAAAGAACCCTGCAAGATAATGTATTATAGCCTTTCTAGAGATTTCAACATTTTGCTATAATGTAATTTATAAACATACAACACTTTTATTGAGAAAAGTCCTCTTTTCTCCTGTTTTCTGGGGTGGTATAAGATGTTGGTAATTGGGGCAGTTTTCTGCATGTATGTAAATCATACTAGTAAAAGCTTTCACTAAATAATTTTATTCTGCCTGCAAACATCATTGTATTATGTCAAAAATCTGCTGTATAGACCTTTAGATGCATACAATGAATTACTTTGGAGATATCATTACTGCACCCCCTGTGCTGTTGTTCTTTATATTTTGAAGAAATATGGTAGGAGTTTTTGGGATTTATTTTTTTTTTTCCCACAATCAATTTCTTGGTGTTCTCTGATTTTTCAGGACACGGTCTCTTATTAGCTTTCATTCTGAGCTTGGTTGTCCCAGATTTTCATTTTCCAAGCAACTCATTCTTCCATTTTCTACACGTTGCAGCCTTTTTCTGACGCTGAAAGCCTAAGCAAAGTGCAAGCCTTTCTCTTGGTTTCACTGAGGATCTGGAAAGGTGACAGTGCCAGCAGCTCCTGGTGGGTGACTGCTTATTGCTTGGATTCACTGCAGATCAGCCCCAACAGATGGATTTCGCTTGCTCTGGGATTCTGACAGCATCTGCCTAGGTCGCTGAGCTGATTGCACACTTCCACTGATACCGGTTCTGGGCTTTTTTTAGAGTTGGTTGTCCAGATGTTATTAGAAGCACGAGGCTCTGATGTCCCAGCCTGATACTTAATAAAAGCTGCAATTTATCACTGTCCTACCCATTGCATACCTCAATATGAACTGCTGAGAGACAGGTGGCATGGTATGTGGCTTTAATTCCTTTAAAAAATACAAAAGAAATGAAAAGGGCATTTGAGGTCCACACTTGCAAGCAAGGAAAAGGAAAAATCCATGAGGAGTCCCTAACTCCTGCAACATCCTGATCCCATTTTTCACCTGTAGCAATCGTTTATTCAGTGTTTCTAATCAAAAGAAAATAAACGCTTCCCTCTCTTCTCCCTCTGTCCCAAATAACTGTTTTTGTATCTACTGCTGCCTCAAGCAATGTATCTGAATGCTGTCAGTGAACTCACACTAGGCAGTCAGTAGGCTCTACATGAAATACTGGCTATAGTGATGACCTGTTCTGGGGTAGTCACCATTATGTCGACCCCATAAGCACTAAGCAGACCGTGCAAACCCTTTGGGGCAAGTGGACTAGGAAGTGGACTTCCAGCCATACTCACCTCTTGTAAACTGTGGGAGCAGATAGTGTATTTAGGTTATTGCAGAGCTGAAACACCTGCCGTTAATGGAGATGCAAAGAAGGAATAAACAATGACTTAATGTCATTCCTGTTTCCCAGGGAGTCATAAATACATGAGGAAATTGCTGAGTAAGGCACTAACGCAGCAAGTGATAGAAATGAATTAAGAGGTAGTGCCACTTTTATAGGGAGGAGAGGATTCGGGAACAGACTGACCAGGCAAAGACATGGGGTGGAGATCAATTTGAAGGGAACAGACTTGTTGGGCTGAGTGGCCACTTCCAGTACAGCCAAATGCTATAATGCTATTAGTAAACCTATGTAAGAGGATTTTTTTTTTTTTTTTTTTTTTTTTTTTTTTTTTTTTTGTATGGAGACGTAGCTGCTTTGGAGATAGTAGGAGAAACCAAGCAGCCAAGGCCCAGCAGCAGGCAGGACTTCCATTCAGTGCCCATCTTGGCTGGCCAAACCTCCAGGTGCATGCCAGCTGGTTATCTCTTTATGCCAGGGCTGTTTTTGGTAGCCACTGCTGCCAAGGCAGCTTGAATTGGGCTTTGTCAGAAGGGAGCATCGGGCTGAGGAATCTTTCATTTTTTGCCATAAAATATGGGTGTAAAATAGTGCATTCTCAAATGGTTGTAGTTTGCATCTGCCTCCCTCAGGCAAATGGGACTAAACCATTGTCTTCATTTTCTTTTCTTTCTGTCATAAGGAGGAAAAGGAACTGTGCTCTTTTTTTCCTGTTTTGGTCATTGGTACCTTAGCTGAATTAGTTGGAATTTTTCATTGGCTTCAGTGGCAGCGGTTTTCTCTCCCATTCCCCAGGTTTGAGTGACTTTGCAAGGTGCATGGGACAGTGGAGGATCAAGCCCTGTGTTCACACAATCTCTTAGATTCGCCTCGTCTCCCCCTTCACCAAAGCCAGCCGGAGCTGGCTGCGTAAGTGATATGCACCCTCACAACCCAACCACATACAAATAATCCTATTGTGTTATTACTGAGAGGTTTCTGAGGCACTGTTCATTAGGATTGCACTCTGTATCATGAAAAGAATAAATGAAACTTAATGATCTGGGAAAGTGCATGACATGGGGTAAGAAAGTCCCTCTCAGGTGGAGGTGGCTGCAACTAAGCCCCAAAGGGTTTGGGGAAAGCTCTCTTAGGCAGATTTCCTTCCTAAATCCTGCCAAGAAGAAGGATCTTCTGAATAAAGTGACATCCAACCTGCATTTTTTTGCCACCGCATTTCATTTCACTACATCCTTCTTCTCCCCTCCCATTTAAAAACTGAAACATCACAGCCAGTGGAAATTTGACATGACTGAAATGCAAATGTGAAATTGTGAAGGGGAACCCTGCCATGGGTCACCCTGCTACAAAACATCATGTGTCTGCATTACGTGGCCTTTTCCCTTACAATATGCTTGGGAAGGAGGAAATGATTAACATGATCAGGGAAACGGGGAAGTGATCATAGAATCATTAAGGTTGGGAAAGACCTCCAAGATCATCTGATCCAACCATCCAACTACAACCTATATCACCCACTAAACCATGTCCCTAAGCACCAGGCCCAACCTCTCTTGACTTCACCACCTCCCTGGGCAACCCGTTCCAGTGCCTAACTGCTCTTTCTGAGCAGAAATGTCTCCTCATTTCCATCCTGAACCTCCCCTGGCGCATCTTGAGGCCATTCCCTCTAGTCCTATCAATGGTTACCTGTGAGAAGAGGCCAACCCTTAGCTCCCCACACCTTCCTTTCAGGTAGTTGTAGAGCACAATAAGGTCTCCCCTGAGCCTTCTCCAGACTAAACAACCCCAGTTCCCTCAGCCGCTCCTCACAGGACTTGTGCTCCAGGCCCTACACCAGCTTCATAGCGCTTCTCTGGACACCTTCCAGGGCCTCGATATCCTTCTTGTACTGAGGGGCCCGAAGCTAAACACAGAACTCGAGGTGCGGCCTCACCCAGTTTTTTCTTCCCCAGACTAAACACCAGTTTATTCAAATTTGCTTCATAAATGAAGTCTTCACTAAGTAAGATGTGTTTTTTCCTATTTCTGCCTTGTCTCTTTTTTTCTCATCTTCTCTCTGCCTTTGGTGGTCATGCGCAGACCCAGGAGTTGGACTCAGTGATCCTTGTGGGTCCCTTCCAACTCAGGATATTCTGTGACTCTATGGTTCCATGATTCTGAGATACCTCATCTGTCCCCAGCCCTTCCCCACAACCTATCCTTAAACATTTTCTCTATCAGTTTCACAGCTTTAGAACAGGACTTGCTCTGGAATTCATGTTTCTTCTTATTCTGTTTTGTTTTCCTACTTTTGCAAAGGATGATCTTAAAATAGTGAAATATTGTTTGTCTCCCAGGCTAGAGGAGAAGTGTGGGCTGAACACAACCTGATGAGCCAGGAGCTCTGCAGTTCTAGTTCAGGCTGGGCAGCAGTTTGCTTTCAGTACAGCCCCAGGCAAGGCAGCTGATCTTGTACTCTCCATAAGTTTTTTCAGTACTTGAGTGGTTTTTAAAATTACAGTCGTTTATTGCAAGAAATACTTTTGTTGTTTGTTTTTACTAACGCCGGTTTGAAAATTTGAGCTAGTTTTGGTTAAGTATCAGGTCCTCCTAAACAGCTCACATTTTTCTGGTCACAGGCAGTCACTTCAGGAACATCACTGTGAAGAACTACTGCTGCCCAGAAATAGAAGTTTATGTTAGTTAATAGAAGTTTATAATTAGTGCTCCCTGGCTTCAGGACCATCATAATGCTGAGAAATATAAAGATAAAAAAGGTTAGGCGTTGTTACATGTCTCACATCCACAAAACAGTAATGGCAGTTTTAATACTGATGAGTCCTTCTGAGCTTAGGATTGTCACAGGCTGTTGGTTTATTTTTGTTTGTGGGTTTTTTAAGGTCTTCATGCCAAAAAGAGCTCAAGGGTGTATTACCCAATATTGAGACTAAATATACACAATGTCTTCTGAACCTGCGTGTTAGATTGTCCAGACACTGCTATGACGTTTTAAATGAAAAGTTAATGATTTTAAACAAATCTAGGAACCTTTATTTTGTAACTGATTGCAAGATCAAAAATTCTTCTGAAAATTTCCTTTTGTTCATAAAAAAAAATACTGCATAAGAAATCACAGGGTCTCAGTATTGTTCTGTTCAGTGCAAAGGACAGATTGTTGGCATTCCTGGGTAATTCTGCTCTCTGGCAAACTAATGCCTCTTATCAAGTGCTCTGATGTTCAAGTGCCTGAGGGCTTGTTCACGTGGTAAAATTCAGTGGCACTATTCATACTTCTCCACTGCAGAATATGAGTATCCACATGGGAACTAAACATGGGAGTAATTATTTTGCTCTAGAAAAGCCCTTAGTACGTAATTTCTCCCATTCTCATATAATTTCTCCCCAGTAAAATAGCTATGTCACAAGTAATGCAGCACACCAGAGAAAATGCGTTTGGGGACATCAGAAAGGAGTGCTTTGTGCAAAAGCAACCCTTCACTCATATAACAATGCATTTCCCTACTTGAACTTTTTTTTTTCTTTTTCTTTCTCTCTCTCTCTTTTTTTTTTTTTTTTTTTTTTTTTGATACAGAAGACTCTGTCCTTGCTTTTAAATTCTTTATTCTACAGTGAAATAAAAATAAACATCATGCACGTATTTCTCCACACCCATCCATCCACTGTGTTAATTATTGATATTAGATGTGCTGTACTATTTTCATTTCCAGAGCACCACCCACACGTCAGTGGATGCCCAGCACTCAGACAGATGCACTAGCACCAGCTCGGGAAAATAAGCAAGAGTGGAATCAGGTAAAGTAAAACAATTTCACACTTCAAAGGATATTAACAGGACGTGCTGCACCTGCAGCCATGAATTTCATTTGCATAGCAGAAAACCAGTCCTCGTGCTGTGAATGTAAGGCAGCGGGCAGGAGGGGTGAAGGATGGGGACAGAAAACACAGGCTGCCTCGCACGCAGTGTCCCTTAGCACTGGCTGTGCTGTGGCCTTCGCAGTTGTGCCTTTTGTGTCTACTCTGCCCTCAGCAGTTCTCGCTGGCTGACCCGCAGCAGGTGGTACAATTTGGAGAGAGATTTCAGGGGTCTCTGGTGCGCCGCAGCATCCACACGCCCCGGCTCTGCACACTCCTGCACAGCCTTCTGCAGCTGCGGCTGCAGGGGGAAGGAAACCAGCGGCCCTCCGAGGCTGGGAGAAAACCAGCGGCGGAATATTTTGTCACAAATGACCTGAGGAAAGCAAAAAGAGCAGATTGCTGTCTTGTGGGAGCTGTAACTAACGCGCTGCCGCTTCCCTGGGACTGAAGCAAAATGTCTCTACTCGTGTAGCAGCTGAATTTAAAAAAATGCCTTCAGCCATTCAGAGGAAGATAAAGAAAAGGAGTTTGTACAGAGGCTGTTCTCTAGCTGAGGAAACCCGCTTCTGCTCAGGCTGCTCTTGTTTTTCTGCATAACAAGTGGTGAGGATGGGGAGGCTGGGAAGCAAAGTGCAGCTGAGCTGTGCCCCCCAGCCTCTGTGCTGAGCGAGCACATCCCAGCAGCATCACTTGGGTGAGTTATAGGACACCTCAATCCGAGGCCAGGAAACCCATGGACCACTTTCTCTGTATTATCTCCGTACTATGTCTGGAGAGTGGAGAACAGCAGCCACAGCCTCCCACTGCTTACAGGTAGACAGCCTTGACTTCACTGTTAGTGGGGGCAGTAATGATAATGCCCTGCTCCAATGCCCTGCTCCTTCTGCCTCTACTCACATGTGAGGCACTGGGCAAACAATGTCTGTACCAGCTACATGGAAACACAGCAAATAAACGCTAGTGAATATAAAGGTCTGTTTGCTTCTCCAACACAGGATTTCTGAATGGGACTGGCACTCATGTGGCCACATTTAAAAACGTGTCTATCTGCACTGCACGGTGTCCTCGTACATACCATACGTTTTATAGTCAATGTGACTGTAAAAGAAATGGATGCATAAAGCAGCTGTGTCTACTCACTTGCAAGTTGTTATTGGCTCTCTGTGCTCCACATTTTCTGATTTTCAGATTGCATTTTGAAAAGCAATCGAAAAAATTACAGTCGTCATCTCCTGTGCAGTTCTGTTCAAGGATGTCCCTCATTTTGGGCTCAAAAAAGGCCATATCCACATCGATGGCCACCACCTGTGGATAAAAACAAGCCATCAAAACCGGCACAGCATAGACTGGACAGGGTTGAGCAAGCATTCCTTTGCTCCTTTCTCTTGGAAATGCTGTGCTGAGATCATGTGCCTGTGGTGAACCAGAATCTCAATGAAAAGGCTTTCTTCAGTGTAACCGAGCAGCAGTGGTCTTATGAATACCAATTCTTAAACAAAAGCAGTCAGTGCTTACCACAGCAGGAAAGGGAAAATTATATGCGGACAGTATGTGCGTCCCTGAGGTCAACTGGATTGATTTGCCTTAAACCAGGACTATCCACCTTGAAGATTGATTAACTTGTTGTTACAGTTTATGCAGATGGCAACTCAACCTTTTAATTATGTGATGCTGCAAAATTACCCGCAGGCCAGATGGTCTCGTTTCACAATTCACCTTTCAGACTACACTTTGCTGCTGTGGAGAGGAGCGCTGCGATGCACAGCAGTACCTGCCCCTGGTACGGCTCCTCCAGACCTGCCATTGCATCCAGCAGTACCTGAGCAGCTGTAGAAATGGGTCCCTGAGGCTGCTGAAAGCTGGGAGTGTTTGCCACAGTTCTTGTCATGGGGTGGCAGCTGCCCAGTGAACAGTCTCCCTTCAGTGCTATGAAAGCATCTGCCAGCACTCCTTCAGAGCCATGCTTAACACTTAACACTCAGACCCTTGACTCAGAGACTCTCATAGAGGCTGAAATACTTTTTACAGGGACCTGGGCAAAACAGAGTTACTTGTGTCCAAAAGACAGTCTTATTTTTGAGATTCAACCTTCCAAAATTACACGGGAAGCTGAACTGTGTGGCTGGAGCAGCAGCTGGATCAACCCCAGCAGCTAAAGATGTCTGGTCTGGTAGAAGTCCAAGCAAACCTTCCACAGGCAAAAGAGGAAGGTCTAATCTTCATTTTATTCTTTTTATTTTTATTTTTTTTTCTTTTCCCCTGCCCCCAGGGGAATCTTAAAAAGATGAGGCATAGCTTAAAAACTCAAGTATTTTTAAGGTTCTTGGAGAGCTTGATAATCATGACATAGCCTAGGCAATTTCACACATTTGGAAAGGCAGTTTTTGTTCTTTTTTTTTTTTTTTCTTTACTTCCTTAAACTTTCTGCAGATTTGATATGAACATCTTGTAGCAACTGGAAATTCCTGTAGCAAGGCAAACAGACAGTAAAAATAGTGAAGCATTTCTCCAGTCCTATGGTCACTGCACCAGCCTCCCAGCGGGTCTTTGCCAGCACTGAGCACCTTTGACAATCTCACCCGTTTTTCTGCTAGGAAAAAAGAGCCCTAGTTCTCAAACATGCAGCTGCAAAGGGGGTCATTTTTTTCACTGCAGCTCACCTGTTACAAAAATGCTTGGGCATCCAACCAGATGCTGTACAGATAGATTTAGGTGACACAACCTGTAAATAGCTACATCTTGATTTTGTAATGTTTGGAAATTATGATGGAGGTGTTGAGTCCTAAGGAAATGCAGGAAGGAACCAATTCTGGAGACAAATGACAAAGCAGCCTAGGGTTCCCACTTCTTGCCCTCCTCCCATAGTCACTCAACAGGAGCTATCACTAATTCCTCCCTCGGCTTTCTGGCTGTAGGCATCTCCTGCCTCTCAGCCCAGTGGGGTGATAGCTGGAGATACCATCACATAATGTACAAATGGAAGACCCATGTGTAAGCAAAGCAGCAGCTCCTTTTTTTTTTTTTTTTTTTTTTTTTTTTTTTGTAATTAATTTTCCTAGAAAACACAAAATTAGAATGCTTTGGTCTACCAGAAGGTGACACAACCTCTGTCTCTTTGGACCCCAGAAGTCATGAGACAATCCTGGAAAACCAAGCCTCACCAGAAGGACTTGCAATGGAGGACACATCAAATATCCTTCCTCTTCTCCTAAGTGCAATCATTTTCCTCTACGTAGCCAGCAAAGCAGATGTTCTAGTGTGTGCTCAGCCATGTGCAGTTATAGCCTGCAGAGTTGAAAAGGATGGGCAAGCCTGCCTTGAAGAACCTCTGTCAGATCTCACTTTGCCTAAATACTGGTATGCTTTTCTTAGTTTCTTGCTACACCTCCCCAACCATTCCCTCTTCAGCTGCTGTATTGCACCTGAATAAACAACGTAAGTGAAGGGAAGATGAAGGGGAAGCACTCTAATTGCTCTTAATGGCTATAAGCTTAGGCAATGTTTATCTAGTGCTCTAAAGATTGGAGTGTCCGTGAGTGCTGATAATAGCATTCGAGCTCCTGACAACACTTTGTATGCACTCCGAGTGCAGAAACCCCACCGACGTCACTGCAAACGGCGAGTCTGGTTCAGACGCTTACTACACGGTGGCTCCAGTCCATGGACACAATTCCCACTGAAATCTGTGGAATTTCTGTCCGCAGACTGAATACATATTCAGCAATATGGTGGTGAGCTATGTCATCTCTTAGAAAACATTTACAATTATCCGCTTCAGAGATACAGCCGTACAATGACAAGTCAAACAGCAGCAGTACCAGGGAGTTTCTTTTCACCATCCTCAAATCGTTTCCAGATCAGATAATCTGAACACTAAAGCAAAAAGATGTGTATGTTTGTATGCAGGGAGTTCCCTTTGTGTCAGAGCAGAGAATCCAGCCGTAGTGCTCAGGCTCTTAACAGCTTTCCTTTCAGCAACACTGCCAGAAATAGTTGCCAGGACTCAGGTTACAGCTTCATTCACAGCTTCTGAGATCCCCTTGCCTTTGGGAGGCATCCCTCACCGCGTACAAAGGATACGACCCCGTCAGTGTCAGTACCTTTGAGCAGGTGAAACAAGTCAGAACTGAATTAACAGCCCCCAAAACAAGCAGCAGGATCTAGTGCTCTGAGATGTGGCTGCACATATTACGATGACAAAACGTAGTAATAAGGCTCCCCTGTCGGTTTTAAAATGTGTTTGTTTTGCAAAAGCTTGGCCAAAAATTGTATGAGGAGAGACCTGTCATTTTTTGCACAGCCCCTTTCAATCTAGAACTCAACCTCAAAATGCTGCAACACAGCCCCAAGGCCCCAGCTTACCGTGAGATCGTGCCTGATAGCAAAGTTTTCTGGTTTGATGTCACACAGGTGAAGTCGGTGAGAGAAATCATTATCGAAATGCTGCACCATGTCCAGAAAGCTGAGTGCGATGTCAATGATGGCTCTCACTCTGCTTCTGTGGCCAGTAAGGGAGGGACCAGCCATGTCT
The DNA here is from genome assembly GCF_009819795.1 of Aythya fuligula. Taxonomy (NCBI): domain Eukaryota; kingdom Metazoa; phylum Chordata; class Aves; order Anseriformes; family Anatidae; genus Aythya; species Aythya fuligula. Next base: position 99,006,821 of record NC_045560.1, on the reverse strand, counting down.
TCCAAGGGAAAAAGAGTTTTGTGCCAGGCGTGTCCAGCTGTGAGATACTCCACGGCATAGAAGTGTCCACAAGAGCCAATAATTCGTAGCACATGTTTGCTGAAGTCCTGCAGCAAACTGAAGAAGATATATTCCTCCTGCTGGAGCAAGGACCACATGCTGGCCACCTGTGCTTTCCAATGGGGTCCCTTCCTCCTTGTCCACAGGGGCCCCATGGTGTTGTTGGACAGTTCCAGACCCAGAACATTTTTGACCTCCAGGGCTGCCATCAGCAGGAGCTCTGTTTCGGTGATATCCTGCGTTTCCACCTCCTCTAGCATGCTGAGGTGCTGGTAGCTGGAGAAGATTTCCTGTTTGGATTTCAGGATGATGGGCTGGCCTCTCCAGTCAGCCTGGATGACCTTCTTTCCCCTGTCGTAGTACAGGCAGTGTTTGTACACCAGCTTCTGTGCCACACACAGGTCCTCACAGAGGTCGCCGGTCAGGACTCCACTGCTGTAGTCAAGACACTGGAGCGAAAGAGAAAAATGACCATAGCAGGACCAGATGCCCCTGGGCCACTTAGAAGAAAGTCAGAGAATCAGCACAGTGTAACCTAGACATCTCCACTTAAACTACAGCTGGATAGCTGGGTCCCTCAGCAGTCCTGCATGTGCAGGACAATTTTGTGTTGGAGATGCTCTGAAGGAAGCTGTAAGAACCTCCCTCTGCACTGCCTGGAAGCAAAGAGGTTGTACGCAGTACCTCCTGGGCCAAGAACTCTCAGAATTTTTAAATTTGTACGTGCTTTATAACAAAATTACTTTTCTGCTTGCTAGTTAAGTGGCCGCTGTAAATTCATAAGAGAACTGCAAGGATTCCCCCACCAGTCCTTCCCTCACCCCGTAATTGTTTCCATACCATCACGTCCAAGAGTGTAGGCAGTTGCTATATTCCTGAGGGCATTCAGAAGTGCAGCTGCAGGGACTGCTTTGGGGGAATCAGCAGAGGGGTGATCACCGCTCTCTGGTGGAAGGGGAGCAGACCGTGGTGGTGTAGGAAGCCAAACAGCTGGGAGGAGGCTTGACAGTGCTCTCCTTCCTTGCTTTCTGGCATTTGAGCTTGCATTTAAGCGAGCTGGCAGCTCCCACTGCACACGGAATACTTGCAACGTCTGCCTGACCCCCGCCTTATTTGTGACTTGCTGCTACAGAAACAGGAAACACAAGCATAAAATTCAAGGGATGCATTTCCTTAGAAGAGCCTCTGAGGTGTGCACCAGAAGGATGAATTCTGATGCCAGGCAATATTCTGAGCCCAGGGTTAAAAACACACCAGGGAATGGGCACGGGATTATGTCTAAAATCCAGGAATGGAGCAGGAAAGGGTTAACTTAGCTAAGTTTTTAGCTAAATTGGCTGAAACAGCTCACCAAGGGCTGGTCAGACAGACATAAAACCTATACTCCAATGTTCTCACAGCCAAAAGAAAATATTCAATGCCAGCCAGGGGAGCCACGAAGGCAAACTGGCATGAATGTCCTGACCCCAAGTCCAGGGGTGCACGTGTGTGATGCACACATCTGCATCCACATCCGCATCAGCACGGTCAAGCACATTCACTGGGCTGCCCATAGACTTCAGAGCACACAGGTCAATGGTCATGCTTTTGAAAATTCACTCCTAATGTATTCTACCTTTTTAAGTAGGGAAGTAATTTTCTCTGTGGAAGTAGTTTAGCAACTCTTGCTGCCTGGAACACTAGGAAATTTTAGAAAAGATAACAAGCAGAAGGATTTTTTTTTTTTCATTTTGTTTTGGAGCTTAAATATAATTACAGTTAAAATCCTTGCTCTCCTACTGAGAAAACCACAACCTAATTCTTGTTCCGCTACATTAAGAGAATTAGGGCGCAGTCCTGTAATTGGGTCCACATGGGTGAACCCTTGCCCCTGTGGACAGTTTTACTGTGGTCCTTTATCAACCACATTCACTCCTGGAGGGCCCATAGGCTTGTACATCTAGAAGAACCCGTGCCCAGAAGACCTGCAGTCAAGCATGTGAATGTGCAGCCTGTTTTCTTGTGTTGCTATCATGTCATTATTAATGGCATTAATGAGAAAAAGTCATGGAAAAAACAGTCTCACATGTCCCAGGCATAGGAGCTGAGTCATTTTTTGAACTGGCTGCCGTTTGGGACTTGTCTCCTGTTCCATTTCAACCAGTATCTGACAAACAGTCTCTGAATGTGATCCTTCTTGCACTGAACCTGGGCAGTGTTTTGCAAACATAAATTGCCCAAGGAGTTCCTACTCTCACGGTGATGAAATACAGATTGTCCCTAAAGAAATAACATTCTCCATTGGTCACCAATGCAAGCAAGAATCTCAGAAAGATTTCCTGAACTAATCAAAAAGCAGCAGAGCAGTTTGAACAACTTTCAAGAGTTTCTTTACTCACAGAATACAGTGAGTTACAATTCACTCTATGATTTTAAAAATGTCCTCATTTTCCTGTTCATTACAGTCTCAAAGGCCAGCAAAGACTGACTCCAACTTTACATCCTCTGTACTTCAGCCCACCTTATTCAAGTGGTTTATGTTTTTCCATATGCACGAAACACTGAGTAAGCTTAGCTCATCAGCCTCTCACTATGACAGTTACTTTTTTCAGCCCCTACATCATTTTTGTATTCTTACTCTCTCCCCATTTCTCTCTCTGATTTCTCCCACAGATCTTAGAAGCACAAACTTCTGAACTGAGTGCCACGGTCCAGTGCTGCAAAGACAGGCAGCAGCCTTTCCCTCATTCTCCATTTGGGATACGGTCAGAGCTCATGTCAGCCTTTTAGGCACGGTCTGCACTGGTAGCTCATGCTGAAGCAATTATTTAACCCCCACATCCTTTCCAAAGTCATGCAGTTTCACAGGACAGTCTTCCATTCTACTGGCATAGGTTGTACTGTTTTGCTCCCCAGTCTATTAGCTTGTAATTTACTTTATTAAAGCCCATTTTTGTGGGCTGAAAACTTTTAGCCAGGTGAGTCAGATTACACTGCAACAAAAAGATGCTTTCTTTGTAATTTGCTAACCCAGGACACTTTGCACTAACTGCAGCCTTCACCATACAAGATTTTATAGCACCGTGATTACTGCTGATAAACAGGAGAATTGAAGTCCAAAGAAATCTTCTAGAAATGGTCTGTCACACTGACACCTCTATCTTAATGGCTGCACTTTGAGATCTGTTGATGAGACAGACACAGGAACACAACATAAGTGAGGCTTGGACTCACTCATCTGTTTCTGTTTAAATTGGCCACATAATTTTTCATATCCTTAGTTCACTTACCAAGATAAGTTTAAAAAGACGGGTTTAAATTCATGTAAAAAATTAAATTAATGTAAACTCTGCCTAGAATTTATATCAATTTAAATAATTTGCTGCACCACTGCCACTTTGTGTGTAAATCAGGCCTGAGAATGAGTCCTGTCTTGTAATCAAGTATTTCTTCTATGTAAATGCTATGCTAATCAAGCTTTGGGGAGGCAGCAAAATTAATGAAACTCTCCAGAGAAAATCAAAACTGATCACTATGCAATTTAGTTTGTTCAGTGTAAACGAAGGTGAGAGTGATGTTAAGAAACAGCAAGCGGTCCTTCAGAGAGCTGAAAGCTGCCTCTGTCTGACACACGGTGCTGCTCTGCCCTTCCCACAGCAGTACACAGCTACACAGAGCTACGTGTTACTTACGAGAGGGAAAGAAACCCTCAGAAATACCACCTGAAGGAGAATATAGCCATGCAATCATCACCCACTTGTTTAAAATGATTCCTCTTCTTCTGTCCTGCCGCATGCATTACAGATGACTGGCAAAATAGTTTTCCTTGGAAGTTGACTTTGCTTTGTAAAAGATGTGAGGCTGAAGCCACCCGGTTGTTTTGCGACCACCTGCACTTTGAAGAGCTGCGAAACTCACGCAGTGTTGCAAAGGTGTACAAAGACCTACTTCTGGGCTGATGAATACGAGCTTGTTTTTTCCTTGTTCCACTAGGACAGTGCCTTTCTAACGCTATTCGGGAAGCCTGCTGGTTACAACCCTTGGTGCTGCTGTCCAGACTCACCGAAGCAAGCAGACGGATGCGGTGCTCTCAGCTACCATTCCTCTGGAAGGACCTTCTGAAGACAACCTCCAGACCATGCTTGCCACACATGGATGAAGACAACTTCCCAAACTGCTACCTGAAATCTGGCTCTGCCTGAGCTTCTGCAGCCGTGCCTAATCCTCTCCAAACGTGGGGGAAAGTGCCAGGTCTCCATCCACCCATTTGCTCCGGTTTCTGATGGCAGTGGATGGAGCTGGGGGGCTCCCCACTGTCCTGTGCCCTCGCAGAGGGACGGGCAGGATCCTTCCCCCCGGCTGCAGCCCGGTGCCCAGCATCACTCCCCATCCCTGTGATCACTCCTCCTCTGTCACACAGAGCCGAGGAAAATTTGGGGGGCAGCTCTTCCTTGCTGCCCATTGTCTGGCTGCCAGCAGCATTCCTCCCTTCCCCTCTCACCAACAGCACCACGAAAAGCCCGAAAGAAGAAGCAAAACCCTGCTGCGCGCCTTAACCCACGCTGCTCCTCTTTCCCCGAGCGCTCCCGGCGCAAACCCTAAAACCTGCTTTTTTGCTCATTTTACCCCGGGACGGGGATCCGGGAAGGGGGAGCATCCTCCTGTCCTCCCTCCCTCTCTCCCTCCCTTCCCCTCGCCCTGCCCCGCCACCTACCAGCCTGGCCAGGATGCTGCGGCCGCTCTCGTCCGTGCAGCGCCCGGGAAAGGCTCCCCGGCGGAGGAGGGCGAGGAGCGAGGCGCTGAGCCCCAGCCAGCAGGCGGCCCAAGCCAGGAGGAAGGCGGCCGAGCTCCGCCGCCGGCCCCGGAGCCGCAGCCGCTTCCAGCAGCCCCCGGCGCCCCTCATCGCGGTGTCCGGCCGCCCGCCCCGGCCCCGCGCCGCATCCCCGCCTCGGGGCGCCGGCCTCGGTGGGTCTGAGGGGAGCGGAGCGGAGGTCCGCCCTCTTTTGGCTGCTCTCTCCCGTGCCAAGCTCCCGTTAAATGAGGGGAAAAAAAAAAAAAAAAAAGAAAAAGTTGTTTGTTCTGCAGGAACTTCCCGGCTTATCTCCCGTTTGTGGCTGTGGGGTTGCTCCTGCGCAGCGCACGAAGTCCTGGCGTCCTTTCCTCAGCCCAGGTGCGGGCACTCCCTGCCTCTCTTTACATCACTGGGCTCACTTCTTCCTCCCTTCGCCCTTCGCTCCCTCCTTGAGAGCCCATCACACCATCACACCGTCCCACCACTCTGCTCAACGTAACGCCCAGCACTCAATGCACAGCTCTGTGCAACCCAGATTTGCTGTCAGATACGGTGAAAAAAGGACCAGATTCGTGTTTTTTTTTTTTTTTTTTTTTTTTTTTCCTTGTGCAGATAGTTACCTCAGGCTACTTGCAGTCCCGTTCCAGGAAGATGAATCGCAATTAGTGAAACCGCTCGGAGGGTAAATTACACAAATGAGTGAGAATAGCAGATCCTGGCCCGTAGATATAGAGCCAGAAAAGAATTCAGTGGGCTTGTTTTAATGTGCGCTTCCTGTAAGATGCTCTGGGGCACATTTTCTTAACAGATTAAGGTGATAAAGGTTAATAGATTAAGGTTCACTGTTGGAGAGCTGGACTCAGGAATACATGTTCTGTACCCTCATGTCCAGCTTCATGAAAAACACCTCCCTGTACAAGTAATTAAAATGAAATGCAAGCCAATTGATGGTGTTGAATTTTACCTCTCAGAACAGCAAAGGGGCAGCAGGTTTGCTGCTGTCCACACCTTCTGCATGCTCACTTCAGTTCTTCCCTGTACAACAGAGCAGATAGACCATATAGACGGAAAGATAAACACATGGCTGAATTACTCCAGCTTTGTAGGTCTGGCAGTGGGGAGAATACAGGGAGAACAACACTTGCATCTCCAAAGTATTGCAGAGGCAGAATCACTGCCACTGGCCACATCTTCTGTTGTTTGTGGTTTGCTTTCTCTCTTGCCATTTCACTTCTTCACCTGCAGTGCCTGCCCTTCTTGTATTTTCTTGTTTCTTCCCCAGTCCTTTTACCTAGAGGAAGGTGCCTTTAGCGGCACCGGGGGTACAGCGTGTTTCACACAGCACCAGAATATCTCCCTCCACCTTGGTTCTGGGCTGTCTGTTTAATGGCTTAGGCACTACCAAAACTATGTATTTTTTACATTTGGGTTCGTAAAACATGCCTCTAGATTTCTCTCTGTGTCCATATTCCCCAAGGGACATTATGTAGTATCTTTTCATTATTCATTACCCTTTCACATCTGTAAAGTTCTGTATGTGTATCGTTTGTGCTGCTCTGAAATAAAATCTTAATTGCTTCTGACTTTGGGCTGGGAACAAAATATGGAGACTTCAGCTCTGGTTAGGTGGCATAGCTGAGCTGCTCTAATTGCTGCTGGCAGAGCCAAGCACATTCCCTCCTCTTCTCTACCATTCCCTCCCTGTTTTCCCTCTGTGGCTGCACAGTCCACTCCCTTCCCCTAGCAAGATATGTATTTCGCTGCCCAGTGTATTTACTGAACTCATTAACAGAGCAGAAAACTGTAAACCTGATCTTTGCTGCAATATTTTCAGGCAGGTTAAGCAGTTGGGGTGCCTCAGGATGTGTCCAGGCACACCGACGAGGCTGTGGCAGGGAGCAGTGCTGTGGGGCAGGCGCTGAGGGATGGAGTGGGGCACAACCGCTGGCTCAGCTGTATCACATCTGCACGTCAAGGGTGCAGTGTGGTATCACCAATACCAATGAAATTATAGCATTTCTAAGAAGAAATGCAATAAAGAAGAAAAATAGCTAAAAAGTGTTAGGTGAAAGAAACCTGATGAAGGAAATGCAAGTTACGCAGCACTCACACTAGACTGTTTACTGCTTTAATTTCATGGTAAATCCCACAGGAGGCATTTGCAGAGAACAACACTCCATCTTCCCAAGAGGTTTCGATATAGCCTTCAGACAATGGAAAGGGTTTGTACCTCATTTTTCAGTCTCTGAAGTTTCGAATATCCCACTGGCTTTCGTAGGTGTGAAAAGTTGAACAACAGTAGTAAATATCTGCGTGTGTACACACGCACATACCTACTCATACCTGTGTGTATACATATACACACCCATATATACATGTCTTTAGATAAGAACAAGAACCAGTCCAGAAAACTTGGATTCATTAAAAGTTAAAAGTCTGGGTGTTGAAGAATCAGGAGCCTTTCATAGCAATTGGTTGCCAGCTGCAAAATTAAAAGCTAGTTTGGGGTTTCTTCTGACTAACAGAGTCAGTTCCAGCCCATCCACAGTAAAATATAAATCCAAATGTCTCTCTGTCATGTAGCAATTTTCACTAGGAAAAAAAAACAAAACACTTCTGCATTAGAGGAACTTTGTTTCCTTTATATATTAAAATGTGGCAATTTGACATTGTGTTTCTGGATCCCTGAAAGAAGCAATATCCCTCTTCTCATTTTAACTGAGAAATAATCTTAATGGAAATTAATTGGTTGAAGTTGAATTAGCCTTATAGAGGGCAGCAAAAATAATTCTGGCTTGGTTTCATCTGTGGCGTCTTGGTCAAGCCAGGACCAGGAGGAGCCCTCAGTGTGGGATCTTGCTGAGCCCACAGTTTTCTCATCGACTTCAGGCAGAAACCGTGTTGCATGGGCTCAAGTTATACCGGGCTGTGAGTCCTTATTTTCCTAGCTACCTAATTCATGATGAGGGTTTAAAAGGAAAAAATGAATCGATCATTAAGAACTGCCTTGGCACTCAAATTAATTAAATGTAAAACTGTTTCATTAGGAATTATTGTTCTGTTTGATCGATTTCATCACCTTCTGTCATTAGCACAAGTTGTCGATGGAAATAGGGTACACTTCTGCCAGTCTTTTGTAGGGCACAAATGGAAGCTCGAGAAACTTTCAAGTGCTGTTCAAATATACCTTAAATTAATTTTTAACATATAAATATTTCTTTCTGATTTCCTGTGGCAAAGCTGAGTAGCTGAAAAAACATCACAGGGTTTGACGTACATTTGAACATGTCCTTTAGGCAGTGAAATTCCCTGGCAGAGTCCTGAGTTCACCAGAGGAATCGAAATGTATTTTCTCATTTATGCCATTAATCAAAAAGAATATGGTGCAAACTACTCACAGAAGTTTTACCGCATCAGTGTGCAGTGAGTTTATCGGGTCACATTGCAAACCAGAAGCAAAAAAGTGGCATAATCTAAAATACAGAGTACAGCTTTGTGGGCAAGGGAAATGCCTAGACTGATTCACCAATTTAAACAAGAGAAGGTGTTCAGACAGAGAAAGGTTTCCCAGGTATATGCATTAAAAGGAATTTCTAATATGTTTTATCCCCTTTTCTTTTTAGTCTCTGCAGATATTTCTTAGGCATATCTGCCCATGAAAGCCAAATGCATTTATTTTCTTCTTCCTTCTTACCACTTACTAGATCCCACACTGCAAATTTTAATTGTCTTGCTTTTCTCATACATCCACTTTCAGTTAATCTCTTTATTAACCTCATGCCAACTTTCCCCTCTCATTTGGGAACAGTATCATCTGAAGAAGCCAGGGAGATACTTTGGCAGTGACTGTGGCAGATTGCTGTTTACTTGTAATTCTTCAGACTAGATGAAACAACAAAGATGCAAAAATATTCTTTATTTTTTGTTCATATATCAAAAATTATTCCCAACAAGGTATTGCCTTCTGCTTCTCTACTACATTCCCTGTCCATTCATTCTACCAGTCAGGATGAGGAAAAATAGCTTAATTAACAGTAAGATGCAGCTCCATCATTTCATAAGTGGAATTGTAAATGGAATCGTCTTTGCCAGAAACTGGAGTCAAGGCATTGACTTGAAAAGTCAAGTCAGTGACTTGAGAACAATTTTTCTATCATAAAAGGATACTGTCCAATGGAATCTGCCAGTATGTATCATGTTGTACTTCTGTCCAGGGTGTGCAAAAGGGAGAACAAAGAAAGGAAAATGCTGCAATTCTCATCGCATCTTTCTATATGTTTCTAAGCTTTGCACCAAGTTCAGGCCCAGTGATCTCATTATACCAGAACTGAATCTCATCTACTGAAGGCTCTTTCTGGCCTTCTGTTATGAGATTCTGAAGCAATCCTAGAAATACTTTGAAGTTGCGGTAAGGTTATACAGAAAGATAAAAGAGGTTTTCTAATAAACTAATTCCCTGTGGCCTTTTGCATTGTGCTGTTATTTACACTACTGATCTGAAGTCACTCATACAGGCAGCTTATTTTACACAGTAGACTCTCCGGGCTGCAATCGTTTAGATATATAGTAGCTCAAAAGAGTAAGAGAGTTAAGTGTCACCTTTTCTAGTCCAATGACTACATTATACATTCCTGTGTATTTTATGTATTCCAGAAGATGTTTCTAAGGCATGGATATTGTCAAGAAAGTTGCTGTGTTGTCATATAGACAGTCTGGTCTGTAATATAGAAGCAGTCCAGTTTATGTCTGCAGAGACTCTGAAACAAGTTTGTTTTAGGAATTTGCACTAGGCTGATTTTAAAGTTGTTTCACTGACAATACTGATCTAGGGTCACCAAGGTCCCCCCACTTGCATCTTGTTTTGCTGTGGCATTGAAAATGCAGCCCAGGTGTGTCAAGAGTGGCTGAAGAGTAGCTCCCTGCTTCTTAGAGCCATGGAAAGCACACGACTGACTCTTGGACATGGAAAAAAACATCTTTATTGAAGGCACAAGCGACCACCAAGTGGACACTTTTGATATTGCACATGTAAGGGTTTGTAAACTGTAAATACAATTTCCAGAGTCAACCCGTGTCACTTTTCTCCATTCACAGAAGGAAGTCTAAATTTATAGCATTTTTCTGATTGTTTTGCTTTGTTCTTTTGGCTCAAGGGCTGTGTACTACTATAGTACTCTATGTTTTAAAATTCAATGAGCTGTAGCCATCACACATAGAGTGGGATAGATCATAGTTCATTTGCAAGTGGGTATGTCCATTTCTTGATTTCTCTTTTACAAATCCAAATAATAAACAGAAGAAGAAAAAAAAAAAAAAAAAAAAAGTGAGAGAGAGAGAAAAAAGTAAGAAAAATGAAAAAGTAAAAAAAAAAAGGATTCAGTAGTATCATGGATAACTTGTGGTGTCAGTTCTGTAAAACTTAATTACTCTCAGTTGTTTTCTTGAAACTGTTCTTTGCAGTTTCTTTGTGAATGATGAATGGCTGGGCATGGTGCAAGCTGCAAAACGATCCATTAGTGAAATTCAATTTTCTCTCCGTCCTTGCAAGTAATTAGCTTTTCTTTAGGTAATATATTGTAAGTTTACATGCATCCAATGTTGGATGACATTTGTTTAGGGAAGAGTAGACAAGTTGGGTGCTGCACTGCTTACAACAAATAGCTCACAATTATACCAAGGTTAAACGTCCATTAGTGCAAGGAACTCCCCCATGTTGCTCCTGGGGAAGAAGTAAGGGTGAGCAATCCTGTCTAGCTGTCTGAGCTGCAGCAATACCACTGCCATGTGAGGTCCCTCCTGTTACACAGAGACATATTCCAAGAATCTGAGTAGTAGTTCTGGTGGCCAGGCCTATTTATGAGGGGCTAATGTCTGCACAGCCATCAGTAGCCAAAATAATAAACAAAGACTGCCAAGGCACTGAAAAGTTCTTATGGCTGAGAAGGCTCAGAAGTGGATTGCCAGAGATTCTTTCACAGAAACAATCTTCATACACAACTTGCAATTCATTTCCTAAGAACAGACAGAGAGGAGAATTTGCTTCTCAACAAAACTGAGCTGGTGTGTATGGTTCACTCTGTAGATAAGTCTTTCAGGAGATGCAATGTTATCTTCCTATGCTATTTTAAAATCTGGTACTGAGTCATCTCTTCCTACCAGGCCGCATTGCTTTTTGTGAGCTGTCTCTTGGTGAGAAACTAAAACTGAGAAATACTTCAGGGCAATAATGAATCTTTTGAACAAATACTATTTGTCATGGGCTGGAGCAAGTGGCCACTGCGGTTAGCAGGAGTTATCCCATAGTTTTCAGTTGGCTTTGGCATTACGAGTATCTTTCAACTTCAAGAGAGGCACACAGGTTGTTTTTATCAGCACTTCTTTAATTGATAATCAATATGTCCTTTTTCTTAAAAGCAAAACTTTGTATAAGCTTGAAAAATGCCTTTGTGTAATGAAGCTTTTGATCCAGAACTTCTAATAATTTAACTGGCAACTGGTATTCCTTTTTTTTTTTTTTTTTTTTTTTTTTTTAAAGTGCCATGTTGTTATCCTTTTCCATCTTCCATTTTCCATCATTTTTCTTCTGTATGATCCCATTTTTCTCCCCCCCCTTTTATTTTATTTTTACATTTCTCCTTTTTCTTCAATAATTGACCCTTTCTATCCTTCTTAGGCTTTAGTTATCTACCATCAACAGCATCTGTCAATCATATCTTTCCTCAGAGGACTTTATGTGTTGTAGCAGGAATACCTTCTTCCACAGTCCTTAGCAAGAGGCTTCTTCTGCAAAGAGAGGCCTAATTCTGATCAAGTATCAGTGGACTTATTTTCAATTTACACTAAGGTTTACACTTTACTAGAAAATATTTGATATTCCTTGCTTTCATGTCCTCCTGATTCCTGTACATACTGAAATTGTGCTTTTAGCCCTTTCTGTGCAGAGAAACACACATGTATTCTTACCAAAAAACCCTCATTGCAAGACTCTTAAAACTGGGATTGCATTATTCTGAGTGTGATCGTCAGTTCAGGAAGCAGGGAGATCCACCAAAGGATGGGGAAAGGAATCATAGAATCATTTGGGTTGGAAAAGACTTCTAAGATCATCTAGCCCAACGTTTAGCCTAGCACAGCCAAGTCCAGCATTAAACTATGTCACTAAGCTCTACATCTACACTTTTTTTCTTTTTGAAGAACTCAAGGACAACCTGCTTCCCTGGGCAGCCTGTTCCAATACTTCACAACACTTCCAGTGAAGAATTTTTTTCCTAACTTCCACCCTAAACCTCCCATGGCACAACTTAAGGCTGTTTCCTCATGTCTTGTCAGTTGGTGCTTTGGAGAATAGAACGACCCTTACCTTACTACAGCCTCCTTTAAAGTAACTGTAGAGTGTGATAAGCTCTCCCCTGAGCTTCCCTTTCTCCAAGCTAAACAACCCCAGCTCCCTCAGCCGCTCCTCTTAAGACTTGTTCTTCAGACCCCTCATCAGCTTTGTTGCCTTTCTTTGGACATGCTCCAGTATCTCGATATCCTTGTAGTGAGGGGCAAGTGCAGAGAAAGGAACCACAACGAAACCACAGCAGACACTGGAGAATGCTCCTGCAGAGCTGCAAGACTAGAGGAAAATTCCATCTGGGGAAGCACTTAAGCTTCATTTCCTTTAGGAGAACATGCATCACTGGCCAAGTTCTTTAATATTTCTATTTCACTTTGGCAAATCAACAAGTTATAAAAGGCAGAATTAAAGTCTCCCAACACTCCAAAATATATTCAACCAGAAATTGAAAGTGACATCTACACTTGCACACAGCATATCCTATGCACTTTCAGCATGGATAAACTGGGCATGCTGTTGGGATGAAAAGTTAGGATAAAATAAAGGCTAGTTGAGATTAAGTTACAAAAGGGTAAAGGTTTTGGCATTTGGGCTCTATGGTCATTCCAAAGAAAAGTTCTGGACTGAGGCAATCTCCAAGGGCTGTGGTTCTCATTTGCATTCAGATCACATCAAGCCAGGCTGTTGACCCTTTGCTTGCCTGTGTATTACACTTGTTTGTTACATGACACGCATCCCACCATTCCCATCTGAGCCATTGGCTTCTTATATTAATGCCAAGGATCAAGACAAGCAGGCAGAAGCAGTGAGTGCTTTAGTGATTCTTAGGCAGAGAAACAGACATTGAACAAAGGGACATTTGTGCATATTTTACTCCTTTTAGAGAACTGGCACAGCTGGCCTAACACTTCAGCAAAACAAGGAATCATTTGGCATGCCCACTCAATGACTTTCCAAGATATGTTGGCTCTGCAGTTTGTGAGTCCTCCAAGGTGTTGGGGAAGAGCAATCTACTAACAGCCTCTCCTGCCATTCTTTCATCTGTGCTTCAAAATCAGGAGCAGGAACAGTACCTGCCCTCTCTGAGCCTAAGATCCCCTAAATAGAAAGACTGCCTACGTTAGGGCAGTGCAATGTGGAGCACGTTGCCAAAAGCACACTCATTTTTGGCTAATCTGTTCATTAAATTTAGGAGAGTTTCTTTCTGTCTGGATCTCTGCCACTCTCCTAATTTGAGACAGTCTCTCCTGCCTGTAGGCAGGTTAGCCAGTCTATAGGTTTATTTTGGGTTCCTAACAGCTACTGACATTTCCAACACATCACTGCTGCAACCTGACAAGAGTATGCAGAAAATACAGATTGCGATATTGCATATAGACTCAGCAAAATAGAACTTGTAGGGAGGAAAAAAGCCACCTTGCATAAAGGCAGGAAAAGGAGGAGTGAGGAGTTATCCATAAGTGGACAGCAAGACTCTTGTGTTCTGCTTTGTGCTTTCATGGTTTGCTGGTAAAAACAGTGCCTAAGATGAGAGACTCAAGATTTGTGTTGTCCTTAATAAGCTTAGTTTAGCAGATAGCAACTACCAAAGGCTTAGAGTAATCAAATTTTGGTACTTTGTGAGGATACTAGAGGATCTGAAGTAGCAACATGCTTGTGGTTTTTAACAGGAAAGTTGCAAGCTCATTCATACAGGGGCCACAAGAGTTGCAGAAAGGTTTGATGCACCTACCACGGAGAAAGGAAGCTGGGGACAGGAAGAATTTTACAAGGATCAGTGAGGAAGGAGAACACCCTTGAGAATCCCAGGCAACTTACAACACACCACTGCAGGCCACTGAGTGGAGCTCCTCAGGCTTGTGCCAACCAAGCCAGAAAGTCAACCTAGCATGGCAGCACACCAGCATAATGCTGTGCTCATGCAGGCTCATCTGCCAGCTACAGAACCACTGCACGCTGTGTAGTTTACAGGGGGTTAGTGTGGACAGCTTTGTTTTGGGTTGGACTGCATGGAGTCACAAGGAGATATGTGCCCTGGCAGCATTAACCCTCCACCAGACAAGCTCAGTCTAGTGAGAGGACACTGGAAATATAAAAAAGAAGTGTGCAATAAATGGTGGGGCAAAGGAAGGGAAGGTGCAGAGAGAGGTAGAAGGGTCCTTTAGTATTTGTTACTGGGCTGTGAAGCCACACAAAAAGAGCGTTTATTTTGTTGGAGGAAGGTTGTGAGGATCCAACTCATTAATTACTGTAAGACACTCTTGCATATATAGATTAGAAAGGGTATGAACATGCCTAAATATTCAGCACTCTACAATTACATTCATCACATAAACAGCCCAGCCTCTTCGGAGACCACAGCAAGGTTACTTCTGGAGCTGGATTGCTGACTGGAAAATAGTGACAGTAAATGATATTTTAATTTGTTTTGGTTTAGTGCTATTTCTCTAAATGAGTTTGGCCTCTGAGGCCACATTCTTCCTACCACTTGCTTTTGAAAAGCCAGAGGTAATAGGTGAGGCTTACGTTGCTGGAATGCCAACAGCAAGGCAATTTCCAGATGTAAACAGCTCTGTTCACATTTAGTCAACAAAGGCAAAGCTGGCAGGGATGTGTGTAATCCCATCATTGGATTTGTCCCATTTATCTCCTTCTGTTGGGTCCAACACAAGCAGTACAATCCCAGGGAAGATTTCATAGCTGGACAAAAAATAGATGTTGTCATCAATAGGCAGAGAGAGAAGTTAAATACCCCAGAAATTATGGTTATCTTTCTACTGACAAATAGCCAGCAGAGAAAGACAACCCAGCTTATTTATACAGGCCTCCATCACGCAACAAGGTTCTGCCTTCTATGACTCTTCGACTTGAGCCCTGTCAGACTATAGGTTCCTGGACACCTAACTAATTTAGGTTGTAAGGGATTTTGGCAATCACACAGTCCAGAAGCCTGCCTCAAACTCTGGCACTGCCTTCTGGATGGACTTTAGATGTATGTGGTAGATAGGTTGTCTCTTGGTGACCCCAGCATCAGGGCACCATGTATTGAACGTGACTGGCCTTTAGTGCTGAATTGGGCATCACTCAGAATCTAAGACCAGCCACCCCCAGCCTCTCTGATATCTGAGGACAAGCGGGAACTCAAGGGGGATTTGGTCCTGCCAAACTTCTTTACCCTTTAATGCAATACCTGGGGCTCCCCACAAACTCTAGTGAGGCTCTGTGGGCTGTGGGCAGGGTGAGGGGAGCCCCATGATGGTGGGCAAGCACAGGCAGAGCTGGCAGAACCTCGAGGACTTGACAGCCACATACGTATACTGTTGTTTCCAGTCCTGTCCCTGGGATGGGCTGTGGACCCTTGTTGCACCTTTGATTACTGCCCTTTCTTTGGTCCCACTCCCTTTTGGTCCTGATGTGACATGCTGACTGGACCCTGGGCCTGGCTTGGCTCATTGCTTGCCATGTCTGAGGCTCCATCCCTTGTCTCCACAGCATTCAGATGTGGTGGGACTGTGCCCCACAGTGAGGGCACGGCCTGCATTGGGTCACCCTTGCTGCAGCCTGCGCTCACTGCTCCCCAACAAGTAACTCCAAGGCTGGGAGCTCCCCAGACTCCCAGACAACCTGTCCAAGTGCTCAGCCCCTTCCATTCTGACACCTAACCATCTTGGTGGCCCTCTGCCAACAGTCAGTCCTGTTTGTCCATATCCAATATGTTCCAGTTTGTCTTATTTCTCTTTTATCGAGGGGGAAGGCAGAAAAGATTTATGAAGGAAAACTTACGTGTCTCAGAAGACTCGAGTTCATTCCACAAAGTCTGTGTGTTAATGTGCACATCTGCAGAGAGGATACAAAACCCTGCAAGGGTTGGTATAAGGTGTCGATGTACATCAGTTTTACAGATCCGTCAAGCTAGTTATGTACTTTCAGTAACAGCCTGGTGACATCTTTCATTCCAGAGGAGTGGAAGAGATGTACGTTTTTTAAGACAGTGACAATGAGGTATTCCCAGGGATCATGGTCCTAAAATAAGAGGATTAACTTCTTATTTACTTCATAAATGTGCTCTGGGCTCTTAAGCTGATTTCATGAGGCCTGTGATGAAGGTTGGTTGTATGAAACACCCACCTACCTTGTGAAGCACCTGGGAAAACAGAGACACTATCTCCATGAACCCCCTGGACATGACACCTTGACTAGCACACACCCACGCCTACAATCTGCAGATTTAACACACTCTGACTTCTTATGTGTTTGAAAGCATGAAAGGATAGAAGACCATGCAAAAAGTGTTATCTTGAAGCTTTCAAGTCATTATTCAGATTAGTGTATTCAAGTCAAGTGATGTTAATGGAGTCAAAATGTCCATACAGAGGCATGTAAGTGGGTGTGATATAACTAGGACACACTGAAGTTTAGAAGGGATTAAAGCCATCAGTGGGGAATTCCTTAAATACCAGTTGCAACCTGCCTAGTGCTTTGGATTTACTGTCAATCTTCCAAAAACTATAGTGTGTGAAAAAGCAAGTAAATCCACCAAAACTGCATTGTTCTCTTAATCTGTATAATATACAGAAACATAATCTTTCCTTTCAATCTAACAATCCACCTAACAATCTAACAATAATGTGAGTGTCTGATGTTCAGAAAGCTGGGCTTGCAACCCACCTAAACAGAACCATATCAGGATAAAGATGAAAAGAGGAAGACAGAGAGAGAATTTACAAGATAAATAGAGACTGAAGACAGGTAATTTACAGCCTTCTATGTTTTTCTTTTTCTCCCCTCAAAAGCACATTAAAGTAACTGTTGTACATTTATCTTACTTAGGAAAAAGGACAAAGAAATTGAGAAATGTGATGCCATACGTCTGCTAATATATAAATTTAGCATGAAATTCATTCAAAAAGAAATGAGAGTGAGAATTCATATGCTTAGTGTGGCATTTACAGAAGCTCTCTGGTCCATTTCGTGGTCTCACATGGAATTTTTCAGCAAGGACCAGCACAGCTGTTAAGATGATGTTATCTCTGTTGGCCTCCTACAGCCAGCAGTGCCTAGTCCATGGCCATCCCACAGAGCCAATTCACGTCTGTTCTGGCCTCAGGCCAGGGCTTTGGTTTTGGCCCCTCACCTGTGCAGCTACTGCTGTTTCAGCTGTCTCATACATATTGTGCTCCTGTGATTCAAAAGCAATAGCACAAGAATCAGTGAATGGTTTGTTTGGTAGAACAAAACTATCTCATACAAAGCATACAAGGAAGAAGAAATAGAGCAGCTTAGATGTTTAGATGGCTTCTGCTGGAGCAGAGCATCCTTGCATTTTCTTTATAGTGTCTTGCTGTGTCACTCACTCTTCTTAAATTTTTCCTCATAAATGTCTCCTTTCCTAACCTTCCTTTCTCCCGTATTTCCAATTTTTTTTTGTATATGTATGTAGATATATTTTGTATCTAAATTATCAGTCTTGTAAAACAAATCTGCATTGCTTTACAGATAATTTACAAGGCCCTCAAAGGTCATAATTGGCGCTGTTGTCTTCCAAAAATGTTTTTGCTGTTTTAAATTGGGTAAGCCACTACTTTATTTCCTTGTTTGATCTTCACATAATTCCTCATGATTTTTAGGTCTATACAGGCATACAAAAAAAAAAATTTCTATTACAATACATAGTATTTTCTTTGTATATTTCCTTGATGTTTTATTGGGACTTGTTTTCTTTATTTGTATTCCTGGATTGTGGGTTTTGTTTTGGATGTTGTAGTGGGTTTACGTGGTAAGGTTTTGGTAGCAGGGAGCCATAGGGGTGGTTTCTGTGAGAAAGATCTAGAAGCTGCCCCATGTTTGGGAAGGGCCCCATTGTTTTCCAGATCCGAGCCAATAAGCGATGTTGTTTTGCGCCTCTGTGAGAGCATATTTAAGACAGGGAAAAAACACTGCGCCACACAGCAGCCGGGAGTGAGAGAACAGCCTTGCAGGTGCCAAGGTCAGTGAAGAAGGAGGGGGAGAGGTGCTCCAGGCGCCGGAGCAGAAGTCCCCTGCGGCCTGTGGTGAGGACCATGGTGAAGCAGGATGTCCCCCTGCAGCCCATGGAGTACCACAGTGGAGCAGGGTTCCACGCTGCAGCCCGTGGAGGAGACCACGGTGGAGCAGGTGGCCCTGCACCGATGGAGGCTGCCGCCTGTGGAAGACCCCTGCCGGAGCAGATTCCGGGCCAGACCTGTAGCCCGTGGAGAGGAGCCCACGCAGGAGCAGGTGACCTGGCAGGAGCTGCTGCCCGTGGGGGAGCCAGGTTGGAGCAGTTTTCTCCTGAGGGATGGACCCCGTGGTACGAACCCATATCTGGAGCAGTTCTGGAAGAGCTGCTACCTGTGGGAAGCCCACGCTGGATCAGTTCATCAAGGACTGCATCCCGTGGGTGGGACCCCACAGCACAGGGGACGAGAGTGACCGAGAAGGAGCAGCAGAGAAGTGCTGTAGACTGACCATAGCCCCCATTCCCCTGTTCCTCTGCGCCGCTCGGGGGGAGGAGGTGGAAGAGGGTGGATGGGGGGGAAGGTGCTTTTGGTTTGCTTTTTCCTTTGTTTTCTCACTTCTCTCGCTTGTTAGTAATAGGCAATAAATCTTACTATCTCCTTATGCCGAGTCTGTTTTGCCCGTTACAATAATTATTGTGTGATTTTCTCGTCCTTATCTCAACCCTTGAGCCCCTTTTCACATATTTTCTCCCCATTCCTCTTTGAGGAGGGGGAGTGAGAGAGCGGCTGTAATGGAGCTCGGCTGCCCACTCGAGCGGAACCATGACAGATGTGGAGAAAAAGTACCAAAAAGTAAGTTCCACATAGGAACACCAGAATGGAAAGAGGCCACTAAGAATCGTCCCATGTCTTGTCATGTAATCCCCTTCAAAAATGCAACAAACCACATTTTAGAAGCAGTTCCTTTTATTGTCTTTCTTTTTCTTTCCCATTGCTCCTGTGCAAGGTTTTCCCTAATACAAGTATGGATGGAAACTTTACTCCCATTCTTAAGCCACGTTTGTTTGTGTACAGTGGTTTTGGCCATCTGGTCTTCCACCAACACAGGCCAGAGCAGGGTGTGGAGGTGCTGGGGGCTCCCTGTGGGCCAGGACACCAGAAGCGGTGGGGTCTTCCCATGGGGGCCTGATGTTCTGGTTTCAGTCGCCTCCAGGCTGTGCCTGGCATGTATGCTCACTGCAGCCTTGTGCAAGGAGCTGATACCTGCCTCCCTCCTGCCTCCACTTCTAACTCATGAGCTCCCAGTTACTAGATTTCATCTTTTTTTATTTTTTTTTTTTTTTCCTGCAGTCCTCCAGGTCATCAAGTTGCTCCATTTCCCTTCTCTGTATCGACTCTAAGTCCTGGCTCTATGCCTTCAGGAAATGTGATCAGCTCATTCCTTACATTTGTGGCACTGAGATTCACACTACCCAGAGGGTTTGATGGAGTGGTAAGCCTCTTTCAGTAGCTCAGGTAGCAAATATTTTACTGCAGCCTTAGGCCAACTACTCTTTCTATCGCACTTTTAAGAATGTCTATAAAATAACACTAGTTACCAAATGATTATGTCCATAGATGGTTAGCAGCTATATGTTTCAGAGCTATTCAATTACTCATGAACAGAAGTAGCTTCAGCAGCTCCCATCTTTCAGTGCCTTGCTTCATTCAGGCTAGGTGCGGACTAACATCAAGCCTTGTCTTACCCGAGCTTTTCTCTCCCTGCTCCTCAAATGACCTTATGCCTTTCTCCCTTTGCTAGGAGCTAAGAAACCTCTTCACTAGGTGCTCTTATTTCACCTCTGCATTTTACATGTCTACATTAAGCTTTACCTATCTAATCCACTTAAACCATACCTAAATCTGCCTAATCCATCTCAATCACAAATTTAAGAAGCTCCTAAGGACACTCCTGGCATTAATAATGTCAGGAATAATTCAGTAACTCAAATTGATTGAATAATTCAGTCATCCACACGGGCTCTGGCCAAGACCTCCTGAATTTCTTCATACATTATTCTCATATTTTGTCAATATTTATTTATTTAATTATTTATTTATTTACCATAGCATCATAAAGGTTGGAAAAGACCTCCAACCACCCCCCTACCACCAGTGTCACCCACTGACCATGTCCCCACGCACCACATCCAACCTCTCCTTGTACACCCCCATGGACGGTGACTCCCCCACCTCCCTGTGCAGCCTGTCCCAGCGCCTGACTGCTCTTTCTGAGCAGAAATTTCTCCTCATTTCCCCCCGACCCTCCCCTGGCACACCCTGGGGCCATCCCCCTGCCCCTACCACCCCTCAGCCCCAGCCCGCTCTTTACACGGTGCATAGGCCCCGCCCCTCTTGTTTCAAGCCCCGCCCACATTCTGCGGCAAACCCCGCCCACCTCCCGCGGCAGGCCCCGCCCCCACCCGCGCGACGCCCTCGAGCCTCCCGCTCCTCGCCCGCCCATTGGCCACCGCCCGCGCGCGCGCGGGGAGCGGGGCCCTCCCGGGAGTATTTAAGGCGCCGCAGCCGCCACGGCCGCCACAAGGAGCCGGGGCGCGGAGAGGCGGTGAGTGGGGGCTGGGGGGCGGGGCGGGAGGCGTGGCCCGGGGCCTGCCCGGCCGCGTCCCTGCGTCTCGCACCGGAGCCTCGCGGCCCGCCCGTGCCGCTGCTGCCGGGGGCTGCGGAGGGAGCGGTGAGGGCCGTGGGTCTCGCTGCAGACCGGGCAGAGGCGCTCGGCTGCGGCGCTGGCCCTGCCTGCGGGTAAGGGGGGAGGCGAAGCTGTCCCCGTGCAGCCAGGGCCTGCGGCACCGCTGCGTTGTGTTGCTGCGTGAGGCAAAGATTGGGGTGAGCTGAGGGAAATGGAAGTGCAGAGCGTCCTCCATGCGGGTGGGAAGGGTGCTGGCTGGTCCAGGGAGCTAGCAGAAGGTGCTAAGCCAAATTTTTAAAAGGGTGGCAGGGGAGCTTACGTCCCAGCCCTGTGCTGTGCAGTGAGCTGTGTCTGCCTTCCCATGTTCATAGCTTTCTGGGGCAGGCCTCTGCCACAGCTCAACTGACTTCAATGATTCAGTGCCCCCTTTGAATTTTTAGGAGCATTTAATTGCATTTAAGGTGATGCTTAAAGTAGTCCCCAAGTCAATAAGTAGCTTGATTCTTGTTTGGACAGCCTGTATAATAGATTGTGTTTGATGTCTGCTGTGAAGCTAGAGTCCTGATGCTGCTATAGAAACTGGTCAGCAAAGTTAGAGGGTTGGATACAGCAATGGTGCCTGTGTGCTGCTTTCTCTGAATCTTGCCTGAGCTTCAGCTGTGTGTGAGGATGATGGCTTCTTTAGGGAGACTAGGCTTCAGGAAGAAGTATTGCTTTACCCTTGCAGTGTCTATATAGTCCTGTTAAAGGCATTGTTTTTCTCAGGCCTGAACCCATTCATGGCTATTCAATGTGGTCCAGCAGTTCAGTTTCTTCAATTTAGTGTTCCTTGAAAAGGAAGGGATTTGATTTTAATTAGAGTCTAAAACTCAGTGTTTATACTGTAAATTGTGGGTGGCAAGACAAAATAGAAGTCATCTCCAGTGAGTAAAAGCACATCATTGATCTGTGTAAATACAGTCCTGTTTGACAGCAAATGCATTCTGTAAGTCTCATTGATTTGGGACAGTAGAATGTGCTTTCATTGTAGTATGCTGTGTGGGGCAGCTTAGTGGTGTTCATTTCAGCCATGTATGAGTAGTCAGCTGTTCCAGAAATCCAAAGACAAACAGTGAAATGTTCTAACAACATCAGACTTGCCTTGTGACTTCTGTGTGGAAGTAGAAAGGCTTAAAGGCTGTGGCATGAAGCTGACTGAACAAACTCCTGACCTGTAGCAGCTGGTGCTGCTGAGCACACTTGTTCAGTGAAGTACTTAAGTGCTGGAGTTCTGCTTGTGGACCAGGGGCTTGCTTGTAAAACTCATTTTTTCCAGACTTGGAGGAGGTGCTGTAGCTTTAGTTCTAACTTGGATTTTCTCACGTGAGCTTCAGCTGAAACTAAAAAACAGAACAAGGAAGTAGTAGTGCTGAGCTAGGCACTGACCACTTGCTGGGGGGTGGTTTCTGTTCCTGTGTCTTTACTCTTGACCTCCTTTGGAAAGCTGAGTGGCAGCTTAGGACTTCAAGGGTGAGTAAAACAGTTCTTAAACTGCTTGTGTTTAGTGCTCTGCACAGGAGGTCAAGCAAAAATGTTGTACTTGGGCCTAGCCATTAGTAGTCAAGCTATGGCACACCACCAGTTCAACTTGTACCATAACATGCAACTTCAGGGTGTTTCACTTAAGTAACATTCTGTACTCCTCCAGTGAAGTCATGAAATATCTCTACAGTCCAGCTTGCTCAGTTGCTGCTTCCAGAGTTAGTTTGGGGAGGGGGCAGAAGCAGTGCTGTTGAGGCTGGATTTGCTTTTTAGTCACTTCACTTGGATTTCCAAGGAGGGAGTGGCCTCAAGTTTTATATTCATGTGGCCTGGTGTGTGGTGTTAGCAATTAAAAGGTGAAAGTCTTCTGCAGCTGCTTCATTGCTGACTGCTGCTTAAACTTCTGAAGGCTCACTTATTTTTCTGTCACAGAACTTGCAGCAAGAGCATTCTGCTCAGAAGATGTCTGCTCTTGACACCCTCTTTAAATACATCGATGATCATCAAGACCTCTATGTTAAGGTAAGCTTTCTTTCAGTATTGTCCTGTGGTACAGACAGTTGTGGGATGTTAAAAGTTGGCTTAAAGGTAAGAAATAGCTGACACCAGTAGCTCCTGAATGCCAGACTAGATCCTTCCCTTTTGAGAAGGGAAAGATACAGAAGGCTGGAATAAGGCTTTTTCAAATTAAACTCCTCATGTTGAGGGACAGAGGGGAAGGTTAAATTCTGCACTTTGGCGTTTAACCTACAATTAAATTGTACCTTGTTTGCAGTCCCCTTCACCCAAACCTGTGAAGGAATCAGCTGCACAGCGCTGTCACCTACCAGACAAGAAATATGCCAAGTGCCTAACTACCAGACAATTCCCCTGATGTCACATGGGAAAGAGCTCAGGTGGCCTGAGAAGCCTGGTAGACATGAGCTGGTTCGGGATGCTTAAAGAGCTGCAACTGGAGAAGCAAAATATGCTGCCAAACTTTTAAGTCTACCTTCTGTATCTGCAGACTGCACTACACTGGTGGGGCAGGAGGGCAGCTGTAGGAAAGTGAAACTTCAGAGAGGTTTTGAGTATTAGAGTACTACTTTGAGGAGAGGACAAAGCTGGTTTGCCTCAAGTTTAACCTTTGCTAAAATCTTATTTGAATTTTGGTGCTTATTGTGCATCCTGTGCCATAAGTGATGTGTAGTAAAACCTGTACCTTTTCCATCTTTCCACAGCGGCTGGCTGAGTGGGTGGCAATCCAGAGTGTGTCAGCATGGCCAGAGAAGAGGGGTGAAATCAAACGCATGATGGAGGTCGCTGCAAAGGATATTGAGCGACTGGGAGGCACAACCCAACTTATGGATATTGGGAAACAAAAGGTAGGTGAGCATCCCCACAGCAGCTTAGCACAAAGTCTGTTCAGAAGACAAGGTGGGTTTGCACCAGGAGGTGTGCTGGTTTCTGATGATCACTGTAGGGAAGGCACTCAGACTCTGTAAAGCATTATTTAAAATGTTATTTTAGAGCTACTAGTCCAATGAAGGAGGGTAGTATTGTCTGTCCCTTCAGATGCTGGGAACCCAAACCATGCAGCATCTAACAGGCATCCATTTAGTTGTGCAGATTCTCTCCATGGAAATGTTGCCTGTTTTGGTTTGTTTTGAAAATTCTATAATTTTAAAAAGAAAACAACTCTGTTCGTTGATTTCAGTGTCAAACAAAAGAGATGTTCACATGAGAACTTCTTGCTGTGCTTTTAGATAAAGACAAGGACATGTGGGTGGTGTAATTGCCAGTGCCAGATGGGAACTGCCTTGCAAGCTGCAATCAGCTGGCTAAATTTATCCTGCAGCCAAGGGATGTGCACAGCATGAGGCAGGCCTGAAGGCCAAGCCGCATATCACAGCACAGCCTTGGGTGCACTCAAGCTAAATATTGTATGGATCATTAATTTGTGGAGGTGTGATGATCTTCTGGTCAGGATCACCACACAAGGGTCCTGTGGGACCTAGAAAGGCCTCTTGGTGTGGGATAATCCTTCCAGCCACACAGTCCGAGCCTCCTGTTAAGACCTTTGCGGTTTATAGTAAGCCTTGGGATCCATATCAATTCTGTCATTGTGTTGGATTTCATGTTAAATATATTTAGCACCTTTCTGACCAAGCAGGAACAGTACCTGCATGTTAAACATTCTTAACAGCAGGCTGGTGTTGGCCCTTAGACCTGTAGGCTGTGAAGATGTTGATCAAAGTTTCAGGTCTAAAAGACTTCTAGGCAGCTCTTCCAGAAGGCTGTTACATTTTGCAAAAGAATGCACTCCTTCCTTACCAGCGAGAGACGGATACTTTGTAGGTGAATCCTGTCCTTATTTTCGGCTGTCTGGATTGCTTCTCTTCACCTGAGAAATGTGATCAGGAGAGAGCTTCATCCAAAGAAACCATCTACTCTCCTGGGCCCTCCTTCAAGTGCCCAGTCACTGTATTTCACAGAATAAGACCCACACCAGAGCTGTTAGACTAGCATTTGGACGGTGATATTCAAAAGGCATCGGGAGCACTTGTAAGTTTTGGAAGATGGTTATTGTAATTGGTGCAAATGATTGCTGGGGGAGATCTAAGTATATTAGGATCCTCTGAGCAGTTCTTGCATTTGGCAACTGGAATACACTTTCTGGCAGGACAACAGTTCATCTCATGTCTCCTCTTGAGGGGAGAAAGCTCTTGAGAATCTGTAGGATAATTCTAGCTCTATTACCTACAGCCTAAAATCATGTCACGAGTGTTTCAGTTCACTGAGTCAATCTCATTCCTTTCATTAGTGTAGCTTTTTGCTGGGAAAGAACTGTTGCTGCCATGTTAATGAAAAGCAAAGTAAAACAACAGGCTGACTTGCCTGATCACAATTAGTTTACTGCTGTGCAGCAGTTTGTACTGAGTACTGCTCTGTAGCTGTAAATTCTGGCAATATTGCTTTAATAACTTAAAGCTGCAGCTGGGCAAAGATTGTGTAACCCGCTGATAAAAATCTGAACTTGGAGCCCAAAAGTCAAAGCTGATTCTGATTTTAATCTGCTGAACAGTCTCTAGGCATGTGTTCACCAAAATGGAATATATGCTGACTGAGACCATCAGGGGATAACTGCTTATGGGGCACTCCAAAGAACTAAGCTAAATCCAGCTTTTGAACTCTTGAACTAAGTTCATCGGCAGTACCCTGCCAATTTCTCAGCTGCAGGCAGAGAAATACAGCTGTTGCACAGACTTTGAGTTTAGGCACTTGTTGTCCTCAGCGATACCACTGTCAGGAAGTTTCTTGTTGAGAGTTGTAATTTAGACAGGATGAAAGTGCAGTGCTTAGGTAAGTGTTAGATATGGCAGTTTGGCATGCAGACAGCTTGCTCTGCTAAAATCTGGTGTGGGGGTGGTTAAAAGGAGGTGTGCTGAGTGGCTTGGAAACAGTGACTGTTAGGGGAATGGTCAAACTTTTTTTCTGACATGGTTCTGTAACACCTTCACTGGCACATCCTGCTTCTGGCAGTCAGTTTAAGTAGCTTAGTTTTGTTTAGCTGTCTGCAGAGGTTATGAGCTTATAGGCATAGCGTTCAAGTATTCATTTGATAAAAATGTGCCACTGACATTCCACGTTTGCATTAAAAACCTCTGCCTTCTACTTCTAGCTGCCTGATGGATCAGAGATCCCTCTGCCTCCAATTGTTCTGGGAACGCTTGGCTCTGATCCACACAAGAAGACCGTGTGTGTATATGGCCACCTGGATGTCCAGCCAGCGGCACTGGAGGATGGCTGGGATAGTGAGCCCTTCACACTGGTAGAAAGAGATGGTGAGAGCTGAGGACCTCTCTGAAATGGAGCATTTCTTAAACATGTGTAGTGTTTAACTGTCTGAAGTCATACCCTGGAAAGAAATGTCAAAGGAGAATAAGATCAGAAGTGAGCACTTAGTGAGGAAAGATGCAGGGGAAAATGGTAAACAATAGAGACATAAAATCTCAGCTGCCCATAGCGCTTGTGTTTTTTTCCCCTGACATTCTAGGCTGCGCTTGCATGCTCTCTTGTAGCTACAACAAATCTTACTGCCCTTCTGAGAGCTGGGTTTTTGTACGTTTCAAAACTTGTGGCCTGTGAGGTCATGTCAGGCTGGGATTTCTGACCACTGCAGGGGTCAGGAGCTCAACGCTGCTTCCTTATGTCTGGAGGCAGGAGTGGTACAGCAGCCTCCATGGGTTGCCTTGTGTTTGTGTACTGTGCTACAAGGAGTACGCAGAAGTCACACCTAGTGCCCAGAGGAGTGTTTGTCTCCTCTAGTGGGGATGAAGAAATCAAGCAATAGCTCCTGTTGAAACAGCACGTAGCCAAGAGGAGACAAACTTTTCAAAATCTGATGCTACCAACAGCCCCTTCTTTGTTTCATTTGTTCTGTGCTGAGACCCAAAGGTCATACAAACAGAAGGACATTAACCATTCTTGTTGTGTAAGCGTTAATCATTGCCAAGAAGAGGTATCTGTGGTAACTAGTGTTTCTAGCAGGGCACTTGGTCACACGTAGCAGAGTCCAAGTCACAAAGTCAGATTACCTCCTCTGATAGCAAGAGCCAGGCTTGCCTCAGGCTGTGGCTTATCTCTGCAGCCTGGCAGTGCAGGAGGTGGATCTGCCAATTGCTGCTTACCCTGCAGGCTCCATGCGCTCTGGCACTGCGGTTACATCTCCCACACAGGGCTCATAGTCACAGCTCTAATGAATTATTGCAACAATATTTGCCTCTGCCATGATCCATGTGCTATATTTTTCCTGGGACTTCCCCACAGCCTGTAAAACTTGTCTTTGGCTGAAGTCCTTCCTGGGTTCCAGAGAAGTGATTAGTCACTAGCTTCTGAAGCCTTATTCTCAAAATAAAGAATTACAGAATTGAAGCAATATGGAATAGACTTCTTAAAAAGAGGTGCCTTGTTTCTATACCTTTACCAACATGTTTGTAGAAAATGTAATTATTGTAGAGGGTGTAGGAATGACTTAGCCCAAGGCAGTTTCATCTCTTCTAGGCCTTTGTTCTATGCAGAGGGCAGCTCAGGGAGGAGGTGGGTAGCTTTGTCGGAGAACTACTGCAGTCCTGTACCTATCCCACTGCACCGGTGTGTGAAATGGGATGGGAAACTGCTACCTCAGAGGAATGTTATGAAAGTTAGTATAAGCAGGGCTAAACTTATGCAAAAGGATGTTTTCTTCTGCAGGTGAGAAATGACCAACTTCATCCTCATTTTTCTTCATACTGGTTAATTTATCTCTGATTTCTGCAGGGAAGCTGTATGGAAGAGGATCAACAGATGACAAAGGTCCAGTGCTTGCCTGGCTGAATGCCTTGGAGGCTTATCAACAAACGAACCAGGTGTGTGCCCAGTATATATTCTGCTTTTCTACATACAGCTGAGTCTAGCAATAAATGTTATCCGAGCCACAAAGCCTTGCGGCAAGGCTGCTTATTCAGCTGACTGGAGGAATGATGCAACACTCATGTAAATTCCCTGACTTCCTGGAAGAGTTGAGTTGTCCTTCTGGCAAGCTGGTCTTGTAGATGCTTGGATTGTACTTAAAATGTTTTTGCTTTAATTAAATATGTAGAAAGGAAAACACATATGGAGCAGGAGTAATAATCAAATGTGCTCTTTCATGTAAGGATATCATAACTAGCTTGGCCTTCAGCAAAGCTTAATGTCTCACTGCCACCGAATTTTGAGGAGAGATTAACTTGGTAACACTAACCTGGGATCTTTGTGTCTGTTAAAGAAAAAGTGCAATCAGAAATAAAGCAGATACCCTGAGCATCTTGTAAGACCAGTTGCTCTTGGGTAAAGGATTAACAATTCTCAAGTGCTGCACAGGCATCAAATATGGTAAACTGGTCAGATGAGGTAGCTCTGACTCCTCCTGTGGCATGCAGTTTCTGTGGTTAATATTAGAGTTTCTAGCCTTGTGACTTACCTTTGGCAACTGATCTCCGAAGGCTTTCCGCAGTTAAGAGGATAGGGGAACCAGTTGTTCTAGAGCTTATTTAAAACTCTTTTGAAGAACTTGAATACCATCAAATAAAGAGTGGCTTAAGTGCCCTTAATTTAAGCACAGTCTGCACTTAAACTTATTTTGGATATAATTACCAGATTCCACCATCATGGAACTGAGTTACCTCTGTTCTGCTTTGTACATCACAGATCAGAATTACTGATGACTGAAGGAATCAGATGTTTTCACATACTTAATCTGTGCCTTTTCATTTTCAAAGGATTTTCCAGTAAACATTAAGTTCTGCCTAGAGGGTATGGAGGAATCAGGATCAGAAGGCCTTGATGAATTGATTTTTGCTCAGCGAGACACTTTCTTCAAAGATGTTGATTACGTTTGCATTTCTGACAACTACTGGCTAGGCAAGAAAAAGCCTTGTATCACCTATGGCTTGAGGGGTATCTGCTACTACTTCATAGAGGTGAGTTCTGAAATACACTGCCAAAGAGTATTACTGAGCCAAGTTTTCTATTAAAGAAGATGAGTGGTAGCTCCGGATTATCCAAGCCAATAGCTTTTCTTCAGAAAAGGTAGAATTGATGGAGTAGAACAGATCCTGCTGTAATTCTCTAAATATCTTCCTTTTACTATCCTGTGTGATAACTGGGTAGAAGGGCTGTCTTCCAGCTATCCAGCAGCTTCACTGAATGACTCTCTCACTGCATGGATGTCTTAATTCAAGTAATTCCATGAGTGGAGGAAGAAGTCACCACAGTCTCCAGGGTTGGAACAGTCAGTGTACTAAGGGCTTGCACTTCAGAGCAATTAAAAGCTTATGCTTTAACATACAACTGAGTGGTCTGGGTCTGGATTCAAAAATAGATGCATTCTTAAAATACACCCAGCAAAAAGCTAAGTTTATCTTCTCTGTGCAGTTCTTGGTGTATCCATGGTAAGATTCACCTGAATTTCATTTCTGACCAGGTCGAATGCGGTGACAAGGACCTTCACTCTGGAGTTTATGGTGGTTCAGTGCATGAGGCCATGACAGATCTCATTGCTCTAATGGGTAAGAAAGCAGGTTTCACTGAATGCATCTGAAGTGGGAGTAAGACCCATTAAAGCATGAGTTAGCACTGAGGAGTTCCTTAGGACTGTGTACACAGCAGAGCCAGTGAAGCTGTTTGCCAGGTATGCCTAAAACAGGCAGATCCCTTAAATAGAGGAATATGAGGAAGGTCTTGCCTAGCTTCTCCTAAAATCTTGTTGGAAACTTGAATGTTAATTAAATCATCTCTCCTGCAAACTCTTCTACATATGCTATATTAAACTCCTTGGGCAATACTGCCTTCAAACAACCAGCTAAACACATAGCAGTAGAGTCCAGGTGCAAGGAAGTGCAGATTTCTGGATAGCTGCAAACTTCATGAGTGCCTTCCATGCTTTTAGTGGAACAAGCTCTGGAAGGTGGAGGCCATTTTTATTAAGTCTGTAGATTTTTTTCAGAAAACTAACTCCTACCACCCATAAAAATGCGCCCTGTAATGACATCTTTTCTGGTTGAATGCTGATCCTAAGTGCTTTTTTTTTTTTTAAACAGGTTGTCTTATAGACAAGAAAGGAAAAATCCTCATCCCAGGCATTAATGAAGCAGTGGCATCTGTAACTGATGAGGAGCTGGCACTATATGAGAAGATAGATTTTGACCTGGGAGAATATGCAAAAGATGTAGGAGCAACAAAACTGCTGCATGATACAAAGGTATTCTGTATTCCTATTTGTGCTGGTTAGATGTCTGTTCAGACTTCTGGATTAGTAGAAGACAAGCAAACCTCTGTGGGTACTTGTGTAGTTACCAAGTAATTCAGTAGGCAGAGAATTCATGTGATGTCTTTAAAAATCATGAGATTGCCTTGAAGGTAGTTTCTGATACTGCACAGCTGACTACATCATGCTAGCAGTTCCTCTGCAAAGTGTATTCTTGGAAGCTTTGTGTAGTTATCCTGTATTTTAGGCTAGCCGCCTAGGCAGCTTTAAAGCTGCTCCTTAGTTGTTCTCTGCTATGCATAAGGAACATTTCAAATCTGTACAGAACTCTCCTTATCTAGTGCTGTTCTCTTAAGACTTGATAAGAACAGCTAACACAGGAGAAACTTCCAGAGGTCAGATACTGCGTGTACACAAACCATCTGACTTCCTGCATCTGTGTGGGAAGTGCAGTGGGTTATCAGCAATCTAGTTGTTTGTAGACAGGACTTCTCATAAGGTGAGGAAACAGGGTGGCTGTGAACTTAAGGTTGATGTACAGAATGTCTTCCTAGACCTGGCAAGCAAAGATTGTCTTGTAGGCACGAACTAGGTAGCTGCCCAAATCTTTGTCCAGGCTCAAGCTTGCTAAATGCTTGTCTGTACTTCTCAAATGGCCTTCCTGTGAGCTGTCCAAATAAATGCTTTTAACTGCATTGAGTCTAGTGTGCAATACTTACACCTTGGATCTTAAAGAGATAAGCCATAGATGTAAATGCATCTATCATAAAATGCTAAACGTGTTGTAAAGGACAAGTTTACATGTGCAGGTCTGTCTCCTGTCACAGTACTGTCAGGAGAGGACTTCAGGCTCAACTCAAGCAGC
This sequence comes from Aythya fuligula, assembly GCF_009819795.1. Classification (NCBI taxonomy): domain Eukaryota; kingdom Metazoa; phylum Chordata; class Aves; order Anseriformes; family Anatidae; genus Aythya; species Aythya fuligula. Next base: position 98,975,836 of record NC_045560.1, on the reverse strand, counting down.
CCTAAGTAACAGTTTTATATGTTCGGTCTTGTCTCTGCATGCTCAGGTTTACATCAGCTGAGAGTGCACAGGCTTCCTTGTTTAGCCTTGTCCTATAAAGTAATGGATGAAATATAATGTGTAAGGAGGAGCTGGCAAGATGCTTGTCACTTCAGATACTGCACTAAAGCTGTTCAGCTTCAGCTAGACTGAAATCCTGAGTTGGTTTGCAGAGTTTTAAGCTTTATGCATGCAATAGATGACTAGGGGCTAAGGGGAGATACAAGAAGGCTGTAATCTCCAGGTGAGAAGCAATGTGCTTGAACGTTTTGGGCAGTGATGGTTCTGCTTGAATGGGGATTAGAAGCAGGTTGTATCTGAAATGTGTATCTGAAAGCTCCCAGTGATGGTAGGCAGTAATACTTATGTCAATGAAACCAGAGTTCTGTCAGTTAAATGTAGATAATATGGATAGCTGAAAGGAGCCCAGTATGTCTCAGTTTGCAGTGGAGAGACTTACAAAATTTGTGATCCATAAGAATGTGAATGAAGGTACCTGCCTGACTTGAGCCAGAGGTGTTTTCTATAGTTCTTGAGCATCTTAAAGTGGTATTTCTGTCCTTATCAGAAGCAGACTGGCTGTCCTGTAAGCTGCATAGAAGTGGGAGAAAGCCAAATTAGGGCCACTGAAAAATCTCTGAAGGTGTTGAAGCCAGCTGTTGCATCAATGTGTGCTAGGTGGGAGTAATGGCTTCTGTTTAACTGAGTGATCACGATCGAGGTGCATTTGTCCATGTGAGAAAGCACTGCTGCTTGCAAGTCTTTAATAGATTGAAGGAATTTACTTTATGGGAGTTCTGTGAAATCTGATGTAACCTTGCATCTTTGCCTTTTCTGCAGAGAGATATCCTAATGCACAGGTGGAGGTACCCTTCCTTGTCTCTCCATGGAATTGAAGGAGCCTTCTCAGCCTCCGGAGCAAAGACTGTGATTCCTAGGAAAGTGATTGGCAAGTTCTCAATCAGGCTTGTGCCAAACATGACTCCTGAAGAAGTCACAAAGCATGTATGTTGAGATGCTTTGTTCTCAAAGCAACAGTCTCTAGACTTCCTTTCTCTGTGTCTGGGAGAAATTTCCTGATTTCTGAAGCAGTTCTGTTTACTTTGCTACAGTCTTCCATGTTCTGCACCTGAGCTCAGATATTGAGGGAGTTGGTATAGTGGTCTTGATCTCCAGTTTCTCTCTTCTAACTTGAAGACAGCTCAGGAATGAAAGCTGATTTAACTGCAGGGCACTTGCATTGCCACCAGAGCATATTCCAAAGTGTAAGAGTTTGACATAATGGCTGACTGTTCTACAGTAATGCTATTACTTGCCTAAAGGAGGTTCTGACCACAGAGCTACATAGTAATAATATGAAATAGCAATAGCTTTTCTGTACCTGTTCAGCAGTAGTGACGTGCAAGTTCCTTATGCCTCTAGTATACTGTCTTCACCAGTGCTCATGTGAATAACAGAAAGACGTCTCAATCTTTCCTATAGGTTGAAGACTACCTGAACAAAAAGTTTGCAGAGCTGCAGAGCCCCAACAAATTCAAAGTGTACTTAGGCCATGGTGGGAAACCCTGGGTGTCTGACTTCGACCATCCACACTACATGGCTGGCAGGAGGGCCATGAAGACAGGTCAGTGGGTTTTCCACTTGGTATTGGGGGGGGACTAAAGAGCTCTTGTTCCAGTACCTCAAGGAGCACTGAGGAAGTCATGTTTGCAGAATGTTTATGGTTGCCTGCTCATAGGTAGTAGATCTGGCTCACTAAGTAACAAAGTATTTCAGTTGTAGTACTTAAACTCAATTCGGAGGTGCAGGATAGAAGAAAAGTTACTATCAAGCTCATCCCTACTGTACAAGCCTTTTGGTACAGTGCTGCTTTTGTATAAGGATGAAATTGTCAGTAGTTGGGATTATTTCCATAGTCAAAGACCTTAAAGCTTAGGCATTCTAGCATCTTAAGCAGTTATAATAGGTGAACTAGAGCAAATCTAACTTCTCTTGGAGTACAACTGCCTTTTGGGTAGTGTTAACTGCTTGAACTAAACTCTGCTAATACTCCAACACAATTTCTGGGGGTGAAATGCCACAATTCTTTGGTCTTTGCCATATGGCTAATTAAGAGCTGTTGGTTTGGCCAGCACCATACACAAATGTTTGGTACCTGATTGCTTAAGCAGCAGTAAGAATGTGTTAGAAAAACAAATGCAACCCCGAACTGACTGGAGTACCTCCTTGTTTTAGTTTTTGGAGTTGATCCAGACCTGACAAGGGAGGGAGGAAGCATTCCTGTTACCCTTACTTTTCAAGAAGCAACAGGCAAGAATGTCATGCTGCTTCCTGTTGGAGCTGCAGATGATGGTGCACACTCTCAAAATGAGAAGCTAAATAGGTAAGAACATGCATCTCTATGACAGACTGAGTTGTACTGTGGGTCTTAACATATATTATGGAAAAGACCAAGGAGGACTGGGCTCTTTGAGTTGTTGGAAGGCAAAGTGCAACTTCCTCATCAGAGGATGACTGAGTGGGTGGTTGTGGTAACTGGTCTGTAGCTGAATCTTGACCCTATTACCACTTCTGATCACGCACATTTGAAACTAGAATGCTTTTGTACTTTGCTGTCAAAGCTGGACTCCTTTCTGCTTCCCCAAGGAAAGCTTTCCACTGCATTTCTGTCCTGCAGCAGTGGTTCCTGTAGCATCTCTTGGCTCCATTGGACAGATACTGCAAAGTGTACAGCTACTAGTGAAACAGCTCAGGGTAAGACATGAAGACATGCTAATGGAAATTATCTTCCCTACAGGTACAACTACATCCAGGGGGTGAAGATGCTTGGTGCATACCTCTACGAAGTTTCCCAGTTGAAGGACTAAGTTGGTTGCCCTCCGGTTTGTGAATCAGAAGTCTGAATTTTCTTAAGAAACAGCATCAACTGTCAATTCTTACACGGCTTCCCTTCTCTACCAACACTCCACTGCTTTGGGGAAGAGGGAAGCATGCGGTTCCACTTGAGAAACAAAGAACACTGTATACCAAAAATAATTCTTTAAATGCTTCAAATGACACAAACTACTCCTGGTCTGGCCAGTAGTCCTGAACTGCATCTTTGTCCCCTTGGTATCACTTCAAAGATGTGGTTTGCTGTACTCATCTGGTCTTCCTGTAAAAGCAGGAGGAATGGTTTGCTCTCAGCTGCTTAAGCAGCCACATCAGTTGCACAACTGTCAGTAAAGTTTAAGGTTCTTATTCCAGGATAGGTCCTGGAAACAGTCAAAGTGATAGATCATGGGGCTGTACTGGAATGTGTTCAACCGCTAGTGAGGCTTCTGAGTGATTTGGGAGAGCGGTTTGGCTCTTACAGTTTATACCTGCCTGCAGGTTTTGATTTACAGTGAATTAGGTTATAACAGAATTCACTGGGGTAATGACTACTGGCTGTTTTTTTGTAAAGCTGCCTTTGTACTCCCTAAAAAGGACAATAAATCATGCTCTAGCAATTGGCTCTTTGTTTCTAAGGTTTAAGTAATGACTTGGGAGGAAAAGTAAACAATTTCAAGTAACTTAGGAGGAGCTCCTCCTATCTGTGTAGAAGTAGATGGACAACATGGCTACACAGACTTCCTGGGAAACAAAGTTTTTATTCCAAATTACTTCTAGGCCTTGCTTCTGTAACAGCTTGTGGACTTGAAGCTGATTTTGCAGAATCTTGCTCAACTGAGAGAAAAGTGTTCAGTTTGGGCTCTGTAAGCCAGGACATCATGCTAACACAAGTGATAGTGAAAGTGATAGTGAAATAGGGTGGGTGGGATTTGTAGGCAGAATTGGAGAGAGGAGCATCACTCATTGCAACTACTGACTGACATCCAGCTTCAAGGTGTCTTTGGGAAACATTCTCCAAGGCTTCTGGTATTATGTCAAAACCAACTCTTATGTGCTGATCTGAACTGGATTAGGCTCACTTTTTCAACTCCCTGACCAGTGTTAGCAGGCTAAGCTAGGCGACTATTTTAAGTGCTGGTGCTTTGCTCTGGGAATTGCCTAAGAGCATGGTGCAGGCCTGTAGTCCTGTATACTGCTAAATAGAGCAGCATCTGCTGCTTCCTCCCTAGGGAACAGAGGGCAGGAATGTCCTGTCTACCTGGTTTTTACTGTTGCTCAATCTGGAGCCTTAATTGTGGATGGCTGTTGGGGTGGAAAGGAAGCTTCACTTCTCACTGTAAAACTTCTGCCTTGCTTCTTGTTTTTATGGAAATTGATGGCCTGAGACCTCGTATCATTAAATCTTGCACTTGCAGCTGGTGTACAGGCGGAGACCCATGTCATAGGGCCATGTCAGTACTTGTGAGCACCAAGCATCTCTGGAAATAATGGACACTGGGCTGCTAGGTTCTCACCTGCCAGTGATGGTGGAAGGAGTCTGGCATAACCTGCAGCTTGTACATGAGGCTGGCATGCCTAAATGTTCAAAGGTCACCTATATGTGGAGATCAAGATGTTATATGGGATAATCAGTCCAAGCAGTCAATGTTCAATGCTGCTTCCTCAGTTACTGAATTGACAATTGATACCTTCCAAGTGGGTAATATACCTGAAAAAACACATTTGTGGCAATTGATGGGCTCATATTCCTTTTTTTCCCCTTATGAATTTGAAAAACAACAAAAAATCCACTGCAGTAATATTAATTTCTCAATGTGTAGAGAAGCTTGTTGGGGCAGTCAAAGTTGTTAATGTCATGAACTCAGCTCAGAAAGCAAGCATGCTTGTAGTTTTAATGTCACTTGTAGCTGTTGTTCTGAGAACCAGTTAATTTCTTCAAGTTCTGCACTGAAAATACTGCACCAGATCCTGTGCTTCTTGAGTAGTCACAGTATGGCAGAGTGCTGAGGAGTGTCCACAACACAGCAAAGTAACTTCAGGGGTTTGTGGAAGAATCTTGGAAGCTGATCCAATTGGATAGGCAGCAGAAATATTTCATCATGCAGGGAGTGCCAGACTCCTGTGGAAAAGATTAAAATGATTTGGTCTGAGCAAAATGAAGGGGCCTACTTAAGCACTTGAGTAAGTTGCTAAAATGTTGGGTCCTTCATGAGACTACAGGGACTTCATGTTTGTTTAGATTTATAGTTTTCAAATTGGGAACCTGTATGTTACCTCAAAGTAACGATTGCTGTCTCTTGTCACTGCCTAAAGACACCCCAAAAGCAGTTGAATGTGGCTTGAATGGACAGTGCAGGCAAAAAGGACAGGTGGTACCTGCTTGCTTCTGCTGGCTACCTACTTCAAAACTAGCTTCGTGAAGGCTTCTGGAAAACTATCTGTTGCAGAGACCTGGTTTGCCACATCTTTGCATGCTTGTGCATTGCACAAAGGGTTTGTTATATTCTTAGTAGCTCAAGTTGTTTCAGTAGCAGCATTCACAGAAGACAGAAACTTGACATTATGTAAAATGTGAAATAGTTAAACATGGAAAAAAGTATCAGTGAAACACAACATCATAGCACCATCTGCTGGGTGTATGCTTGGTATTTTCCACACACAACTTCACTGTCTATTTTTACCTGTGTACTGAAAGGTAGATCAGCTCCAGTTAACATTTAACACAAACACTTGTGTAAATGTCCTTTAATATATTTTCATTAAAAGTCTCCCAAGGGAAGTGGCTTGACTGCCAAGCTGGTTTCTGGTCAGGGAGAGGTAGCACCAGGAGCAGAGTACGACTGCAGATGTTGGTTAGACAAAGTAGTTGATGCGTATTTTCACTGTGCTAAGTATCTCATGGTGGTAAGTACTGGAAAACATCCTTGCTGGTTTTGCAGTTCCTTCCTCATGCTCTTTACCTACAGTCACTATAGTTCAGGGCAGAGTTATTCCTGAAACAACTTTACAAAGATGAGCAGTTAGTCTCCAATTCTTCTGAGAAGAAATGTGCCAGCTTTCTAGTTACAAGAAAAGATTAGCAAAACTATCAAAATGAGTAGGTTTATGCACTTCTCTAATCTGTCAAAGTTGTTTGGGCCAATAATGGGTGCCAATACGTGTCTGCTTAGCTTACTGCTTACTCTCGTTTCAATGTGTTTTTACACCTGGTTTTACTCATCTACTACTTGTCTGTTATGGTTCAGTAAGACAGGAGCTCAGCTTACTGCATATTGACCCAAATGGCATGAGGTCGTGGTGACACCACATGGTCTTAAATTGGTGAGCTTTTCTGTTTAGCCAAACCATGCTGAACTCCTTCAAATACTAACGTGGAAGTTCTTGGATCACCTTTGTACTTTCTCCTCATCTCCTCCCCCAACATAATCTTTTCTTGTCCAGTTTTCCTTCCAGACAAACTTGATGGAATTGCATAACACTTAAGTCAGCAGAAACAGTTACCTGGAAATCAATTCTGGGGACCTGGTAGGATTACTTGCAGAAGGGAAGGTGACTTCAGAAACAGGTGGCTGACAACAAACAATATCTATAGGCCTGGAAGAGCTAGGTGCATTCTTCTGCCCTGTTGCCTAATGTTTGATAACAGCCTGATTTCTGATTAGAAATCAAGAAATCTCATGGTCAGGGGCATGTTGCTATTCTCAAGTCAAGTTGGTGTGTGCATTCATTTCTCTTACACCAAGCATGGAAGGAGATCTACGATATGCATTTTACAGTCACTTGTCCACGTGGTGGAACTACTGCAGAAATAGGGAATGCAGACTTCCAGCAAGTATTCCATCGTTTGCTAGGTTTTGTGTTTTAGCAAAGTCCATGACAGTGCATCTTGATATCGAGTATGTACCCAAGGTAGCCAGAGTTATTACAAACTATCACTAAATGAATAAGCCCAAATGTCTTCTTAAAAGTCAATTTTTTCTTTCCTTTTTTTTTTTTTTTTTTTTTCTGTACTAGGGAGCATATTGCATATTAAAAACTCAATCCTGATTATCAACTAGGTGACAATCCATTTTAGGTTTATCAATCACAAGGTGCCACCTTTGGTTTAGCGCAATGAATTTTGATGTAGAAACTGAATTAAAACCTTTTTATGTAAGGTTACAGGATAGACTACATTCAAAAACATCATGTTTGTGATCTTGAAGCAATGTGGAAATAACAGGTGATCTAGATAAAGAATCTGAATTTGTTCATTCTGTCCAAGTATTAGCTTAAAAACATTTCTTTTTGTCATCTGAACTCATTCCATTAAAATAGATTCATGTGTTAAATGTGTTAAATATGCTTTTACATTATGAGGAGTCAATCTGAATAAATCATCTTCCTTATAATTAATAAAGTTATGCAGAGGATTTAAATCACTCTTCAGAGAATCTGCTTAGTCTGCACAGAAAAGCTTATTAGCGGATAATTTTGATTCTATCCCTTGCTAGCTTGATTATACCATTCCAGATCATGACGTTAGGTTATGACAAACCCTGAATGCTAAGGCATGTTTTTCTAGTATTTTTACATATTCATCTTTCTATTAATTTTGCATATCCTTAGAGATTCTGAGATTTCTTGAGGACTGCTTAAAATGCATGCCAATGAGATGGGCCAGCTAATGCTGGCATGTTTGTGCAGTGTCCTCGTTCTGTCTGGGCAGGCTTATGTTCTGCTCAATCATGAAGATGGGCCATGGACCTCTTATGTTTCTGCCTTTTAGACTGAAAAATGAGGCAACAAATACAGTTGAGGAGCTTCTTTTATCATCATTTCTTAGCAATTCATGTGAATCATGAGACCTGTTGCATCCTCTGAGGTCTTCACAAAAAATAGAAGTGAATTCCACCACGATAACTTTAAATATATAGCTATAATCTATAGCAACAAAGCTGACCCACAGCACAAAGTGCCCAAATACTATTTGAGAGTGAAATATGTTCAGTTTTCAGGAAGATACTTAAGGAAGCCATTGTGTAGAGCCATCTCCTCTGTGTTAGCAGTTAGTGAATGTGTGCCCCACAGCGGTCAATCACAAATTGAGCTGTCTGTACAGAAGGACTAGCCGTAGTAAAGTTTGGGTTCATGAGCAATGCATACAAATAGCATTTAAGGAAGGATCCTTTGAAGACCACTGCTTATGTCTACATAAATAAAAACACTAAATGTCTCGATATAAAGAGTGAGTCTTCAGAGGACTGTTTATTGCTCTCTTAGGCAGTAAGTAAAAGGAATTAGCAAATCTGAAGTCTTCATATATGATCAAAGTATAGATCAAGAAGGAGGAAAGCTATCTGCCTTGGAAGCTCAAGCACGTGTTGGTTACCAATGATCAATAATCCCACAACAATTTCAATCCTGAGGCGTCAATAATGAGAACCTGAATGTGAAGATACTGGAAAGGGAAAGAGGAAGGGAACGGGTGTCAAAAATACAGTCAAAGGCTTTGTATGAAACACGTAAGTAACTGCATAAATGTGTCCCTGAAGTAAGGGCAACCAGAACTTGTTAGCTTCTGGGCTTTAGTTTGCTGACATTCCTTTGCACTGATCTGCAAATGGTGCTTAATGGAATTTGTCTGTTTATGAAGTTTGTAGAGCTGCACGTAATATTTGGAAACTTTATGTGGAGTTGTCTGATACTCATAGATGATAGTTTTAATTACCTTAAAAGATCCATTCAGAAGCCCTTATTTTGTAAATCTAAAGGGAGTTTTGAAGGAGGGTTCTGAGAAATGGGGCGAAAGAAATGTTTTTAACTGAAAATTCATACATTGATTTGTTTAAAATAGAAATACACTAAAAAGCAGCAAACACATTTTAAGTGTTTTTGTTTCTTTGTTTTTTTTTTTTTTTTTTTTTTTCTCATGGAAAAGGGAGCACTAGATGTACTCAATCCTAAATTAATAGGAAAAGATGCTGTATTACACTGCTCACTTCGTGAAAGTGTTCCTATATGATATGACAAGTAAGTGAGTCATCAACCTAAAAAATTAATATTTAAGCTGATACATTTCACTTTTTTAATGCGTTGTAGTTCCACAAGTATCTATGAGCAAATATGACAGATTTAGTGGGACACAGCAGTCACCTTGAAGCAGTGCTCAGTAACAGCTGATTAGCATTATCTGCTCCAAATGTAAAACTTGTTCAGCTTCTCTGACCTCATTAGAGGAAGCTGAGAGAGCTTCAGTAATAAATACTCCTCTATCTCTTTCCTGTAATTTGATTTATGTGGAAGAAAGTTTTAATGACTCAATCTGTGCCACTGACAGACCACAACTCTTTAAGGATGTAGAGGAAAGGCTCTGAAAATAATGAGACAATGCTAAAATTAAAACCAAGGAATCTAGAATGCTAACTTCCTTCTTTCAGTAGCACATGGTCTCCAGTAGGGCAGTCTCTTCATCCTCTTAAATTCACAGACATCCTCACAGAAGTGAGGCTAATATATTCAGAGGTACCTAGTAATCTGCTCATACACTTAGATGCATGTACCTGTTTCTAATCATCTAAATTCAAAAGCACTCTGATTTCATTAAAAATAATTAACAATCTGGCACACTGTATTAGTCTTTTGCAATTACTGAATGCAAGAGTTTGGAGTGATAAGATGAGAGTGTTCCATGAATCTGAGAGCCTACTTTACTTTTGGATCTAAATCAAAAGTGCAGAGCACAGGGATTTCAACCTGTAATATAGTTGTTTGGAAACTCTTTTGCTTTGTAATAGAGTGAGACAGTAAATCTTAATTTCACACACTTCGGATAAGAACATAATGGAAAAAGTAAGGATTGTAACTAATCTGTTCTAAATATCCTTTTATCTCTATTGATACACTTCACATGCCATCCTGAGTCCTTTAAACCTTCTACATTATTCTACTAATCAAAACTAGCAAACATAGCTAAATGGTAAAAAAAAGCCTCTTGTAGTCCTGAGTTAGGGAGAATTGGTTACTTAGGTAAGACAGATATATTGGCAAATGATGCATAAATTTTCTAGCTTTGCCACTCATTTTTCAGACTCATCAATATTCAGAGCTTTCAAGATTGTCAGGGTCAAGGAGTGACTTGTATCTTCATATTAACAAGAAATGCACCAAATGTCAAAACCCCCTACCCTGTAAACTCCTTACTTCAGCATTTGAAGTGGCATGTGTCACCTGGATAACATCCATTTATCTTTCAGTTTAAAGATGAAAAACTTAGTTTTCATGGTGCTCTGAATTTGAGAGCTTGATCCCACTAAATCTGTTATCCAGTTTAGGGCCCAATTACCAGTCATGGGGATGAATGAAATCTCTGGATAAAATGACACCATGCTGAGATAATTCAAAAGGAATCAGCCACGCTACTTCAGGCTGACACATTTATTTATTTATTTTGCTATAGAAGTGGCTCTTTGAAATTTGACTATGAGAAAAAACTTGCTTCTCTCTTGCAGAATCCCCATATACCCTCAGCTAAGTGAGTTGAGTTATCTTTCTAATATCTCCACAGAGTATATTTTCTCTTCTTAGTCAAGAAGGAGCAAGTCTATATAGATAACAGGTCTGTTTACATGTGGTAGGGAATGCTGCACACTGTTGAAGAACCTTAGACAGCTGTGGCACCTCTGTGTTCAGCTGAAATCACCCACGTAAGATACTAAATGGACAGTTTGGACTTTGTCTCCTTATGTCCACCATGTGACAGACTCCTCCGGATGAGTTTTTCACATAATTACTGCTTTGGAAATGGAGACCTCTTCTGCCTCTGACAGTACTTTCCATAGTTGGAAAGTACTAATATATACTAATGTATATAGTCCTTGTACCTTGCAAAGGAATGTTTTAGCAATTTGTGTCAATAGAGAACTTGAAGGGAAATGTATTTGTAGGCTTTTCCTTGAAGTCTCTGATATCTGGGGGCGGGAGGGGGGGGGGTCAGAGTAGCTGCTAACTAGTATGACTATTGCATGGGACACCATGCAAGTCTCTGATATCTGGCCAGGAGACTAAGGAGAGGGGGAAAGCTGAAGGACGACTAAAAGACAAAGCTTGCAGGGGACGCTGCACAAGTCTCTGCCATACAGCCAAGTTGGACAAAGGAGAAGGACAAGAGGGAGGAAGACTATGAGCCTTCAGCATGAGAGACCCCCAGAGGGACAACCAGAGACTGATACGCATGCTCCAGTAGGAGGGTTTGGATTCTGGAAACTAATTATAATAACCCTGGTTGCTTTAGAAGCAGTAAGGAATATGTCTTAGCCTAGGAGCATAAAAATCAGCTGCTTGATGTAACTGGGGTGCGTCTTGGTGGAGCAGAGACTCCCGGCGCACCCAGCGCTGTTTGCTTACCTCTATTCCTTTAGTAAATTGTAAACTTTGATTATAGTCCTATTTTGAAGACGGAGCCATTTATAACAGTAGTGAGGACTTCCCCCAGCCCTTCTCTGTCCCCTTTAGCTCCCCTCCCTTCCCCCATCAAACCTAGTTTAAAGCCCTGGTAATCAGCCCAGAGAGCTTGCTCCCGAACACACTTGCGCCCCACTTGCCCAGTCCTGGTCCCCAGATTTTGGCACCAGGAACATGATTCCACAGAGCCTTCAAGCCTTTCTGTAGCTTTAAAGATGCTGAAACGGTCCCTGGCTTAAGAACTAGTTCCCCACCTGGCACTACGAATCGTTGCTTAGGGCTAAAAGCTGAGGCTCTTGTCTGTTATGTGAACGGCCAGGGAGACTCAGCCTCCCTTCTCTGTTGAGTTCGGTGCTGCCTAGCCTTAACATTTTCAGTACTCAGTAGCGTCCGCCAGGCTCTTGTATTTTGAGAGGGATTGCACTCCCCTTACATCATATGGGAATCCCAGTTTTCTGTCTCAAGGGTGAATGGTGGAAGGCACTTGTAAATCATTGCAGGTTGTCGTTGTTGTCCATTGCCATGTAAATTAAGGCCATGCAAGTACCTTCTACTGTTTCTTCTTCCCTTTCATTTGTTGTCTGGTTTCTACCAAATATTACAGATTTGGTGAAATGCCTTAAACCAATGTTACTTTTTAATTAACAACTTTTTTTTTTTTTTTTTCTCTCTAGGTCTGCCAGTAGCTGACAGAGTAGAAAGGTGTGCTTCTCTCTCTTTCTTGTATAGAGTTAGAGGCAATGCCTGATATCCGGCCAAGATGGACAAAGGAGAAAGACAAGGACAAAGCCTGGGAGGAAGACTATGAGCCTTCAGCACGAGAGACCCCCAGAGGGACCACCGGGGACTGATACGCATGCGCCAGTGGGAGGGTTCGGAATCCGGGAACTACTTATAATAACCCTGCCTTTTCTAGAAGTAGTAATGAACATGTATTAGCCTAGGAGCAGAAAAAGCTGCCGCCTGATGTAACGTGTGTGCGTGTTGGAGGAGCCCAGACTCCCTGTGCACCCAGTGCTCTTCACTTGCCTTTTATTAACCCCATAAATAAATCTCATAAAGCTAAGTTGACTATGAATTGATAACAGTATGATGAAAACTGTTGCACTCCAAGTTGGGAAGGGGAGAGGAAAATGTTCGTGCATATGTGAGAATTGTACTCAAACAGCTGATTACACCTTTGCATACACCTTTTAAGGGAAAACTTTAAACCTGAGAAGCAACAGGCAGTTTTCTACGTTTCCTGATATGATAACATGGTATATGATATAGGGATGATATCATACCTATAGTCTGCTGCAGGCTGAAAAGCAGCCTGTGCCTCAGGTACCGTTTTATGCCTTTGCTTTTGTTACTACATCCCTGTAAGTCTTCAAAAGGGAAATGAAATCTCTCCTGGCTTGTTTACTCCTGAAGGAGCGTGAAAGAGACGCGTGTCCTTGTATGTGAAGAGGAGGTGAAGGAACAGCTAGTGCAAGGAACACACAAATCCGTTGCGCCAGACTAACTGGTGGTTGGCTCTGAGCTGGGAGACTGCAACAGAAACACAGAATTATCTGGGTTGCAAGAGACCTCCAAGATCATCGAGTCCAACCTCTGACCTAACACTAACAGTCCCCACTAAACCATATCGCTGAGCTCTACATCTAAATGTCTTTTAAAGACCTCCAGGGATGGTGACTCCACCACTTCCCTGGGCAGCCCCTTCCTATGCCTAACAGCCCTTTCAGTAAAGAAGTTCTTCCTAATATCCAACCTAAGCCTCCCCTGGCACAACTTTAGGCCATTTCTCCTCGTCCTGTCACTAGGCACGTGGGAAAATAGACCAACCCCCACCTCGATACAGCTTCCTTTTTGTGTACCCGTAGAGTGTAATAATGTCGCCCCTGAGCCTCCTTTTCTCCAGGCTGAACACGCCCAGCTCCCTCAGCCGCTCCTCGTAGGACTTGTTCTCCAGGCCCCTCACCAGCTTCGTCGCCCTTCTCTGGACTCGCTCTAGCACCTCAATATCCTTGTAGCCAGGGGCCCAAAACTGAACACAGTACTCGAGGTGCGGCCTCACCAGAGCTGAGTACAGGGGGATGATCACCTCCCTAGCCCTGCTGGCCACACTATTCCTGATACAAGCCAGGATTCCGTTGGCCTTCTTGGCCACCTGAGCACACTGCTGGCTCATATTCAGCCAACTATCAACCATCACTCCCAGGTCCTTCTCTGTCTGGCAGCTCTCCAACCACTCATCTCCCATCCTGTAGCTCTGCTTGGGGTTATTGCACCCCAGGTGCAGGACCCGGCACTTGGCCTTGTTGAACTTCATGCAGTTGACCTCAGCCCATCGGTGCAGCCTATCCAGATCCTCCTGCAGAGCTTTCCTACCCTCAAGCAGATTGACACACGCACCTAACTTGGTGTCATCTGCGAACTTACTGATGGTGCACTCAATGCCCTCATCCAGATCATCGATGAAGATATTAAAGAGGACCGGCCCCAGCACCGAGCCCTGGGGGACGCCACTAGTGACTGGCCTCCAACTGGACTTGGCTCCATTCACCACGACTCTTTGGGCCCGGTTATCCAGCCAGTTTCTAACCCAACGAAGCGTGCGCCAGTCCATGCCAAGAGCAGCCAGTTTCTTGAGGAGAATGCTGTGGGAGACGGTGTCAAAAGCCTTGCTGAAGTCAAGGTAGCCCACATCCACAGCCTTTCCCTCATCCACCTTTCATAAACCCATGCTGACTGGGCCTGATCGCCTGCTTGCCCTGCAAGTGCCACGTGATGACTCTCAATAGAATCTGCTCCATGAGCTTCCCTGGCACTGAGGTCAAACTGACAGGCCTGTAGTTCCCCGGGTCTGCCCTCCGGCCCTTCTTGTAGATGGGCGTCACGTTTGCTAGCCGCCAGTCAACTGGGACCTCCCCCGATCACCAGGACTGCTGATAAATGATGGATAGTGGCTTGGCCAGCTCCTCTGCCAGTCCTCTCAGTACCCTCGGGTGGATCCCATCCGGCCCCATGACTTGCGCACATCCATGTGCCATAGCAGGTCGCCAACCATTTCTTCGTGGATAGTGAGGGCCACGTTCTGCTCCCCATCCCCTTCCACCAGCTCAGGGTACTGGGTATCCAGAGAAAAACCGGTATTGCCACTAAAGACTGAGGCGAAGAAGGCATTAAGCACCTCCGCCTTTCCCTCATCTTTTGTAACAAGGTTTCCCCCCGCACCCAGTAAAGGATGGAGATTCTCCTTAGTCCTCCATTTTGCGTTGAATTATTTGTAAAAAGATTTGTTGTTGTCTTTAACGGCAGTAGCCAGATTGAGCTCCAGATGAGCTTTGGCCTTTCTAATTTTGTCCCTGCACAGCCTCATAACATCCTTATAGTCCTCCTCAGTGGCCCACCCTTTTTTTCAAAGATTATAAACCCTCTTTTTTCTCCTAAGCTCAAGCTGCAACCCTCTGTTGAGCCAGGCCGGTCTTCTTCCCCGCCAGCTCGTCTTTGGGCACGTGGGGACAGACCGTTCCTGCGCCATTAAGACTTCCCTCTTGAAGAGCGCCCAGCCTTCCTGGACTCCTCTGCCCTTCAGAACCGCCTCCCAAGAGACTCTACCAACCAGTGTCCTCAGCAGCTTAAAGTCAACCCTCGGGATGTCCAATACAGTGGTTTTACTGGTCCCCTTCCTGGCCTCGCCAAGAATAGTGAACTCCACCATTTCGTGGTCACTCTGCCCAAGACAGCTCCCGACAATCATGTCCTCCACCAGTCCTTCTCTGTTTGTGAAGAGAAGGTCTAGCGGGGCACCTCCCCTGGTAGGCTCACTAACCAGCTGCATCAGGAAGCTATCTTCCACGCTCTCCAGAAACCTCCTAGACTGCTTTCTCTGGGCTGTGTTGTGCTTCCAGGATATGTCAGGGAAGTTGAAGTCCCCCACGAGTACAAGCGCCAACGATTTTGCAACTTCTGTCAGCTGCCTGTAGACCTCCTCATCCGTCTCCTCATCCTGGTTCGGCGGTCTATAGCAGACCCCGACCAGGACACTAGCCTTGTTGTCCCTGCCGATCCTAACCCAAAGGGACTTGACCTTGTCATTCCCAGCCTTGAGTTCCACAACATCGAAAGACTCTCTAATCTAGAGAGCCACACCACCACCCCTTCTGTGCTGCCTGTCCCTTCTGAAGAGCTTATAGCCAGGCATTGCAGCACTCCAGTCATGAGAGTGGTCCCACCACGTCTCCGTGATGGCAACCAAGTCGTAGCCTGCCTGCTGCACGATGGCTTCCAGCTCCTCCTGTTTGTTACCCATGCTGAGTGCATTGGTGTAGATCCACTCCAGCTGGGCCATTGCCTTATCCCCCGGCCTTGCCATTGTTCCCCCTGGCACAGCTCCAACAAGCCTTGAGCGAACGAACGGCTGTGCAAATGGCTGCGTGGTGCTTAGCTGCTGGCTGGGGGAAACCACGAGGACAGCAATGTAGTCATGTAACCGAATTAAAGCCAAAACTTTTAGCCCGGTCCTTGACCTGAATAGGGAGTGAGGATCTGGATCCTGGCATTTATACATGACAGTTTATATGCAGCCAAAGTAAATACTGCAGTCGGAGGTCATGGTGCTAGATTTTGACAAGTCCGGCATATAGAAGAGATCTCAGAAAAGCAAATTTAAACAACATTAATGTCAAGTAAAGTCTTTCTGATTGCTATATTCTTTATCTGTCGTGACTAGACAGATTAAAATCCAGGACGGCAATTTTGCCTTTTAGGTCATTTTCTTTTTTTCTTTTATTTATTTCCTCTCTTTATGTTGATTTATCTTATTTTAACAGGCTCCGTACTAATTTTCCTCACAAAATGACTAGCAGAAATATGACCCTTACATGCCTTTTGTAGTTAATTAATTAGGTCAAATCTAACCACTCAGCTCCTTGTCAGGTTCTTTCTGTTAGCAATAAGGAGCAATTGAACCTTAAACATTGAAACGAGCTTGTTGAGCCTATTCCACAAGGTCTCATGACTCCACACATGTGAAGTGAAACCTGCCAGGTGGGGATCATTTGACCTTTGCTATATAGGAAGCATGAGGAGCCATGGGAAGACTTACCCCTCCAGAGGAGTGGGACGTTCAGGTTATGTAGAGTGCATTTCTAGAATCCTGGTGAAATGGACTCAGCGTTCCAAGACAGACGGCTTTTTCTTTGTGTTTTCTGCTTTCTCTGAGAAAAAGTTTTGGAGAATCAATGAGCTAGAAACATTGGCGGTGACTACTTAGAAGAGGAAAACCTTGGTGGTGCTACTTCCCTGTGAAGCTGTTTGTCAGGAAGTCAAATTAAGAAGCTGACAGGTAAATGCTTTGGGGTTAAAAATTTGAAGGGGGTTGGGTTGGGGAGCTGGTCCCCAGTCCTGGTCCCCAGTCCTGGTCCCCAGTCCTGGTCCCCAGTCCTGGTCCCCAGTCCTGGTCCCCATCGCAATCAAGCTGCTCCAATTCCTTTCCAGGGACAGAGCTGAGACTTACTGACTTCTAGTTTCTCTGATCCTTCTTTTTGCCCTTCTTGAAGATCCGAATGGCACTGGCTTTCCTCCTGTCTTCTGGCACCTCACCCATTCTCCAGGATCTTTCCAAGATTATAGAGAACGTTTCACCGATCGCATGTGACAGCTCCCTTAGCACACATGGATCTAGTAGCTTTGTAGTAGAACCCCACCAGTGTGTCTCCCATACCAGCCCACCCCTTAATTCTTATTCAGAAGCTCTCCATCACCCTCCCCCAGCTGGAGCTGGCTACACTCTAATTGCTCCCTCACATAAAGGTCAACCCCACCCCCTCGCTTCCCCAGCCTGTCTCTCCTAAAGAGGACGTAGCCCTCCATGACTGCGTTCCACTCACGTGAGCTGTCCCACCACGTCTCAGTGATCGCAATGAGATCATGGCCCCACGACCGAACACAGATCTTGAGCTCATCCTGTTTATTTCCCGTGCTCCGTGCACTGGTGTACAGGCACTTTAGGGAAGCAGCAGGTACAGTTACCCCGGGGGCATGCAAGAAGAAGGTACTGGACGGGGGATTGGGAACGCTACCTTCTCTGAGGAGCCCTCAGACAATCCTAGGGGAGAGCTCTGAAGTTTTTCCTTGTCTTCAATAGTGGCAGTAGTGTGAAATGTGTTCATCTGATTCGTGTCAATATGGAACAATGCTAGGGCTGCGTGGTATGATGAATGTGACCTTCTGTCCTACAGACCCTTGTATAACCACAAGTCTAAGAAAAACAGAGTGGTTAATGTATATGGTTTTTGTACCTTGCAAAGGAATGTTTTAGCAATTCGTGTCAAGAGAGAACTTGAAGGGAAATGTATTTGTAGGCGTTTCCTTGAAGTCTCTGATATCTTGGGGGGGGGGGGGGTCAGAGTAGCTGCTAACTAGTATGACTATTGCATGGGACACCATGCAAGTCTCTGATATCTGGCCAGGAGACTAAGGAGAGGGGGAAAGCTGAAGGACGACTAAAAGACAAAGCTTGCAGGGGACGCTGCACAAGTCTCTGCCATACAGCCAAGTTGGACAAAGGAGAAGGACAAGAGGGAGGAAGACTATGAGCCTTCAGCATGAGAGACCCCCAGAGGGACAACCAGAGACTGATACGCATGCTCCAGTAGGAGGGTTTGGATTCTGGAAACTAATTATAATAATCCTGGTTGCTTTAGAAGCAGTAAGGAATGTCTTAGCCTAGGAACATAAAAATCAGCTGCTTGATGTAACTGGGGTGCGTCTTGGTGGAGCAGAGACTCCCGGCGCACCCAGTGCTCTTTGCTTACCTCTATTCCTTTAGTAAATTGTAAACTTTGATTATAGTCCTATTTTGAAGACGGAGCCATTTATAACAGTAGCGAGGACTTCCCCCAGCCCTTCTCTGTCCCCTTTAGCTCCCCTCCCTTCCCCCATCAAACCTAGTTTAAAGCCCTGGTAATCAGCCCAGAGAGCTTGCTCCCGAACACACTTGCGCCCCACTTGCCCAGTCCTGGTCCCCAGATTTTGGCACCAGGAACATGATTCCACAGAGCCTTCAAGCCTTTCTGTAGCTTTAAAGATGCTGAAACGGTCCCTGGCTTAAGAACTAGTTCCCCACCTGGCACTACGAATCGTTGCTTAGGGCTAAAAGCTGAGGCTCTTGTCTGTTATGTGAACGGCCAGGGAGACTCAGCCTCCCTTCTCTGTTGAGTTCGGTGCTGCCTAGCCTTAACATTTTCAGTGCTCAGTAGCGTCCGCCAGGCTCTTGTATTTTGAGAGGGATTGCACTCCCCTTACATCATATGGGAATCCCGGTTTTCTGTCTCAAGGGTGAATGGTGGAAGGCACTTGTAAATCATTGCAGGTTGTCGTTGTTAGGAATGTTTTAACAATTCGTGTCAGCAAAGAACAGTCCTGTCTGCCTCTGGGCCCTGCACTGGCAATTTAATTCTTGAACCACAGATGCAGTGTGTCCCAGTCTCCCCCTCATTCTAATCAATTTATCAAGTCTTCAGAAGATACTCCTCAAATTTATGAACCTGTTTGCTTTTGTTATTCCAGACTTCTATTTCTAACAGTTACAGCCTTTTTTCTGTCTTCTTCGAGATTAACTTAACACTGCTCTAGGTGTGACTGTCCCTGTGAATGGCTGGTGAAGAATGTTTTAATTACTCGTGAAGTGTCAATAAGAAAGCTACTTGTGTTTGATGTCTGGGGGTTTCAGAACAACTGATAACAACTAGTGACTGTTATGGGATACTATGCAAACCTCTGGTATCTGGCCAGGTGGCCAAGAGATTAAGAAGAAGAAAAAAGAAGCTGAAGGACGGCTGGGAGACAAGACCTGCAGAAAATGTTCTATAAACTTGGTATGGTGCCAAAGGAGTACAAAGGGGAAGGATGAGAAAAAAACGTGGAGGGGAAGACTACGAACCTTCATCATGAAAGACCCCTAGAGACCCCCAGAGGGACCACCAGAGACTGAAGCGCATGCTCCAGTAGGAGGGACTGGACCCCGGAAGCTAATTATAATAAACTGTATTTTTTTAGAAGCAGTAATGAATATGTATTAGCCTAGGAGCATAAAAATCAGCTGCTTGATGTAACTGGGGTGTGTCCTGGTGGAGCAGGTGCACCCAGCGCTGTTTGCTTACCTCTATTCTTTTAATAAATCCTATTTTTTTATTTAATCCTAATTTGAATCCTGAGCCATTTCTAACAGTCGTTGTTGTCCATTGCCATGTAAATTAAGGCCATGCAAGTACCTTCTACTGTTTCTTCTTCCCTTTCATTTGTTGTCTGGTTTCTACCAAATATTACAGATTTGGTGAAATGCCTTAAACCAATGTTACTTTTTAATTAACAACTTTTTTTTTTTTCTCTCTAGGTCTGCCAGTAGCTGACAGAGTAGAAAGGTGTGCTTCTCTCTCTTTCTTGTATAGAGTTAGAGGCAATGCCTGATATCCGGCCAAGATGGACAAAGGAGAAAGACAAGGACAAAGCCTGGGAGGAAGACTATGAGCCTTCAGCACGAGAGACCCCCAGAGGGACCACCGGGGACTGATACGCATGCGCCAGTGGGAGGGTTCGGAATCCGGGAACTACTTATAATAACCCTGCCTTTTCTAGAAGTAGTAATGAACATGTATTAGCCTAGGAGCAGAAAAAGCTGCCGCCTGATGTAACGTGTGTGCATGTTGGAGGAGCCCAGACTCCCCGCGCACCCAGTGCTCTTCACTTGCCTTTTATTAACCCCATAAATAAATCTCATAAAGCTAAGTTGACTATGAATTGATAACAGTATGATGAAAACTGTTGCACTCCAAGTTGGGAAGGGGAGAGGAAAATGTTCGTGCATATGTGAGAATTGTACTCAAACAGCTGATTACACCTTTGCATACACCTTTTAAGGGAAAACTTTAAACCTGAGAAGCAACAGGCAGTTTTCTACGTTTCCTGATATGATAACATGGTATATGATATAGGGATGATATCATACCTATAGTCTGCTGCAGGCTGAAAAGCAGCCTGTGCCTCAGGTACCTTTGCTTTTGTTACTACATCCCTGTAAGTCTTCAAAAGGGAAATGAAATCTCTCCTGGCTTGTTTACTCCTGAAGGAGCGTGAAAGAGACGCGTGTCCTTGTATGTGAAGAGGAGGTGAAGGAACAGCTAGTGCAAGGAACACACAAATCCTTTGTGCCAGACTAACTGGTGGTTGGCTCTGAGCTGGGAGACTGCAACAGAAACACAGAATTCTCTAGGTTGCAAGAGACCTCCAAGATCATCGAGTCCAACCTCTGACCTAACACTAACAGTCCCCACTAAACCATATCACTGAGCTCTACGTCTAAATGTCTTTTAAAGACCTCCAGGGATGGTGACTCCACCACTTCCCTGGGCAGCCCCTTCCTATGCCTAACAGCCCTTTCAGTAAAGAAGTTCTTCCTAATATCCAACCTAAGCCTCCCCTGGCACAACTTTAGGCCATTTCTCCTCGTCCTGTCACTAGGCACGTGGGAAAATAGACCAACCCCCACCTCGATACAGCTTCCTTTTTGTGTACCCGTAGAGTGTAATAATGTCGCCCCTGAGCCTCCTTTTCTCCAGGCTGAACACGCCCAGCTCCCTCAGCCGCTCCTCGTAGGACTTGTTCTCCAGGCCCCTCACCAGCTTCGTCGCCCTTCTCTGGACTCGCTCTAGCACCTCAATATCCTTGTAGCCAGGGGCCCAAAACTGAACACAGTACTCGAGGTGCGGCCTCACCAGAGCTGAGTACAGGGGGATGATCACCTCCCTAGCCCTGCTGGCCACACTATTCCTGATACAAGCCAGGATTCCGTTGGCCTTCTTGGCCACCTGAGCACACTGCTGGCTCATATTCAGCCAACTATCAACCATCACTCCCAGGTCCTTCTCTGTCTGGCAGCTCTCCAACCACTCATCTCCCATCCTGTAGCTCTGCTTGGGGTTATTGCGCCCCAGGTGCAGGACCCGGCACTTGGCCTTGTTGAACTTCATGCAGTTGACCTCAGCCCATCGGTGCAGCCTATCCAGATCCTCCTGCAGAGCTTTCCTACCCTCAAGCAGATTGACACACGCACCTAACTTGGTGTCATCTGCGAACTTACTGATGGTGCACTCAATGCCCTCATCCAGATCATCAATGAAGATATTAAAGAGGACTGGCACCAGCACCGAGCCCTGGGGGACGCCACTAGTGACTGGCCTCCAACTGGACTTGGCTCCATTCACCACGACTGTTTGGGCCCGGTTATCCAGCCAGTTTCTAACCCAACGAAGCGTGCGCCAGTCCATGCCAAGAGCAGCCAGTTTCTTGAGGAGAATGCTGTGGGAGACGGTGTCAAAAGCCTTGCTGAAGTCAAGGTAGCCCACATCCACAGCCTTTCCCTCATCCACCTTTCATAAACCCATGCTGACTGGGCCTGATCGCCTGCTTGCCCTGCAAGTGCCACGTGATGACTCTCAATAGAATCTGCTCCATGAGCTTCCTTGGCACTGAGGTCAAACTGACAGGCCTGTAGTTCCCCGGGTCTGCCCTCCGGCCCTTCTTGTAGATGGGCGTCACGTTTGCTAGCCGCCAGTCAACTGGGACCTCCCCCGATAGCCAGGACTGCTGATAAATGATGGATAGTGGCTTGGCCAGCTCCTCTGCCAGTCCTCTCAGTACCCTCGGGTGGATCCCATCCGGCCCCATGACTTGCGCACATCCATGTGCCATAGCAGGTCGCCAACCATTTCTTCGTGGATAGTGAGGGCCACGTTCTGCTCCCCATCCCCTTCCACCAGCTCAGGGTACTGGGTATCCAGAGAAAAACCGGTATTGCCACTAAAGACTGAGGCGAAGAAGGCATTAAGCACCTCCGCCTTTCCCTCATCTTTTGTAACAAGGTTTCCCCCCGCACCCAGTAAAGGATGGAGATTCTCCTTAGTCCTCCATTTTGCGTTGAATTATTTGTAAAAAGATTTGTTGTTGTCTTTAACGGCAGTAGCCAGATTGAGCTCCAGATGAGCTTTGGCCTTTCTAATTTTGTCCCTGCACAGCCTCATAACATCCTTATAGTCCTCCTCAGTGGCCCACCCTTTTTTTCAAAGATTATAAACCCTCTTTTTTCTCCTAAGCTCAAGCTGCAACCCTCTGTTGAGCCAGGCCGGTCTTCTTCCCCGCCAGCTCGTCTTTGGGCACGTGGGGACAGACCGTTCCTGCGCCATTAAGACTTCCCTCTTGAAGAGCGCCCAGCCTTCCTGGACTCCTCTGCCCTTCAGAACCGCCTCCCAAGAGACTCTACCAACCAGTGTCCTCAGCAGCTTAAAGTCAACCCTCGGGATGTCCAATACAGTGGTTTTACTGGTCCCCTTCCTGGCCTCGCCAAGAATAGTGAACTCCACCATTTCGTGGTCACTCTGCCCAAGACAGCTCCCGACAATCACGTCCTCCACCAGTCCTTCTCTGTTTGTGAAGAGAAGGTCTAGCGGGGCACCTCCCCTGGTAGGCTCACTAACCAGCTGCATCAGGAAGCTATCTTCCACGCTCTCCAGAAACCTCCTAGACTGCTTTCTCTGGGCTGTGTTGTGCTTCCAGGATATGTCAGGGAAGTTGAAGTCCCCCACGAGTACAAGCGCCAACGATTTTGCAACTTCTGTCAGCTGCCTGTAGACCTCCTCATCCGTCTCCTCATCCTGGTTCGGCGGTCTATAGCAGACCCCGACCAGGACACTAGCCTTGTTGTCCCTGCCGATCCTAACCCAAAGGGACTTGACCTTGTCATTCCCAGCCTTGAGTTCCACAACATCGAAAGACTCTCTAATATAGAGAGCCACACCACCACCCCTTCTGTGCTGCCTGTCCCTTCTGAAGAGCTTATAGCCAGTCATTGCAGCACTCCAGTCATGAGACTGGTCCCACCACGTCTCCGTGATGGCAACCAAGTCGTAGCCTGCCTGCTGCATGATGGCTTCCAGCTCCTCCTGTTTGTTACCCATGCTGAGTGCATTGGTGGAGTGGTGCAATGGCCCACTCCATCTGGGCCATTGCCTTATCCCCCGGCCTTGCCATTGTTCCCCCTGGCACAGCTCCAACAAGCCTTGAGCGAACGAACGGCTGTGCAAACGGCTGTGTGGTGCTTAGCTGCCAGCTGGGGGAAACCACGAGGACAGCAATGTAGTCATGTAACCAAATTAAAGCCAAAACTTTTAGCCCGGTCCTTGACCTGAATAGGGAGTGAGGATCTGGATCCTGGCATTTATACATGACAGTTTATATGCAGCCAAAGTAAATACTGCAGTCGGAGGTCATGGTGCCAGATTTTGACAAGTCCGGCATATAGAAGAGATCTCAGAAAAGCAAATTTAAACAACATTAATGTCAAGTAAAGTCTTTCTGATTGCTATATTCTTTATCTGTCGTGACTAGACAGATTAAAATCCAGGACGGTAATTTTGCCTTTTAGGTAATTTTCTTTTTTTCTTTTATTTATTTCCTCTCTTTATGTTGATTTATCTTATTTTAACAGGCTCCGTACTAATTTTCCTCACAAAATGACTAGCAGAAATATGACCCTTACATGCCTTTTGTAGTTAATTAATTAGGTCAAATCTAACCACTCAGCTCCTTGTCAGGTTCTTTCTGTTAGCAATAAGGAGCAATTGAACCTTAAACATTGAAACGAGCTTGTTGAGCCTATTCCACAAGGTCTCATGACTCCACACATGTGAAGTGAAACCTGCCAGGTGGGGATCATTTGACCTTTGCTATATAGGAAGCATGAGGAGCCATGGGAAGACTTGCCCCTCCAGAGGAGTGGGATGTTCAGGTTATGTAGAGTGCTTTTCTAGAGTCCTGGTGAAATGGACTCAGCGTTCCAAGACAGACGGCTTTTTCTTTGTGTTTTCTGCTTTCTCTGAGAAAAAGTTTTGGAGAATCAATGAGCTAGAAACATTGGCGGTGACTACTTAGAAGAGGAAAACCTTGGTGGTGCTACTTCCCTGTGAAGCTGTTTGTCAGGAAGTCAAATTAAGAAGCTGACAGGTAAATGCTTTGGGGTTAAAAATTTGAAGGGGGTTGGGTTGGGGAGCTGGTCCCCAGTCCTGGTCCCCAGTCCTGGTCCCCAGTCCTTTGCAAGGTACAAGAACCATATACATTAACCACTCTGTTTTTCTTAGACTTGTGGTTATACAAGGGTCTGTAGGACAGAAGGTCACATTCATCATACCACGCGGCCCTAGCATTGTTCCATATTGACACGAATCAGATGAACACATTTCACACTACTGCCACTATTGAAGACAAGGAAAAACTTCAGAGCTCTCCCCTAGGATTGTCTGAGGGCTCCTCAGAGAAGGTAGCGTTCCCAATCCCCCGTCCAGTACCTTCTTCTTGCATGCCCCGGGGTAACTGTACCTGCTGCTTCCCTAAAGTGCCTGTACACCAGTGCACGGAGCACGGGAAATAAACAGGATGAGCTCAAGATCTGTGTTCGGTCGTGGGGCCACGATCTCATTGCGATCACTGAGACGTGGTGGGACAGCTCACGTGAGTGGAACGCAGTCATGGAGGGCTACGTCCTCTTTAGGAGAGACAGGCTGGGGAAGCGAGGGGGTGGGGTTGACCTTTATGTGAGGGAGCAATTAGAGTGTAGCCAGCTCCAGCTGGGGGAGGATGATGGAGAGCTTCTGAATAAGAATTAAGGGGTGGGCTGGTATGGGAGACACACTGGTGGGGTTCTACTACAAAGCTACTAGATCCACGTGTGCTAAGGGAGCTGTCACATGCGATCGGTGAAACTTTCTCTATAATCTTGGAAAGATCCTGGAGAATGGGTGAGGTGCCAGAAGACAGGAGGAAAGACAGTGCCATTCGGATCTTCAAGAAGGGCAAAAAGAAGGATCAGAGAAACTAGAAGTCAGTAAGTCTCAGCTCTGTCCCTGGAAAGGAATTGGAGCAGCTTGATTGCGATGCCAAAAGGGGACCAGGACTGGGGACCAGGACTGGGGACCAGGACTGGGGTGGGCTCTCGTTGAGAAGACGTCGGTCCTCCTCTCGAACACCGGCTGCGTGCGTTGAGGCCTTGCTTCAAGGACGTGGTCAATCATCGCTCATTTGTGGGAAGTAGAGAGTAATTTCTTTCCTCTGCACTTCCATATAGCTTTCATTTATTTTGTTTGTTTGTTTTCCTCCCTTTTTCCCCTTTCCCTTTTATTTTCCCCTTAGTTAAGTTGTTTAGTTCATGGTAGTCTTTATTTAATTATTATAATTATTTCCCGTTAATTAAATTATCCTTATCTCAACCCGTGAGTTGTTCTTTGCTTTACTTCTCCCCCTCCTTATCTAAAGGAGGGGGAGTGAGAGAGCGGTTGTGGGGTTTAGCTGCCCAGCACGGTAAAACCACCACAGTCCTTTTTGCAAAGGAATGTTTTAGCAATTCGTGTCAAGAGAGAACTTGAAGGGAAATGTATTTGTAGGCGTTTCCTTGAAGTCTCTGATATCTTGGGGGGGGGGGGGTCAGAGTAGCTGCTAACTAGTATGACTATTGCATGGGACACCATGCAAGTCTCTGATATCTGGCCAGGAGACTAAGGAGAGGCGGAAAGCTGAAGAACGACTAAAAGACAAAGCTTGCAGGGGACGCTGCACAAGTCTCTGCCATACAGCCAAGTTGGACAAAGGAGAAGGACAAGAGGGAGGAAGACTATGAGCCTTCAGCATGAGAGACCCCCAGAGGGACAACCAGAGACTGATACGCATGCTCCAGTAGGAGGGTTTGGATTCTGGAAACTAATTATAATAACCCTGGTTGCTTTAGAAGCAGTAAGGAATATGTCTTAGCCTAGGAGCATAAAAATCAGCTGCTTGATGTAACTGGGGTGCGTCTTGGTGGAGCAGAGACTCCCGGCGCACCCAGCGCTGTTTGCTTACCTCTATTCCTTTAGTAAATTGTAAACTTTGATTATAGTCCTATTTTGAAGACGGAGCCATTTATAACAGTAGCGAGGACTTCCCCCAGCCCTTCTCTGTCCCCTTTAGCTCCCCTCCCTTCCCCCATCAAACCTAGTTTAAAGCCCTGGTAATCAGCCCAGAGAGCTTGCTCCCCAACACACTTGCGCCCCACTTGCCCAGTCCTGGTCCCCGGATTTTGGCACCAGGAACATGATTCCACAGAGCCTTCAAGCCTTTCTGTAGCTTTAAAGATGCTGAAACGGTCCCTGGCTTAAGAACTAGTTCCCCACCTGGCACTACGAATCGTTGCTTAGGGCTAAAAGCTGAGGCTCTTGTCTGTTATGTGAACGGCCAGGGAGACTCAGCCTCCCTTCTCTGAGTTCGGTGCTGCCTAGCCTTAACATTTTCAGTACTCAGTAGCGTCCGCCAGGCTCTTGTATTTTGAGAGGGATTGCACTCCCCTTACATCATATGGGAATCCCAGTTTTCTGTCTCAAGGGTGAATGGTGGAAGGCACTTGTAAATCATTGCAGGTTGTCGTTGTTAGGAATGTTTTAACAACTCGTGTCAGCAAAGAACAGTCCTGTCTGCCTCTGGGCCCTGCACTGGCAATTTAATTCTTGAACCGCAGATGCAGTGTTTCCCAGTCTCCCCCTCATTCTAATCAATTTATCAAGTCTTCAGAAGATACTCCTCAAATTTATGAACCTGTTTGCTTTTGTTATTCCGGACTTCTATTTCTAACAGTTACAGCCTTTTTTCTGTCTTCTTCGAGATTAACTTAACACTGCTCTAGGTGTGACTGTCCCTGTGAATGGCTGGTGAAGAATGTTTTAATTACTCGTGAAGTGTCAATAAGAAAGCTACTTGTGTTTGATGTCTGGGGGTTTCAGAACAACTGATAACAACTAGTGACTGTTATGGGATACTATGCAAACCTCTGGTATCTGGCCAGGTGGCCAAGAGATTAAGAAGAAGAAAAAAGAAGCTGAAGGATGGCTGGGAGACAAGACCTGCAGAAAATGTTCTATAAACTTGGTACGGTGCCAAAGGAGTACAAAGGGGAAGGACAAGAAAAAAAACTTGGAGGGGAAGACTACGAACCTTCAGCATGAAAGACCCCTAGAGACCCCCAGAGGGACCACTGGAGACTGAAGCGCATGCTCCAGTAGGAGGGACTGGACCCCGGAAGCTAATTATAATAACTTGTATTTTTTTAGAAGCAGTAATGAATATGTATTAGCCTAGGAGCATAAAAATCAGCTGCTTGATGTAACTGGGGTGTGTCCTGGTGGAGCAGGTGCACCCAGCGCTGTTTGCTTACCTCTATTCTTTTAATAAATCCTATTTTTTTATTTAATCCTAATTTGAATCCTGAGCCATTTCTAACAGTCGTTGTTGTCCATTGCCATGTAAATTAAGGCCATGCAAGTACCTTCTACTGTTTCTTCTTCCCTTTCGTTTGTTGTCTGCTTTCTACCAAATATTACAGATTTGGTGAAATGCCTTAAACCAACATTACTTTTTAATTAACAACATTTTTTTTTTTCTTTTTCTCTCTAGGTCTGCCAGTAGCTGACAGAGTAGAAAGGTGTGCTTCTCTCTCTTTCTTGTATAGAGTTAGAGGTGATGCCTGATATCCAGCCAAGATGGACAAAGGAGAAAGACAAGGACAAAGCCTGGGAGGAAGACTATGAGCCTTCAGCACGAGAGACCCCCAGAGGGACCACCGGGGACTGATACGCATGCGCCAGTGGGAGGGTTCGGAATCCGGGAACTACTTATAATAACCCTGCCTTTTCTAGAAGTAGTAATGAACATGTATTAGCCTAGGAGCAGAAAATCTGCCACCTGATGTAACGTGTGTGCATGTTGGAGGAGCCCAGACTCCCCGCGCACCCAGTGCTCTTCACTTGCCTTTTATTAACCTCATAAATAAATCTCATAAAGCTGAGTTGACTCTGAATTGATAACAGTATGATGAAAACTGTTGCACTCCAAGTTGGGAAGGGGAGACGAAAATGTTCGTGCATATGTGAGAATTGTACTCAAACAGCTGATTACACCTTTGCATACACCTTTTAAGGGAAAACTTTAAACCTGAGAAGCAACAGGCAGTTTTCTACGTTTCCTGAGACGATAACATAATATATCATATAGGTAGGATATCAAAGGATGATATCATACCTATGGTCTGCTGCAGGCTGAAAAGAAGCCTGTGCCTCGGGTACCATTTTATGCCTTTGCTTTTGTTACTACATCCCTGTAAGTCTTCAAAAGGGAAATGAAATCTCTCCTGGCTTGTTTACTCCTGAAGGAGCGTGAAAGAGACGCGTGTCCTTGTATGTGAAGAGGAGGTGAAGGAACAGCTAGTGCAAGGAACACACAAATCCGTTGCGCCAGACTAACTGGTGGTTGGCTCTGAGCTGGGAGACTGCAACAGAAACACAGAATTA
This sequence comes from Aythya fuligula, assembly GCF_009819795.1. Lineage (NCBI taxonomy): Eukaryota > Metazoa > Chordata > Aves > Anseriformes > Anatidae > Aythya > Aythya fuligula. Next base: position 98,947,070 of record NC_045560.1, on the reverse strand, counting down.
TCTGGGTTGCAAGAGACCTCCAAGATCATCGAGTCCAACCTCTGACCTAACACTAACAGTCCCCACTAAACCATATCACTGAGCTCTACATCTAATAGCAGTACTATTCTCGTTATTATTATTGTTTGTTTGTGTTTGTTTGTTTGTTTTTCCTGTCTTAATAAACTGTCTCTGTCTTGACCCACAGGCTTCGTTTTCCTATTTCTCTCCCCCATCCCAGAGAAGCTGGGGGGAGGGCGAGTGAATGGCTGCGTGGTTCTTAGCTGCTGGCTGGGGGAAACCACGAGGACAGCAATGTAGTCATGTAACCAAATTAAAGCCAAAACTTTCAGCCCGGTCCTTGACCTGAATAGGGAGTGAGGATCTGGATCCTGGCATTTATACGTGACAGTTTATACGCAGCCAAAGTAAACACTGGAGTCGGAGGTTATGGTGCTAGATTTTGACAAGTCCGGCATAAAGAAGAGATCTCAGAAAAGCAAATTTAAGCAATGTTAATGTCAAGTAAAGTCTTTCTGATTGCCATATTCTTTATCTGTCGTGAATAGACAGATGAAAATCTATGACGGCAACTTTGCCTTTTAGGTCATTTTCTTTTTTCTTTTATTTATTTCTTTTATTTATGTTGATTTGTCTTATTTTACCAGGCTCTGTACTAATGTTTCTCACAAAATGACTAGCAGAAATATGACCCTTAACTTCCTTTTGTAGTTGATTCATTAGGTCAACTCTAACCACTCAGCCCCTTGTCAGGTTCTTTCTGTTAGCAATAAGGAGCAATTGAACCTCAAACATTGAAAGGAGCTTGTTGAGCCTATTCCACGAGGTCTCATGACTCCACACATCTGAAGGTGGGGATCATTTGACCTTTGCTATATAGGAAGCATGAGGAGTTATGGGAGGAATTGCCCCTCCAGAGGATTTTGAGCTTCAGGTTACATAGGGTGCTTTTCTACTGTCTGGGTGAAATGGACTCAGTGTTCCAGAGTAGGCTACTTTTTCTTCGTGTTTTCTACCATCTCTGTGAAATAGTTTTGGAGACTCTATGAGCTAGTAACGTGGGCGGTGAGTACACAGAACAGGAAAACCCTGGTGGTGCTACTTCCCCGTGAAGATGTTTGGCAGCGAGACATATTCGGAAGCTGGCAGGTAAGTGCTCCGGAGTTAAAAATTTGATTTGGCTTGGGGAGCTTGAGGACTTGATCCCCAGTTCACGCTACTTCAGGCTGACACATTTATTTATTTATTTATTTTGCTATAGAAGTGGCTCTTTGAAATTTCTCTATTTATGAGAAAAAACTTGCTTCTCTCTTGCAGATTCCCCATATACCCTCAGCTAAGTGAGTTATCTTTCTAATATCTCCACAGAGTATATCTTCTCTTCTTAGTCAAGAAGGAGCAAGTCTATATAGATAACAGGTCTGTTTACATGTGGTAGGGAATGCTGCACACTGTTGAAGAACCTTAGACAGCTGTGGCACCTCTGTGTTCAGCTGAAATCACCCACGTAAGATACTAAATGGACAGTTTGGACTTTGTCTCCTTATGTCCACCATGTGACAGACTCCTCCGGATGAGTTTTTCACATAATTACTGCTTTGGAAATGGAGACCTCTTCTGCCTCTGACAGTACTTTCCGTGGTTGCTTTTCCTTTGCCCCAGCAGTGGATGATCAGATAAATGAAAGCAGACTTCTTTGCAAATGGGGAGATTAAAGGCTGGCATTGTAAATATATCTGGGCTTCTCTAAATGTGCTGGGAAAACTGGGTGCATCTCATCATGCTGTTATCTTCAGTCCCTATTTACCTGCCCCTAAATTACATGTAAAACTTGTTTGTGCTTCTCAGGTAGGTTTTGTTGCTGAAATCTACTTGCCCAGCCAGTTTCCCATAGGTATCAACATGGAGAGGATAAAAACAAACAAAAAAAGCGAATCCTAACCTCTATAGCATGAAAGGGGAGAGGTGTCATGGAAAAGTGAAGACCACAAGAGGAACAATTTTTTTTTTTTTTTTTGTGCTAGTCTGGAATCCAGACTTTTGACCTACAAAAAACTGCTAAACACAAGGTTTGGTTTTGTTCTGATAAAGGCTTAACCCCCAGCCTGACCCAGCTCCATGCCATCCCCTCGGGTCCTGTCGCTGTCCCCAGAGAGCAGAGCTCAGCACCTGCCCCTCTGCTCCCCTCGTGAGGGAGCTGCAGGCCGCCATGAGGCCTCCCCTCAGCCTGCGCTGCTCAGGGCTGAGCAAACCAAAGGACATCAGCTGCTCCTTGAGTCTTGCCCTCTAGACCCTTCACCATCCTCATGACCATCCTTCTTTGGACACACTCTAATGGTTTTATGTCCTTTTTATACTGTAGTCACCAAAAGTGTGCACAGTGCTCAAGATGAGACTGCACCAGAGCAGAACAACCTCTTCCCTTGACTGGCTAGCAATGTCATGCTTAATGCACCCCAGGATATGCTTGGGCCTTTTGGCTGTATAGAATTGTGTCTGTGGCAGAGAAGTTTTCCATTTTTTCCTCTGATAAGTTTCAGTATTTGTTCTTCTGTCTCTCACAAACCCTTGTGCTTGGCCACATGACTGCTTTCTGTCCCCAGATTTTAGATTCAGAGCAAGCTGCTGATGGTGGTGGTCGGAAGGGCTGGAGCGCAGCATGGGTTTGGATGCTGATAGTTGGGTGAGAGCCTTGCAGGGGAGGCTGGAGCCCTGCAGCAGGTGGGGATGCACCAGGGGTGGATCCAAGCAGTCAGCAGCTCCGCAAGCTGAGGGAGCGAGCTGAGGGCTGTCTGACACCTCCAATTCAACTCTGCATGGCAGAAAGAGACCACCTGCAGGCCAGAACTTTCTCTCAAAGGTAGGTAACTATAACCTTGTATTCGGGGCCCTAAGCAGGAAACTTTCTTCAGAAACAAATGAAAACCAAAGCCAGGGATGTGTTACTCATCTTAAGTGCACGAGTCTTGTCATTCAGGCAATGTGTATCCAATATGTGATTTCCATCCCTCTGAAGTGCAGTGAATGGATACAATCTTTATGCATATTCATGAATTATTTAAAATATTTCAACCGAAATTCCAAAATTTATTTAAGGATTTAGGCACGTGGAGTGTGCCATTAATGGCTGGATTAATGGTTTATATCCAAAACTGATTTTCAGAACTGATTCCTCTGAAGCTAAAAGCTATGAAACCATCACTTCTAAATGTTCAGGTTCCTTTAGTACAAAAATTGCGAAGCCATCACTGCCTTTTAAGCCATGTCAAGGCACGTGCTGCACTTTTATTGGAAGGCTGTTTGAACATACGAGAAGCCTCTCCTCCACTTGAAGATTCTGTAACAGAACAAAAAATAGTTATCTGCAGGGAAAACATTTTAAGTCCAGACTATAAATCATGGTGGAACAAGTAGGGGCTCGTTTTCCACAGAAATTGTAGTTAAGATTATAGCACCTCATCCAAAGATCTTAATCTGCTTGTCAAGGATCCACTTCACTTGTTAGCAGGCCCAGAGCCTACGTGCAGGCATTTAATAAGGTGTCTAGATATGAATTAGTTTTCTAATCAATGGCACCAGTCTTGTAATTATCTGTCCCTGCTTTTGTTGAGATGATATCTCATCTTTCACAAAAACGGGCTGTCGATGGCATGATTTGCATAACACATCACTGGTGCAGAGGCTCAACGTGCGCGTCTGCTCTGGGCTCTAGCAGCATTTATTTTACCCTTAATATAAACAGGGGCACTTTGATAGAAGAGATGTGCTGTGAAATACCTCATGCTCCTCCTCAAGGATGTTACAGACACACAGACCTTCCAGCAGTAACATCTGCTGCCGTGAGATGCAAGATGTGTTTGCATGCACATATGCATATACATGTGCAAATATATTCATATGTGTATGAACAGTTCTTGTATTTTTACATACTTTACAAGCTATTTTAGAGAGAATCCTATTTGTTAACAAAAGAACCCCTCTGCTTGCTTTGGCATTCTCACAGTTTGCCTTCAAAGACAGGATGGCTGCAATGGAAAAACACTCACAGGCTTTCTTCAAAGCCTGCTGATTCTGGGACACCGAGCTGGGACATGGACATCAGCAAAGTGCCACAAGTACTCTGGCCTCAAAGGCATGGTGTGGAAGAGGGGGCAAGGTGCACACCACCTCAGCTACTTGTCTCCTGCCTCTGCCAACTCCCATGCTCCACAGAATTTCCTCCTGGAAGACAGTGGCATTTAGGCAGCTCTTCCAGAGCTGCCTAAACACGTTCTGCATGGTTAGCATCAACCTAATGCCACAAACTTGTAAAGCCAGCCTCTAGCTGCTGCATAGCTGCTGTCTGGGTATGAGTTATCTACAGGGTAAGAGCCTCACCTGCATGAAGGGCATTAATCACCCTCAGGGGAATGCTGCTGTGGTTTGGCTGAGCAAAGCTGTCCGAAGGATATCGAGACTGGAATAACCTCTTGCCATCACTTCAGCATGATTATTATCTGAAAATACTTCTGCATAACTGTTAAAAAAAAAAAAAAGTTTACCGATTTTGCTCCTGGAAAAAATAAAGTCTCCTATCCCTGCATCCAATGCACTGAAGTGGAAAAGATGCTTGACCATGGACTTGTTTGTTCTTCCCCAGGCTGTCATTTAAACTCTGCATACTCAGAGATCTGCGTACAAAGTGCTTGCTGAACTGGCTGCCAAATGATGAGAACACGGTGTTTCAGAGTGTCTTGAACCTTGGTGGACCTGTTCCTGGAAGGTGCTAAGCATCATTGCTTCACACGGAGTACAGTCTGTAGCCATCATGAAGCACTGTGTGACCTCTTGCCTGGGTACAAAGGTTTTTCCTAAATTAACCTCCTTCCACAGCCATACCCAGGTGGGATTATCAATGTTCAGGTAACAACTGTTTATTCAGTGCCTCAGGATTCTTTACTTCCCTACCAGTGCAATCTCATTCCTCTGTCTGACAGCTTTTTGCAGTGGGAAGCACTGCTTTAATTCTGGTCTCAGATTTTGGCATCAGTCAGGATCATCTCCAAAGATGATGGCAGGGAAATTCTCCTCAAACTGCAGCATGAAGTGGGTAGGAGTGAGGAGGTGGAAGGGCTTGCTGCTGCCACACAGGGAGCAGACACAGAAATCCTAGAAAGGGAGAGATATTTGGGGGAGCTGTGTGGAGGGGCCTCTCCGTTCCACATTTACACTACTAGGAGACAAGGATAATTTCAGTTTTATGGAGGTGGTGTATTGAGAAATGACAGTAGGCTGCAATAATAACCAGGTACCACTGATCATGACATTACAATATCTTCCCACTTCTCCTGAAATACACCTTCAAGAAATGAAAAAGAGCTGGCTGGAGCTAGAGGTAATTGCTTAGAGAGTGACAGGTAGTCCTGAAAACCATCATATAATTTCTCTGCCAATGAAATATTCCTCCCCACAGCATATTTCTTATGTATTTGCTCACTCAAACTTACTACTGTTATTAGTTAAGATACTTTTTAATTAAGGTAACAATTAAGGCATGCTAGTTATGCTTAAATGCCACTGAAATTAAGTTACTCTTATTTGCATCAACTCTTCATTAACAAGTGAGGCTGCTGTCCTAATGTAGTAAGAGAAACTCAGCAGGAGACCATCTCTGCCCTGGATAGCTTAATTTTTCAAAGAACAAGAGAAACAAAGGCATCGGTGCTCCTTTTCTTTATCCTGCTCTTTTAGTTCTTCTCTTAATTTCCTGTAACTGATTTCCTCCTGCTTAAACACGTACTGTATTCCAAGGAGGAGGTATCCTTGTCAACATTTAGCCAAACTATTCGAGTAGAGATCTTCACCTGTCCTTATAAGTTAGCCTTTCCTACAGTTAATCAGCTACCATCACAGTGTTTTTATGAAGGAGATAAAACTGCCTGTATGTAGAAACGTTTCTAAGCAATGTTGTCAATGTTTATGATCCTCCATAAATGGGATAACAACCATCAAACAATAACTCTCTTATGCTCTGGACTCTAAACCTTGTTCCAAGTTATAGGGTATAATATTATTTCATTGCTGATTGCTCCTTATAAGTTACAGAGTAATAATCACTCTTTCTCCCACCTCACCCCCCAGCAATCATATTGTTTTTTGGCAGTATAAAGTGATTAATAGGCAGTTAAATGACTACAAATGTAGTTGACCTATTTCTAATATTACACCTAGTATTGTAAGTCAGGAGTAACTCCAGTGAGAAACAGTTGTAAAGTGAAGGAAGGAAAGTATTTATGTAAAAATAGAAACATTTTAAATAAATGCAAATAAACTCTTAATTTTCCCCCCAACTTTTGTACTTGATTTGCAAATGAGCTTTATATTAATTTATATTAATGAATGGCAGAACAAATACTTAAATGAAAAGGTCTTTGTAATGCTCCGAGATAGGACCTCACTTGCAAGACTAATGGTTGTTAGTACAAAATGTTAGTACTGAATCTGACCATGGGAATAGCAGTGCTTTCAAAGTGGATGGAGAACCATAAGGATAATGCATAAAATGAGAGATTTGCTACGAGTTCAGAGAACTTCTTGTATGGAAGATATGGCAGCAAAAAGATGAAACTATCCACATCTGAGTACAATGCCCAGCAAGTCAGAATATAGTAAATACTCTTCATGTGTAGTGTGGCTTTCCTTTTGGTACTCACTGTGTTTTAAGGGTGTTAAGAACCAGACTAGTAGCTCAGCTTTGCATGCTAGCACATATAACTACAGTACCTCCTGTTATTCTTTCATATGAACCTTTTTTCTATGAAAAGAGCAAGGATCTTCTTAAACCAGTGTTTATCTGACTGCAAACCAATGAGCAGACAAGCCCAAAAAAAAATTCTTAGAAAAATAGTGAATTACTTCTCCTCAGTGGCCAAAGAGTGAAATATCACTGCCTGGGATAATTTTTTCCCCTTGATAGATTTTTTTTCCCTTTCCATTTTCCAAATAAAGGCAACAAACAAAATCCATTTTCTCTAAAAACCTTCTGTAAAGCAGCAACACTTACCAGCATTGCCTGAGTGTTTTCTGATGCTGAGGTTACTGCTAGGATCTAGCACTTCCAGAGAATGGCCAGAGAGGAAAGGAAGAGGAAAGGGAATGGGAAAAGCCCTACCGAGTTGGTGTGATAGTGATTTGGATATCCTGCTTGGATTATTATATGATAGAGAAGCAGAATTAAACATCTAAACCAAGAGTTAATCTTTAACTCTCAAGTAACCCTTCATAATTGCAGAACACATCGGTGAACGGACGTAAAATATCCCTGTTCTGCAGGTGGCAGAGGAGACCTTTCCAGCTCAGTCTCATCGCCAGCCATAGCAGCAGCTGCAAAACAAGGGCATACAAAGAGGTGAGGATTTTCTTCTTTAATATCATCCACAATACAGTAAAGCAGTGCTGATAGACAGGGTCTTGATTTTTTTCTCTAAGGGGTCAACTTGATCAGGAAGTGCTGGGTCTGTCATTGCCATTCTCTGAAACACCCTGGAGGGGTTTCCTCATCTGCTAGCAATGCCAGGTTTTACCTGTGCTCTCCACCAAACCCAATCCTTGCTGTCACACGGCTTGCTGGGCATGATGCTATTTCTTTAACCACCTCCAAATGTGGGCAAGTTTTGTGCCTGTGTCTGGACCTCTGCAGCTTGTGGTCATTACAGCTCCAGCGACTGCACGTGATCAGGGCTTGGCTCGAGAGCTGCTGCCTTGATTCACCACCTCGCAGAGCCTCACACCCTTAGCTGGAGAGGCAACAGAGGCTTTTTTGCCTGCTTCCACCAAAGGTAGGCCACTTACCAGTGTTAAACGTTGAACATTGTTAAAGGAAGTTAAATAAAAACCCAGGTATCTCAGTTATCTTCCCCAATGGCGATTCCGTAGAGGGAAGGTTCCTTCTGAGGGAGCCCACTACCACTGGTTCAATCAGCTAGCTCCTACCACTGTATGCATTTTTATTTCTTTTCATGTCAATTGTTCTTTTATACTTTTGGCTAACTAGGTGATTTCTGACTTTATTTTCCTGTGGGTTGGTTGCAAAATGTTCAGTGTTCATTAGCAATCCCTCCCCACACCCCAATCAAATGCTGTATCTCAGCATCTCAGGGAGCACTGCAACCTGAGACATATACGTGCCAGGAAGGGGGAGGAGGGCAGTACAACACATTCAGGAGCTGCTTCTTGAATCTTTGTAAGCTTAGCTGATAGTATATCACAGATTCATCATGGTTAAAAAAAAAAAAAAAAATCAACCTAAATGTCTTATTAAATCATCCCCTAAGGATGCTAAGTTTTCTTTTAACGGTACTTGTGAGATGGAAGGAAGTGAGACACAAAATGTTCTTATTGCAAAGGAATGAAGGAAGAGAAACTGTGCGACTGTCAGACATTATTTCTAAAAATAGTCATATTACTTTTTTTTCCATAAGGCAGCAACTGCAATTTTAGAATGAGATCAAATCAAATACACTCAAAATTGAACACTGAAGTCTTTGTTTGATGTTTTTCTTTTGCAGGCTTTATCACCCTTTCACATTGTTTTTCCCCTCCTTGCAACTCTGAGCTATTTTAGCCTTGCCTGAAATCTTTCTACTCCTTTATCAGACTATGTTCCTTACACAAACTTTTCCCTATACTGTCTAAATGCTTTCCATCAGCATTGTTTGTGCATGAGCAATGCATTGACATGCTGTTTCCTTCCCTCCACGAACTGCAGCACAGCATAGCTGTTACCTAACTTCTTGTTTGACTTGTGTTTGGTATGCTCTGCTACTTCAGAGGACTCTGTAAGTATCTCCTCGCACTCATTTGCTGAACTTTGCCACTGTTCATGCTTATCTGTGTTACGAAAGCAACCATTTTTGTGTTTTCTATAAACTTTTATTGAAGTCTGTCTCTGGAAAATCTCAAATAATTATTTCATTTATTCCTAGGATGTTTTGCTTTCTTGAATGTTTCTTTCTTGTTTTCCTTTTCCTTCCACAGTGTTTAATTTTACTTCTTTCATTTTCTTAAGCAGTTAAAAGCTAATGAAACATGACTTGAAGACATATGCCTCTTGTCTGCATCCTTCCAGGTCATTTGCATGTAACATAAGCAGAGGAGGATACCATCACCATAGCACTTTTCCCCAAGTAAAAACAACTTTTTGTGACTATGACCTTCATGTAATATTAAAAGAACTGCATTCCATCAAGTCACTCTAAGCTGCAAACTATGTACTCATTATTTTTAGAAAAAAAATGCATGGAATTCAGAAAAATTGAATATTTGAAAAGAAAGAAGGAAAATCATGTATGATGAAGAAACCGAAGTTTGTACATTGTATTAGCTTGGCTACTTTAACAACCATTAATGTGTTCAGCTCTGGGGCCCTTGGCACAAGAAGGACATGGACCTATTAGAGCAAGTCCAGAGGAGGGCCGCAAAGGTGATCAGAGGGCTGGAGCACCTCTGCTGTGAAGACAGGCTGTGACCCATCCTCTTTTCCCCATATGGGAACCAGCTCCCTGAGGAGCTCTGAGCAGGATGTCTGCAATAAAGATCAGCATAAAGACAACCTTCGCTCTCCTCAGACCTGCTGATGGTTAAAATGAAGTTGTACTTATTATTATAATCACTTATGTACTTATTATTATCACTTTCTCCCCAGAAAGTCTTAGCATTTAAATAATCACAGAATGGCTCTGGTTGGAAGGGACCTTAAAGACCATCCTGTTCCAGCCCCCTGCCTTGGGCAGGGATGCCACCCACTAGACCAGGTTGCCCAGGGCCTTGTCCAACCTTGCCTCGAGCACCACCAGGGATGGGGCATCCACAGCTTCTCTGGGCAGCCTCAGAGGCCTCACCACCCTCTGAGTGAAGGATTTCCTCCTAACCTCCAATCTAAATTTGTCCTCTTTTACATGTAGTTTAAAACTATTCTTGTGCTGGGGGCCCCAGACCTGGACACAGGACTCCAAGTGAGGCCACGCAATGGCAGAGCAGAGGGGGACAATCACCTCCCTCCACCTGCTATTGATGTAGCGCAGGATGCAGTTGGCCTTCTGGGCTGCAAGCATGCACTGCTGGCTCATGTTGACCTTTTCATCCACCGCAACCCCCAAGTCCTCCTCTGCAGGGCTGCCCTCAATGAGTTCTTTTCCCAGACTGTGCCCATGTCCAGGATTGCCCCAGCCCAGGTGCAGCACCTTGCACTTGGACTTCTTGAACCTCATTAGGTTCATGTGGGCCCACTTCTCAGCTTGTCAAGGATGGCATCCCTTCCTTCTTTAGTATCAACTACACCACTCAGCTTGGCGTCATGTAATGTTTCAGTGCTTAATATCTCTATCCTAAAAATCCCCTGGGTTTGGATTTGTTTTGTCTCAATCAACAAATCATCTCTGTATCTGTGCTTTGATGCTTTGCTCTGCTGTGAAACTGGTATTTGGTCTCTTGTAACACCAATCCTTCCAGTGTGACAGCGGGCATCAGGAGCTGGACTCTGGTGATCAGATCTAGTGCACTGGGGCTTCACAGAGCGAGCTGTGTCACAGGCAGGATAGATGTAACCTTGCTTGCAATGAAAGGTTGGAAAGTGAGGCCTACGCTTCATGCAGCCAGGATCTCTATAATCGCCCCTCAACTTCTAGAGCTGTCCTTCACCAAGTTCCCAGAATGTGTGATGGAGGCAGTGTTTCGGAGAGTGTCCACAAAGCTGTTTTTTCTCGTTTGTCTCTATAGCAAAACTGATCTGCAGTTTTTACAGGTAATTGTGCTTTGACAGGAGGACAAACACCTTACTGTTTAAAAACAGGTCTTGCAGGCTTTTAGGTCAACAGTGGAGTCACAAAAACATTTTTTTGCTTAGAGATTTGCTGGCTCTAGTTTGATTTTAAAGATCAAACCTCCAGACTCTCTGGAGTAACTGAGGTGTAGGAGATGAACTACCTGACTGGGTTAAAAGACCATGCATACCCTTGAATTTTCTTTATTATTATTTTTTTAATTATTATTTTTGCATGTTTCAAGTACCATTGCAGTAGAAGTGGCTGTGTCCATTGCTGGAAGGACACCGTGTCACTGGGTGCTGCAACGCCTTACCCATCCGCTTGTTTCCCAGGCGGAATAACCCCAGTTCTTCTTTCCACTCCCCTCCTCTCCTTACTTCCTCTCCCTCCTCTTGTTCATAACATGGGTTTTCCATCTTCCTTCTCTGTCAGTGAAATGTAATTGAAATTATTATTATTGCTACAGACTATTATCTTAACAGTGCATCAGAATTAAGGAGTTAGGTATGGACCTGCAACTGCATGTTTCATCCCCAGCATAGAATATTTTTCGAGTCAACATGTTAGGTCTTGACCTTGGGACCCATCGCATTGCACAGCCCAATATAGCAGCTATTCTGAATTTAGCCCCACCCTCTACGTGTTACTTGGCTAACACTGATTCAGGAACTACAGCAGGCACTTCAGGGAGACAAGAAAGGAAAACTGCAGAAAGGAAGAAAAGCACTGAAATACTATGGTTTTTAAATCTTCACCCATCTTGTGAAAAACAAGGCACAGAGAGGTTTGTAAGTACTAAATGACTTCTGCACTTATCGAGTGTTTCAGTATTGCTGCTGTTCTTATTCAACTGCAGAAGCTATTTGCTGGAGCTACTCTCCTGCGCTGGGATTGCTATCCCTTATTCATGTGAAACACACAACGTGTGTCAGGGAATCCATTTTTCTCTCTCTTTCTGGAAAAGAGGAAGAAAGATGAGTCCCCTGGGCAGATGGTGCGTGTTGGTGTTTGCAAGTCTTCCCCTGCAGCTGCCTTTGCAGAATGCGCAGTGTGAGGTTTGTGCATTGAGAAATGATGCAGCAAGAATTTCTTTGGAAAACACTTCCCTTTATTTCCTTATAAAGCAGAAATTGTAAAGCTATTTACTCCTTGGTCATTTTTTTCCCCACATTTTTTTTCTTTCAGAAAATTAGTTATGAATTGATTTCAGACTTTATGTGATGAAATGTCTCAGACATCCTCTCTCATGGCCTGAAGGAATTAAATGAGACTTAAATAAGGCTCAGTGTTTTGCAGTTTTCTATGGTTTTCAGCAATTAACAGACATGCATATTGCAGGGTGTCTCTGATGTTGAATTTTATCTTTAACTTTCAGATACTGTCCACCTCACCCTCGAGCTGCCCTTCAAGGAAGGAATGTCCTCCTCATCCTCTTCAGCATTGGAGACTGAGATCTTCCAGTACATTGATCTGCATCAAAGTGATTTCATTAAGGTAAGAACTATATTGCAGGGAAGTGGCTGGAGGGCAGCAGTAATGTCCCGGAGGCCTGTGCTCCACGTGCCAGATGAGCATTTGCCACTAAGGTAACAGCAGCGTTTAGGATCTGGCATCAGGTGTGCCACATCTGTGCCACAAAGCAAGGTTGCAAGGGGACAGTCAGTACTGGGGATGCTGTAGGTGGAAGTGGGATTTGTATGGACCTCCATAGACCAGGTGGCTGTAGGCATCCTCCAGGTGTGGGCACAGAAAGACTCCTCTGAGCCAAAATGCACCTGAATGGGAGAAGCAAGCCAGACCTCGCAGATCCTGCCTCTGTCTGCAAGGGAGCTCTGCAGAGAAGTGACAGCATCGGGCTCTGATGATGTGCTGGGGGCTCCGATGAGCTGATGTGTACACTGTAGGCACAAGAAAGGTGATCCTAGCTCTTGGCAAATCTTTACCAGGTAGAAAAATACAGCTTCCACAATGTTGCTGTGACAGGATAGAAGGGAAACTCTCTTCCAATAAGAAGCTTTACATATCCACAGGCCAACCACGGATTCCTGGGTTTTAGACCAATTAGACCTCATTTAGACCTTATTGAGCTGTACTTGTCCTCCTGCACAGGATCTCAAGGAATGGGTGGCTGTGGAAAGCGATTCTGTGCAACCAGGCCTGAGGAAAGAAGTCATGCGAATGATGGCGTTGGCAGCAAGCAAACTTGCAGCTTTGGGAGCCACTGTTAATTCAGTAAACCTGGGGTCACATCAGGTGCCTGTCCTTTTCTTGTATGTAAAATGTCATACCTGCACATCTATCGTGTTCTGCCTACTACTTTCAATGCTATGTATATGCATATATCTCTTATGACTTACTGGTATTTTTGGTAGTTAGACGACAATTTATCAACAGTCCCACAGCCACACGATACCTGCTGAGTTCAGCCCCTCCTCAGACTGATTACCAGCAGGCTTAGTAGACCACACATGCAATTATGGTTGGCAAGTTATATAGCAACAGCCTGTGTCTCCCACAGCAAGGAATGGATGACCTGTTGTAGGAGCAGACACCAGAGATGCATCTCTGTCTAGGGCCAAAATATTGTTTCCCTTAAAACCATTATTTTCCTTTGATTGTTGGGCAAGAAGCTGCTATACTTTGGTATTGCAACAGACCAATACAAACCAATATTATTGTGAATACAAGGCAGTATACACATTATTTACTTCTTATTTCCCACTCCTGTGAGACACCCAGCCTCTTTCAGCCAACGTGGAGATCTGTTCTGTATACCTACAAATTATAGGATTAGTTTGGAACCTCAACCTAAAAAACATTCCTAAATAGCTGCTGCTGCATCCTGCCAGGAAAACTTTATTTTGTTTTGTTATTTGAAGTTGCAGGCCTCCTGCCATCTGTCTGTTGCAAAATCAATCCCCACATGAGTTTCTGTGTGGCTTTTGACTATTTTAATGCCACAGCATATGCTTTTGTCACTATAGCACACAGTTGACTTTGTCTTCTCTACTGCTGGGAAGTAAAAGTTTATTAAAGAGTGCATTTATGACAGAGCAACATTAGAACTCTGTATAGCCCTGGAAAAAAACTAAACAGTTGGGGAGAAAATATTAATTCCTCTGGGTAGGTTAGATCTGGATTCAAAATCAGATTTAAGGACCTGATCAAATTAGAGCCAACTGAGTAGGCAGAAACATTTTCAGTACTGAGAATTCCAGTTCTTTTTACAACGTTTGCGAGTTTTCAGTTCTTTTTTTTTTTTTTTTTTTTTTTTTTTTTTCCTTTGTTGCTTTTTTAATATTACTTTATAGCTGCCTGATGGCCAGCACCTCCCACTGCCGCCTGTTATTCTCGGGGAGCTTGGCAAGGATCCACAAAACCCCACTGTCTGTTTCTATGGCCACGTGGACGTGCAGCCTGCCAGAAGGGAAGATGGCTGGAAAACTGATCCTTACACATTGACCGAAATTGATGGTGTGTACCTGGTCATAGTTTTTGTGTCATTATTTGGATCTGTGACTCTGGGATCTCCAGTAGGAGGAAGTTCTTTGTACACTTAACTACAGCACGAGCTCTTCTCCCACAGAAATCTATGGGACAAATCCAGCAGCTTTACATCTTGATGTCATGCTGTGACTGGTGAGACTCATCACTGACCGCTTAATATTTGGTGTGGAAAAGCCATGTGAGGTTAATGTCACTTTACAGAGTGTTCATTAGAGTCCATTTCTGCCTTAAGGTTCTTGTTGTGTTGTTGGATCAATCATTGTCCTTCCTCACCCTTTCTGTTCTTGCTTCATAATCCTTTAGCACCTCCACCCACCACACTGGAGCTTAGGAACATTTGGGTGGGAGATGGTCAGGCCCTTCTTCATGTAGCAACCTTTCCCCTGCAATCAGCAGAGCATGGAAAGCTCCTTTCATCAAAGGAATACAAATGTGGGATGGCAGGTTAGAGGATGAGTAAGCCCAAGAGCCCAGAGATCCTGATTCCCAGTACCATAACCATTAAGTGACCCTTTCCCATCTGCTGGGACTGGTTCCAAACAGCTTTACTGGGGTAACTCTTCTACCTCCAGTGGGAATTGGCATAGGTGTATATTGCTGTACCTGAAACCAAAATCTATTCCTGTATATAGCTGTATGGTTGAATGCTAAAAAAAAAAAAAAAAAATAATTGTTCTGTACCTATACCTGTAGGACCTGGTGCTTAGGGACATGGTTTAGTGGGTGATAATGGTAGTAGGGTGATGGTTGGACCAGATGATTTTGAAGGTCTCTTCCAGCCTTAATGGTTTTATGATTTTATGAAACAGATCTTAAGAACAAAAGTGGAACTCCAGAAATTGGTATTAACAAGTCAGTAAAATTCTGATTGTGCTGATACCTCTCTTGACACACCTCTTTTGAAGCTTTTGCTGCACCAGGAATTTGCTGATTGCATTGAAGTGACCTGAGAAGTTTCAAAGATTGCTTGAAAACTTTAATCTTTTTTTTTTTTTTCTCTTAATAAGGAAATCTCTATGGCCGTGGATCAACAGATAATAAAGGACCAGTCTTAGCTTGGATAAATGCAGTGGAAACATTTAGAGCCTTGAAATTAGTAGGTATCAGTGAGGAATTATTTAGTCATTACTATAGTACCTCTCTGGAGGAATGTGTTTACCTTCTTGTGACATAGATAATGCCTCTCTGTCCCAACAGACCATGTGTATTTTGAAATATCAGCTTATTTCTAATGCTATATCCAGGGCACTGTTTTCACTTCAGTACAAATACATATTTGGGTATTTTTATATTGAGTAGCCTTTATGCAATGTAGAAATAGTTTTGCTGTCATTGCCTTGCAAAGGAAAACAAACTAGGGGAAACATTCAATTTGTGTTACATACATTATACAGTTTTTCTATTTTCTTGATAGTTTTTTAAATGGTAAAATAACATACATCAGGGAATGGTGATGAAGTCTCATCTCCACTGTTAAATTCTGTTGGTCTTTGGCCTTGGCTACCTGCAAGTTACCTTCAGTTTGTGTATGCATGAAGAAAGCACCTAAAATGCTTATTCCTAGTGGGATGTTCTTTCAACAATAGATCTATGACAGAAAATGCTTTGAATGTGTGCATTAACCAAGTACAAATATATTTGCCTAGAGACTGCCATAGGTCTAAGAACCAAACTCTTGCCTGAACTCTACAATGGCCAACATAGTTATCATTAAATCAGTCTGCATGTTTAATACTTTTGTGGTAGTTTTATCCCCAGTGCAAAATTAAGCCAACATATACTCTAAGTTTGTAAGTTCATCAGCAAATACCCTTTAGGGTGATTTTACACAATGCATTTTGTTAGATTGATAAAAAACAGTTTTCTCCCTCTGGTACAACATGAGACAGACTGAGTTGCAAGTCTTGGCTTTTAAAGCCTTTGTGCAGCCTCTGGAAAGCTAATGGTTTTCTTTCATCAGTAGGACTGAATCTACCTTGGTGCCCCTAAGTTCTAATACACAAACACATGATCTTATTTGCCTACTATTAGGTAATGATTATTATTACCTAATTATTATTATAAATTAGCTATTATCAATTTATACGTCTGTCTTTCTGCATCTTTCCATTTTTTCAAATCACTAAAAGCTATTTTGTCATTTTTAACAAGCAAACAAAAAGAAATATTTGTCATTTAGGGGTCTTCCCTTAGAAAACAGCACAGGCCATCTTGCAATATACATTGTTTGTTTCTAAATTTTCTGGGGCCATTTGACAAACCATCAGTGAACCCATTCATAGCACAAGTTCATTTAAACTCTAAACATTTGTTTCTGGGTTTAATCTGAGAATTGAATTAAAACAGAAAGCATCCTAAAGCCTGCAATGAGAAAATGAGTTGGAATGGAAAATAAGCTCAAATTTACTTCTCCTATGGGACAGGTCAGCATTTCCAACTCTCACTGTTCCACAATTTTTCTCTTTGTTACTCTTGGAAATGCATCCTTATGAGCTAGCAGGCCTACAGATTCAAGAACAACTATCAGGGAATCACCAGCAGCATTTTTATCATCAGATGACTACCCCTGGTGAGGGGTAACATGCGGGGAAAACAACAGCAGTGGACCTTTGCCAGTGCTTCCCACATGGGCTCTAGTAGTGGGAATACAAGAGGCTGGGAATATTCTGTGAAAATGCCATTGCCATTACACAGATTTTCCAAAGCAATTAAAGTATTTAATAGTACCAAAGAGAAACCCCACGACAGACTAACAAGTTTTCTGGAAACAGAAGTTAAAAGGTATTTGCTTTTACATTCTCCTTTAAAAAAAAGTAGAGAAAAACAAACTTTGATAGGAAACTGTATGTGTGTATCTATCAATACCCCTTCTATTGAAACAAGATGTATATCTTATGTCTCTCTTTTCCTAATATATTGCATACTGCAAGTCAGTCTGGTTTTTCTTTTTAAATATTCCTTTTTAATTTTGAAAGTGCTTGTTCCTTACCCAGACTTCTCTGCTGTTCATTCAGGCTATACCAGTAAACTTCAAGTTTATTATTGAAGGTATGGAAGAAGCAGGGTCTTTGGGGCTAGAGAAGCTACTTGAAGAAGAGAAACGGTGCTTTTTCTCAGATGTTGATTTCATTGTGATTTCGGACAACCTCTGGCTCAGCAAGAAGAAGCCTGCCCTCACATACGGGACTCGGGGCAACGCCTGCTTCTTTGTGGAGGTAAGAGACACAGGTTCGTGTGAGCTGGCAAGGCTTCTGACCAGAGAGCAGTGGTGCTCCTGTGATCACATCTGTCTCTATATGCAGAGAAAGGCTGACAGCAAACAGAATATTTACAAATGCAGGTCTTCTGTGCTCTTCCTTGCTTATGCAGATTTCCCTTCTCATTTCAGTGAGAAGCCTTATTTGCTTTCATTAATTTCTCTTCAATCATCATTTCTCCACTTAGGAGAAATCTCCACTCTCTCCTCTCGCTCTCTTTCCTACCCAATTACTCTCCTGCCCCTCTCCCTCATCACCCCTTCCTCACATCAACTCCATTCTCCTGCACCATTGTCCCTACACCACTCCCCAACCCCACTCCAACACTATTTCTTCTGCTGTTCTTGCCCCTCTGCAGCAGATACTGCTTAGTGCAACATCTCTGCCTAGAGGCACTCAATTTAGTTGGATCTCTGGGTTTAAAAGCTGTGCAAAATTTTCCTAACCATTGGCAGAAGCAAGTAACAGTGCACTGCAGTGTATTTAGCAGCCAAAATGAGCTATTGTGAAATGAAGTTTGTCATCTGGAAAACTTAAAGCATAAAAGAAATTCAGAGAGATTAAAAAAGGAAAGGACCTAAAGGAAAAATCTACATTAACCTTTATGTCTGAAAACGAACGAAATTTGTTTTTAACCAAAGCAACCTCTGCAGCCTTTATTCAATTTTTCTAAGTCTAGATTATGACAAATTATGATATTAAAACATCAGAAATGGTCTCTGCCTGCTACCAGACAGTTGGATTTAATGAGGTTTAGAGAAGAATAAACAAGTTTGTTGCACAAATATAGTTTCAGATAAACCTGAGAATGAAAATGTGTCTGGAAAAACAACCCATTTAATAAAGCAAATGCCTTTTCTGTTCTAAGGCTGTGTGATTTGAGATGCTTCTAAATTCTTATTTGTTGCAATCTGGAATTAAGGTTGGACATATATTTTCTTAATGTGAAACAAGTAAGGTTCTTTCTTGCCTTGGTTATGAAGATTTTTGCATTTATTCTGCAATGTTAGAAACAGTAATATGCAGGTGTTACACTTATGATGTACTTAATCTTACTGAAGCAAAAGAAGGAATGGAGAGGGATCCTTGCTTTCAAGTGCCTGTAAGTAGTACAGACAGCCGAGTTTCTCTCTCCAGTGGTTAACAACAAAGCCCTCTTCTCTTTACCAGGAGCAGATTGTTCCTGACATGATGTTTCCTATTCCATTAATAGGAACTCATAATAGCTTTCCATTTATTTGTGGCCTCGTTTAAAAAAGCAAAGCTGCCAGTCCCTGTGGGAAACAAATACCTGCAGAAGAATGAGGTAGGGACTATTTACATCTGAGCCATGTTTTTGGCACAGGTTGAGGGTGGTGACAAGGACCTTCACTCTGGAACTTTTGGAGGCATCATTCACGAGCCGCTGATGGACCTGGTAGCTCTGCTGGGTAATAATGTGCATCATTGTTCAGGAGTAGCTGGGGAATGACTAGCAATCAGCCTAATGAAGATCAGTGCCATATTTAATTGATTCGAGTAAGTCAAGTCTAACTGAAGCATGATTTCCAGGTTTCCAAATCTCAGCACAGCTATGCTGACAGCAGTGGAGGAAGGCAATGTCCCTGGTAAGACCAGATGTGCAGTTGAGCTGTTTTCAGTCTAATACTCAGATGTTCATCAAGGATGTTTAAGGATTACCCACATACATGGGTAGTGAAACTCAACGTTTTAATGCAGATTTGTATCCTGGTAGGATGATGTTCTTATGTGACCCACTACAAACAGCAGCTCAGTGCTTTTCTTACTAAACATGAAAATACATCAAGTCAGGTGTGGCAACCTGATGGCTGCCTACAGTCATTAAGAGTTAGTCGTTAGGATTACTCATTTGACTAACTCAAAAGAGTTAGGTAGAAGGGAAAAGGTGTTGTGATTGCCAAGCAGAAGAAATGGGTCCTACTTTTAATGATACCTTTGTCTTCCTTCATAGACAGCCTTGTGGATCCCACGGGTCATATTCAGATCCCTGGAATCTATGACAGTGTCGCTGCCCTGACAGAGGAGGAGAGGAAATTGTATGAATCCATTGAATATGATATAGAAGAACACAAGAATAATAGTGGAGTGAAAAAATTCCTCTACAGTAGCAAGGTAAAATAAGAATATACAGGTGTGCATATATTTATATGTAGATAGATAGATATAGGTAAAATAATGTATTAGAAGGACAGCAGAAAGAATTTAAATCACCCCTTCATAGCATTTTTGGACAATGCCAGACTGAAAGATATTTTCAGTCAATGGCCAAAAAAAAAAAAAAAAAAAGAGAGAGAGCACAGAGCATTAAAATGTAAATAAAATTAATGTGCTGAAAATGTAAGTTACCACATCTGGGCAAGTTGATCCAAAATGTGAATAATAAATGAGCAAATTAAAGAGTTTGGCTCCTCCTCTCTCATACTGCGGATCCTCTCCCACCATACCCTGGCTAACCAACCAAAGATAGTAAGCATTGAAAACCCTGCATACTGGTTATGGAGTAGGAAAGAACCTATATTCAGCTCTGAAAAATGGGAGGCAGCTTTAGGCTGGTGTGTTTTGGGGTGGTTTTTTTTTCGTTAATTTTGTTTATTGATCTTGGTGTCTGTTGAGCATGCCAAAAACCACCCAAAGCTATAAGACTCTCTTTGCCGGAATTTAAAAATTATTTCCTAAATAAAAAACAGCAGGTGAGGGCTGACTTAGAAAAATCTCCTTGCACAAAGCTTGCAGCTGGGAGAAAGGGAGGGGTGATTCATTTTTTATTACTAACATAATTATAATGGTATTAGTTCTAATGTGAATGTTTTTATTTCCATGAAGAAGCTTCTGAATTGGCCTAAACTAGACTGTAATAACTAATAATGTACAAGAATAATGTAACAGTAAAGAGTTTTGATGCTTTACCCATATGTGGGTGAAGTGGTGAAAATTTTTTGTGTACTTAAAGCTCCAATGTCATAAAAATGGAGTACAAAGAAAGGAGTAGTGCTCTGGGGTTCTGCACACATACCAGCTTATAAAAAGCTGTTTTTTTTTTTTTTTTTTTTTTTTTAAAAAAAAGTGTCCTCTTACTGTCTCTCCTTCTTTAGAATAAGTAGTTTCATTTTTATTTATTTTTATCCTTCTTACCTTCTCCAGGAAACAAAAAAAAAAAAAAAAAAAGGCATAAACTTGAATATTATCCCCTTACTTCTTGTAGTATTTAAGTGCTCGTTAGAAGGATTTCTCACCTGATATCAACTGAATGGGGTCTGCCTAAACTGGTTACAGGTTTCTCCTTGTAGAAATCCTGAGATCCGTAGGTGGTAGAGCAGAAGTTGTTCTGATCTCACTTGGCACTAAAAAAATCACTGCTGTGATATTTTTAATATTTCTCCACATTTCTTGTCGTACATGAAAAGCTGTTCTCAATCTAAATGTTTCTACAGAGAAACAAATGTTGACTGAATGGAGCAGTATTTCTTAAAATTAAAAAGATAGCACTAGTTTGAATTACAAATCAAATATCTTTAAAGTACAGAGGTCTCCAAGTATAACGTGGATGGAAAATGTTTTGTGTCTTCACATTGTTTCTATCAATTGTGAATGGTTCCAGTGTCACCCTCTTCCCCTCTTCTATTTTTTTATTTTTTTTTTTGAAGGAAGAGATACTTCTGCACCTGTGGCGTTATCCTTCACTCTCTATTCATGGGATTGAAGGAGCTTTTCATGAACCAGGAATTAAAACAGTCATTCCAGCAAAAGTCATAGGGAAATTTTCAATTCGCCAAGTCCCCTACATGGACCTTTCAGTTGTGAAACAACAGGTAAGAAGCCAAAGCCAGGTTCTTTCTAGTGTGTGAACCAAAGTCCCTCTTAGCACCTCACAACTTCACAACCCAGTAGTAAACTGGGTGTTTCTAGCATTTAGCTGTTTGTAAGAGCAATTTCAAGAAGATGAAAGCACCTAACTGGAAGGTGTTTGCCCTGTAGGTGGAGGAGCACTTGAAGAATGTGTTTTCCAAGAGGAACAGTCCAAACAAACTCAAAGTGTCTATGCCACTGGGTGCGAAGCCCTGGGTTGCTGATGTTAATGATCCACTATATAAAGCAGCAAGAAGGGCAATAAAAACAGGTACACATCTTCTTTTTTTATTTTTTAATGTGTCTGCAAGTTTGCAGGAGAACTGTGCTCATCCACAAAGAAAAAAAGAGATTTCCCAATTCAGTGTTATGGTCACTTGCCCTTATGTATCTCATTGATTTTGACAGAACAGCTCAGCCTCCACATCTTGCTGAACTGGGGTGTATTTAACAGGAGTAGCCAAAAAAATGACTTGTTTAGTTCTTTCATGTACAGTTACAAAGCCAGAGGTTTGTGGAGTGAAACTGATTCATGACATCATTTAGATACAGTTTCTACTCAGAAGCTCTTCGTGATTGAGCAGACTGCAGATATTTGGTAACAGAAGAAAGCATCTTTTGTTTCACTTATGAATGAACCAATTCTTTGCATGTATTTCAGTTTTTGGAGAAGATCCAGATTTTATTCGGGATGGTTCAACAATTCCTATTGCCAGACTGTTTCAGACCATAACGCAGAAAAGGGTGATAATGTTTCCGATTGGAGCGGCCGATGCTGGGGAGCACTCCCAAAATGAGAAAATAAGCAGGTTCCTTTTATTCATTCGTTTGTGCTATAAGAGAAGGGGGGGAGAACTGAAGTCTTCTGGTGCTCACACATAACCACTGACAGATGGAAACCTTTGCTTTCCAGTGGACGGTCCCAAGCTACTGTCTCCAGCAGGCCTGGTGTGTTGCCATGCAGAAAGCAGAATTCCAGATTTATCACATACTGACATGTGTTTTTCATGAAATGTCTGCTCCATCTTTAAGTACATACAGCAGCAGTTTTCATTGCCATGCCAGTGAAATTTCCCTCTGTCTGAAATATGATGAAATATGGGCACCTTTCCCCACAGCATCCATTCTGAAGTGTTGCAGTCAGAGGTACTCAGGCTGATGGTGAAGTGTAGTTATATTGCAGCGAGCCAAACTAGTGTAACTATATCAAAATTAGAGTGCTGCCCTTGCAGTTTCTGAGTTGGGTTGTGCCAAGCTCATCCTAAAATTAATTCTCAGGTGATTTTTTTTTCCCCTCGGTATAGCCCCAACACTGTTGGTTACAGATGAAAGTAATCAGCATGTTTTACACTGAAACAGTTTTCTCTGAGAATCCTGCAGAGGAACCCTGCAGAGGCATGCCAGTTGCAGGGCATCCAGAATTTCACTGCACTTTGTCCTTTTTTCAGGAAGCTGTTTCATCCTTCTGTTATTTGCAATGTAAATGAGTGAGAGTAAACCACATCTGCACTCTGCACGTAGGAGAGTAAAATGAAGTCACCTCTGTCCATTTATTTTGGCTGTGACAGTTATGATCTTGACTCTGAGAAACTTGCCATCACTGCAGGCATGAATGGGGAGCTAGAACATAGCACTTTTTTCCTCAGAAAGATGTTTTTCCTCTTACCCTTCTCCTGAATTAGATTAAGTCATGACACAGAACAGTAGTAAGGACCTGACAGAGTGATTTCCCATGCTAAACTCACCACTAATAAATTGGTGTTTCTTATTAGGATCTTTTTTCAATTCTTTGTGGTGGCTGGTCTTTCAGACTCCTTTAAACCTTTGGCTAGACTACTAACTGAACAGCAGACTGGCCTGACAGGATGTCATTCTCTTCTTTCCTTCTTAACAGACACAACTACATTGAAGGAACCAAAGTGTTTGCAGCCTTTTTGCTGGAGATATCAAAGCTACGTGGGCAGTTACATGAAACTTCCAGCCCAGAGACTAAGAACTGATAGACCATCATCACAAAATTAGCAAAGCATGTTTTTTTTTTTTTTATTATTATTATTATTATTATTATTTTTTTTTTTTTTTTTTTTTTTTTTTAGTTTTAGGCTTACTAATTTCCTGGTCTGGAAAAACATGTAAATCACATATTCTATGTGACTGAATTTGTGGAAAAAAATAAATGCTGTGCATAATACATGTTCCTTAATGTCACTTTCTTTACAACAAAAATCGTAAACGTGTTTTGGCCAAAATTTGCCATCAGAAGGCTGTTTTTCCATCAAATTAGCAACTATTAGTTGCTTTTAAATTATCAGTTTATGTTGTTAAATCAAATGCACGTGATGTATCTTGAAATTACAACAAAGCTCCAAAGTTCTGTTTGCTGATTAGGGAAAACATCTAGCAAATATTACACAATTCACATCAATATTTATTTCAATTTCAAAACGTGATTTTCATTTTGATATGCATTTCATTCACACACAACAAAAATGACAACCAGATTTAAACAAAAGCTCATTGGTGTTATCTCCACTGTTAACACAAGGGGCGTTAATTAAGGAATTTGGCTGGTATTTTTCCTTCCTCTCCTGCTCCATCTCTTGGAAAATAAGCAAGAATAAAGGTGTTTAAGGGCATGAAGTGTGGATGTGGAGCCTTCAGAGTAGGATATCATGCCATAAATAACCTGTAAACTCTGCTGATGTGGAAAATTATCAGGCGAAAAGCCTTGGCTGGATTTGAAAACACAACCGAAAAACAAGCTTGTTTTTCAGTCACTCATGCGGCTGGTATTCTGAGAGGTTTGGGAACAGGCATGATCAGGGATGGTTAGGTTTCACGTTGGGTTCTCAATAAACCCCATGTTCAGACTTCCCCAGGGCTCTGAGGAGCCCCTCCAGCTGATGAGAACCGAGCATGTACACCGGCTGCTGAAGGCCTTCGAGGGAAAGAGAAGGGCCCAGCACAGGGTCTCTTGCTTGTGTTGGCTCCATTTACCACACAACTGAAGTGCAACTTCTGGTGCCCACGCACCAGAAGTTGCAGAGGCCTACATGAGAAGACCAGGACTGAGCCCCTAAAATCAGAAGACTCCAGTTTGCACATCATCAAGTTGCAGGAAAGGCCCTTGGCAGTCTCTCAGCTACCTTCACCTGTTCAAACCATTATGGAACAAGGCAGTAGGTAAGGAGCTCTGCCCTGCACGTGGGGGACACTGGTCCATGCTTATAAGCTATGGACCTGTAAAGGACTGGATTTTTTCAAAGTACTTGAAGATGTACAATTGATAAAACATGATTTGCAGTCTTCTGTTTTGTAGCGTCTCAATTTTTGGGTGGCTTTCAAAAGAGACTTCAACATCACTGAAAGAAATAATTACTCCTAAACACGACAATTCTGGCAGAAGAGAAGAAAGCTCTTTGAGGTAGCAGAGCTGGTAGATTTGCTCATGCCAGAGGTATGGAGGCTGTGTTTCCAGGAATGTAAGTGCTCTGAAAAACACAGCAATCCTAAAACAATTTAGGGTGGGATTGTGTCATATGTAGTTTCTTCTGTTGCTATTTATTTGGAACATCAAATAAAGCACAATCAACAAGGATGGCATCACTTCATGTGCACAAACGCTGTCAGAGCAGCACACTGAAATAAGGTTCAGATCTGAAATAGCCACTTACCATCAAGATAAAACCGTATGTATGAAACACTGGGACCAATGAATTATGCACAACATCTTTCAGTCCCAAAAGAGAGAAATAGCAGAAAACTTTGATTTCAGGTTTTCCAGGCCATAAAAGAGAGCATTGTGAGAGCCATTCCCTCCCACAGGGGTTTCCAGAACTACTCTTTTTCCCTCTCAAATCAGGAGTGCATCCACCAGCCATTCTGGCTTTTCTTTTTTTTTACTGTTGTGCAGCATCTCATCAGTCTTTAGGGAAAAAAAAATATATGGTGTGTATTTCTCTAAGGTCTGTACCATTATCTGCCACTTCTATCATATCGATTCAGGTATTTCTTACTAAGGATTGCATGAGGGCTGTTGGCTTTGGCCTGTGTATGTGCAAAACTACAAAAGGCAGTATCTTCATTAGTGCAGCGTACAAGAAGTCACAGAAAAGGGACACCAAAAAGAGGTGACTACTCACAGTAAATTGGACAGGTTAAATTTTATTCTAGATTATTTTTTACAACGTTGTAAAGCTCTCGTATTAATCTGTGTTTACTTTGGGTTACCACAGTGAAACCTCAGTACTGTTTGTTTCATATTCTGAATAACAGTATTAAGGGGACATTTTGCTGATTAAACCTACCCAGACAGGAACAAAACAACTTTGTGGGCACGTCCAACAGCAGCATCCAAGACTCAGACGCCTAATGCCACCGGGGATGTCCTGCAGAGGTATGCCCGAAGGATGGCAGGTACAGCTCAAGCCCTGTGTGAATGTGGCCAGTGGAGGGGCAACCTCTAATGGCACCAGGTACCTCTACATGGAGGGTCAAGGTCTACCTGTCTCCCTGGTATGTTGCCTTGGGTCTTCCCTCATAGCCTGCACAGGTAAGATGTGTTTGAGGGAATCGGGTGATCAACGATGGGATTATATTTTCCAACTGATTATTATTTTAAAAGAAGAAATTGGAACACTTCAATGCTCATTTAAAATCAGTGGGCTAAATTTCAAGTTAAGTGTTAAAGTTTCTTTTTCTTTTTCCTTTTTTTTTTTTTTTTCATTTTTTTTTTTTAATTAGAAAAACAGTTTTTACTCTTTACATAATGTCTCAAAAGGCAAGACTAAAAAAATGTGGCAGTCAGCTAAAATCATAGAGAACGAGTGAAATAATAGGATGCTGACAATAGGAGCTGAAGGCATGGAGAGATGAGCAGCCTCCTGAGATGCAGAACTAATCAGGTCACCATCTGCTCTGAAAGTGGAAGATTAGGCACACTCATATAGCTATGGTGTTATTTTTTCCAGCAAACATTACTCCCAAGAAGCTTGACTTTGACTCCCGCCAGTCATTCCTCTCAGAATACACCATTTAGCTTGCTTGACAAAAGGTTACAAAGTGCCTTGCTAGTTAAGGGTGGTCATAGTCCATGTTTGGACAGGGAAGATTGAGCACCTGCCCCTTTATTGGTGCCACAAGGAGACCGTGCCACAGCGCCCAGTGCTGGCGAGGAGCCACAGTCCCCTGGTTCCTGCTGCGAGCTTCCACCTGCAAGGAAGGCGTGAAGTTAAAACACTGATCCACAAAATGCAGTTCTGAGCACAATCTTCTCGTTTTAGTCTCCCTGTCTCATGGGGAGCATGGGGAGATGGCTTGGTGCACCACAGCAGCAGCACACCCCGCGTTAGCTCAGACATGGCAGGTGGAAGCAGCCACAGACTGCTAGCTTTCAGTTGAAAGAAATGGGATTTTGCTCAGGATAAATTTTGCCAGACCTCTCAAAGCTTAAATAATTTTACCACCACACCTGGGATACTGTAACACTAAGTTACAGAAAAATACAACATAAAATTCAAATTGGCTTGCTAACAGTGCACGTGTTGTGGTGTACTTTTTTTTTTTTTTTTCCCCAGATTTTTTTCAGTTGAGGTATGGGCTTGAATCTCTCTCAAGGTGTTTAGAAGTTACTTGGTTATTTCCACAGGTTTCTAACAAGGTAAATGAAAGAGCCATTGAATGGAAGGGGCCCTCAAAACCTGCCTGAGGATCAGTGGTCCTGCAAAATCCTTCCTCCAGATCCTGCAGCCCACGTGGAATGAGCTGCTTGCGATGGGGGATTATGGAGGCAGTTCCTAGGCACTGTAGCTACTCTTGCTCAGCTTTAAAACATGCAAATACTTTCTGAAAACATGCTTATGTTTTATTGTGTAATTCCCCCCAGGTTCCTTGCATGAAACTTGTCATGTTCACTTACTCCTCAAGGCAGAAACAACAGCTGTAGTTGGTCGTGGAATTAAATCAAACAGGTGCATGAAATTGTTTGCAGAGCTTAACTAGGCATTGAGCTTGGATTCTGCTTGCTAAGAAACTTTACCCTTGGGAGAGGAAAACAACAACAGAACTTTGCTTAAGCTTCAAAGTACATGCTGCACAAGGTACATCTTTTTCAGCAATGAAAAATGGTCGTGGTCCTCAACTGACAAACATTTGAGAGCTTTGTAGTGTGCAGAAGTATATTTAATTGTCTGTGCTTATACAGAGTTGTTTTATATGACTGTTTATTAGCATTTATTTTGTGGTATTGACTGCTAGGATATTGAGTAGACAGCCAGTTGTCTGCTGTTCTAGATAAGCACAGACCATACAAATCACTGTTTTGTACATCTCACACCACTTCTCAGCTGTACTGCAAGTGGCTTCAGAGGAACATGACTCAGGGTTACTCCGTATCTGACTGAAGGGACATGCCCGACTCCTCAGGTGCCTCTGTGAAGACATCTCTGCAGGGCTGCTGTGTTGCAGGCTTCAGGGGGTTGTTGTGCAACCATGTGCAGGATCAGCACTTTAAAGATAAATATATATATGTAGTAGTAACTTCTAAAGACGTCAGTCCAAGCTTAATAACATCATATTTTTGCTAGAGAACCAAAACATGAAAAGTACTTGTTAATACTGTCATTCCTTTGTAACAGAAAGGGTCATCTCTAGCTACAACAATGTCTTCAGTTATCCAAATATAAAAGCTTCATTTCTTTCTAGCATACAAACTGTGTTCCTCACGTTTGGAAAAATGTTGTTTCATTTCTTCAATCTGAGCAGGAAGCCTGTAATGTTCCTTGCAGGAGGCCCCAAGGATGTTTCTCGTGGGCCACATGAAAGGATCTGCGGATATGGCCACTCTCTTCTATTAGAATTTGTGAACCTAAGTATTTCCCTTAGGATAAGGGGGAGGGGTCTTTGAGCATTATCTTCTCGTTCTCTTTTTTCCAAATTCTAATAACTGCAACTTGAAAACTTGCTATAAACAAGATTTTTTTTCATTGAAAAAGCATTCTTGAAACTGCTGAAAATTTTCCTTTTCCAAGGTTGTGTGAAATTACATGAAATTCAGATTGATCACCTGTGAATACTAATTAAAGCCTGCATGCCTTAATCTCTTGTTTTTCTCTGTACCATTTGTATTGCAGTTAAAACATCAGGAAAGGGTGGAGAAAGCACATCATTTTAATCGCATTTATTTTTTCACGTCAGGTTCTCTACGTTGAAACAGAGAAGTTTAACAAAAGGCATAAAAGCAGCAGGTGTGCACTTTGGTCCCATGAAAATGGATAACCATTTGTACTTCAGGTGTACTTAGGTGGCACAAGTGGGCCGTGAACCTACAGGAGGATAGAAGGACATGGGTAAGAAGATGCAGCCCTTAACGAAGGTGTGATCATGTGTCCCTGAAGCAGCTTGAGTTGGCTGGCACCTCGTGTGAAGTATCTCAGCGCCAGGCTCGGGGTGCAGGCTCAATCCCTCCTTTCACAGGAGGGACTGAAATGCCAGCCCCAATGTGTCTGCAGCGGCAGCCCTACGGCAGTATCAGACAGACCCGCATCAGGGTTGCCACGATGGAGTCAGCATCCAAGTACCTTGAAAAACCTAAGCACAGAGTTTTATTTTCCTAGGCCTATCTGGGAATACTTTCGTACAACACATAGTATGTGACTGAGACAAGTGTGACATTCAGTATGATTATCCAAGAATACATACGTTTATCTCATTAATTTCTGACAGCGTTTGCTTAAGGGAACAGCGAGGTCCTTTTGTTCAGTCACCAATATACATGAAATAGGATTTCTCACAATAACTCATGATTTATTTATTTATTTATTTATTAAAAAAAATAAAACGTTTAGTCCTGCTTTTCAAGTGAGAGAAAAGCTACCACCTGATAAGGCTTCTCAAGGGTTAATTGTCTCTTCAATGGGAAAAACATTTCGGCTTAAAGAAGGGAAGGTATACAAGTATACGTATGTATAGATGCATAGACAAGTGACATTAAAAAGAGTTCCTGGTGTTTACAGCCCAGATATTCTGTTTGATGTTTTCTTGTGGCTGTGGTTGCACAGACAGGACAAAACTACATGCAGATATTCTTCTGCAAGTTGCCACTGGTATTTTCGTCCAGAGTGGCTAACAAACCCTTACGGATACTGCCGCAGCCCATTTGACAGTCCTGCGGACACTGCTCAGCGCCCTCAGGAGGGTCTGTCACAGACATTACTCACGTGGCCATTGCCAAATTCCAGTGACAGGATGATTTTTTTAAGCAAGTGCGTGTGAGAAAACCCATAACTCAAAGTGGGTACATATGATTACTATGATTGTCTTTGTCGTGCTAAATGACACGGAGCTCTGTGTTTCCTGTACATGAATAAACACAGAAAATTAAAATTCTGTCTACCTTTCCTACTGAAGTTACATGGGTAAGCAAAACCTGGTACTGCTCTTTAAACATTCAGCGTTTCTAGCAAGATCAGTATTTTGACATCAAAGAAATAGAGCAACTACAGAACCATTCCTAGTGTCATATTTGGTTAGAAAACAAATTATATGTTTACAAACAATTTATTAGTTTATGATTTACAAATTATAAACTAATCTATTAACTAATTAACTTTTTAATTAACTAATTAACCCCTGACTTATTTAGTTAGATATATTTTAACCTGAATAAATATCCAGAACAAAAAGAAGCATTTAAATTTGCAGCATGACTTTAATTACTGACCTATCTAAAACAGAATATTAAATGTAGGCATGCCTGCAAACATTTAACAGAGATTGAAATTACAAAAAGTAATTACATTTGTTACAGATATAATTTTCCTTTTATTAGTAGCTATTTTGCCTTTATTGCTGCTTCTACAATACCAATGGCTCCCTCTTCAGGCTACACC
Source organism: Aythya fuligula (assembly GCF_009819795.1). Lineage (NCBI taxonomy): Eukaryota > Metazoa > Chordata > Aves > Anseriformes > Anatidae > Aythya > Aythya fuligula. The sequence continues at coordinate 98,916,749 of NC_045560.1, read as the reverse complement.
TAAACAACGTTTTTATATTATACTGTTAGATTTATAAAACTCCAGCTCTCATCATGCCCTCTGCCTCAGTATATTCACCCTCAGCAAGCAGATGATGAAAGAACTGCTGCATCAGGTGTGCTCTTCTGGATGCTACAAATATTTAAGTACAGATGTTACTTGAGGATCTCCAAAAATTCTTAGGAGTACAGAAGGAACTTGTAAAATGCAGGGAAGCTGAGCTGAGCCTAAGGGACATCAAAAGGTTGACTTACACATTCTCCCATTCTGAAAAACAAAATCAAGAATAATGATATTGTTATCAGTTAGATAGTTCTTAATTAGATAATTCTTAAACTGCCAGTGATTTCCATAGTCTGTTTTGATAATCTGTGAAAACTCTTAAATGTCCTTATGAAGGCAAATATATATCTCTAACTTAAGGTACCCATACTACAAATCAGGGAGTCTTCCTCTCTTCAGGTTTGTTATTATACACAGGGCAATTAAAATATATACTACACTCCTTAGGTACTGGACAAATAAAAAGAGAGATTCTCTTCTTACTTATGTTGTGTTACACGTTACCTACAGATACTCCCATGCTTTCAACTTTGTTGATTCATTTCAGACTCTTCCAGCGTGGCTGGAACATATGGCTCAGGCTATGTGTGATGACTGCTCATCCTCAAACCATTCTTGGTCTTTACGCCACAGCCCCTGCACTGCTGTGTCACGATGCTGACAGATTAGCTGATGACTAGGTGGCTGAATGAAAGCGTGCGCTGTTAGGCCTAATTAGTGTGCCAGACTATGTGTTATGTGCGCTGTATGGCTGGCAAACACCAGTGAAACTCCAAGCAGCGTCTTCTCTTCTCCTGACACACCCACAACAGCTTTGAAGAATGCTAAATGGTGTTAGACTACAACACTAAGACCTACTTACAATTGGCAAGAAGCAACTGCCTTCCACCACAGATGCCTAGGACATACATCTTCAGGCCATACATCTTTAATTTTGGTATTACATGCATCGTGTGCCTCAGTCTAAAAAGGGGGGAGGAGGAATGGAATATCAAGTATTATGGAGGAATGTGAAGTGCTTTAACACTATGGTTTCCTAGTTAGAAGTGGGAAAAAGCAACTGCCTTTGTCCCCAGATGCCTAGGCTCTTTAGCCCATACATCTTCAATTTTGGTATTATGTGCCTCATGTGACTTAGTTTAAAAGGGGGGTGGGTGGAATATGAGGTATTATGGGGGTTTATTCTTAAGTTTTATTAAGTATTGTGAAGTACCGTGAAGTGTTTTAGCAGTATGGTTTCTTCACCAGGTCACCACATGTAAGGTGTGTGAGAAACACTCTGTGGGCAGTAAGTTAGGCTCAGGCGAGGATCACAGTGAAGCAGTAATTTATTTGCGATTGCTATGGCGGGCATCCCACAAGCAGAAGCACACTTACTAGGCCCACAGTACTGTGTATATATTTTATTTCTCGATGACCGGGACCCTCCCGTTTCCCCATGGACTGGGTAACGCAGGTTCACAACCTCACAGACAACACATGGCCTCCAGTTGCCGGCCTGTTAAATTTCAGATTTGACTTTTTTACTGTTCGAAGTGGTCATGTTTCTTTGCTTGTTTGACTTGACACCGTGATTTTCACCTAATTGCTCTAAGGAGCCCGGCTGTCTGTACTTTACAAGGTTGTCTGTTACGCTTTCCTTTCTGCTAAGCACATCTCGATCCTTCCCTCTGAACAACCCAACTCCGTGCAAGAGCAGCACCCTTATTCCCACAGGTGTTTCACAGAGCGCTTCCCCACCTCTCTTTATTTAACCGTTTCCCTTCTAAACTGAGCATTAACGCAGCGTGCCCAACTCCTCAGCGACTTTAATCACAGCCCCCCCAGCTGGCACCGTGCCGCGGGGCGTGGGGCACAAGATGGCGGCGGCGCCTCTCCCCCTTCCCCCTCCCCTCCCCGCGCGGCGTCCGTTGGGCGCGGCCGTTGGGCGCAGCCCCTCGCGCCCGCCGCGCCACCTGGCGCCGCGTCACGTGAGCGGGGCCTCCCCCTCCTCCTCCCCTCCCTGCGCCGTGACGTCAGGCGGCGAATCTACGGCGCGCCACTGGTGACCAAGCTCTCCACACGCGGAGGCGGACGGCTCCCCCCGCCGGTAAGCGCGCCCGGCCGCCACGCCGCAGCCTCGCCCCCCCCCGCCCGGCGGCGCGGCCCCGGCGGCGGCCCCGTGCGGCGCGGCGCGGCGGGAGGGCGGTGTGGCCGCGCGCGGCCCGGCGCCTTCCCCCGGGCTTTTTGGGCCTCTGCGCTGCCGTCGTTTTTCGCTGGGCGCGGGGGGGCGGGCGGCCAGCGCCGCCGGGCGCAGCCAATCGGCTGCCGCGGCCCGCCCCTGCCGCGCGGCGATTGGCCGCGGCGCGGAGGGCGGGGCGGGCGCCCCGCGCGCCCATTGGCCAGGCCGGGGCCTGGGCTCTTCCTCGGCGCGGGGGCAGTGGCGCCGCGAGCCCCCAGCGGGGTGCGCGCCCCCCGCCCAGCGCCGTGCTGCGCATGCGCCTCAGGGGAGGGGGGGGGGGGAGAATTGAGGGAGAGCGGAGGGGGCGCTGACGTCATCGGCGGGCGCCCTCCGGCGCGCGCGGCGGCGGCGGTTACCGGCCCGCGGCCCCCAACCGTCGCGCGGCGGCCGTTAGGCGTGCGCGTGCCCGCCGGGAGGGGCGCGGCTCTGCGCAGGCGCGGCGGCGCCCCCCGTGAGGGCAGGGGCCCCCGGGAGGGGTTTTTGGTGCTAAAAAATGGCTTTTTGGCGGTGTTTGCCCCCCCCGCCTCTGCCTCTCGCTTCGCCACCGAGCCCCAGCGCGTCGGTGCCTGGGGCGCGGCCGCCGCCCGCGGGTGTTCGCGGTCTGCAGGGCGGCGGGGGTCGGGCTGAGGAGAGGGGGGGTCGGGCAAGGGCCCCGGGGGTTCCCGAGCGCCTTCCCGCAAAGGTGCTCGGCGCCGGGTGAAAGCTGCACCGGTCGCCAAGGCGGAGCTGGCGTGCTGGTGGCTTTCGAGGGATGGGTTGTGGCTGTGGTTCGTTTGGCGTGGGGTGGCGGGCTGCCTGCGGCTCTGTTGGATAGCTTGTGTGGCCTGTGAGCCCCAGTGCGCATCTTATCCTCCTTAGGTGACTCTACAGTCTGAAAAATGATGTGTGCATTTAATTTGTGATCCCTGAGCTGTATTTACTGGTCATCTCTGAGTTCATAGAGTCATAAAGGTTGGAAAAGACCTCCAAGACCATCTGGTCCAATGATGCCCCTACCACCAATGTCACCCACTAACCCATGTCCCTGAGCACCACGTCCAACCTCTCCTTGAACACCCCCAGGAACAGTGACCCCACCAGTTCCCTGGGCAACCCATTCCAATGCCTGACCCCTCTTTCTGAGAAGGTAAAAAGAGGGAAGGCTTCATACAGTTTCTGTTTTCATTCTTGACTGCTTGTTCCCTCTTCTTTTTTTTGTAGTAACCTTGATGTAGACTAGCAAGACCTTGAGCTTTTCATGTGTTCGTGTTCATCTGCGCCGTACTGAGCATGATGGTGACACCTAGGGAGTAATAAATAACGGGAATCCAAAACTGAAAGGGTAGTCGTGGTGGCAGTGATTTGCTGATGGTGCAAAACAATGACAGACAAATATATAATTTAAGCAACAGTTGTAATTTGCTGTGATTCTTACTGTAATAATCTAAAGGTGTAGCCCGTGAAGACTGTAAATTGTCTTTTTCCAGTCCTATATCAGAACTTGAGTAATCAAGATGTTTGCAGGAGGCTGGAGCTTTGGATGCTGGGATCTATGTTTTTCCCAGGTCACACCTCTTCGTGAAAGATGAAGACAATTACAGCCTTCGGTTCGGTCTCTCTTGCAATCTCTTAGAGTATTCACAGCAAGTTACATTCATCACAGAGGTAACGTTAGAGTCATTCCACCCTTATTTCATAAATTATTTCAACACGGACATATAATCAGATTGTAGCTTTTACATATAAAATATGGAGCCTGGCAGTAATTGTATAATCCATACATTTAAAAAAAAAAAAAAGTCAAATGCAGTGATGTGACAGCCTGATGATGGACTGTGACTTTTTCAGTATGTTCAAACATGTCAGTTTTATTAGCATTTTGGGTAATGTAATTCAAACGACCTGAGTTAAAAACATTGAGCTAATCCTTTCATATCATTCTTCTGTAGGAAATACTGTATATTAATGGCATCAATAATTTCTAATTTATTTGCATGAAAGTTTCCCGTTTTAAAAGTTTCCTAAAGCCTGAGCTCATTTATGGAAAAATACTTGGAGAGACGTGATGTGTGTGGAACAGATTTCAGTCACAATGCTCCATTAAAACCTTCTGTGAGGAAGAACAGCTTTTTTGCATTAGTGTGTACACCATTAGAAAAAAAAACAACAACAACAACAACACATAACCGCTTTGCCTAGTTGTTTTTTGATCTTTTTAAATATCTGCAGACTTGTGTTTTTGTGCATGAGATGAAATGTGGTTGGACTGAAATTGTTGAGTGGCTCCCACATACGTATTTCCTAATGTGGCATAGAACTTAGATGTTCTCGTTCTTCAGGAAACAGAAAGGTTGTGCTGGGTGATCCATCACTCAAATAAAAATGTTGGTTAAAGATACGTCTGGCCTAGTTCGTTCCAGTGAATGCCACATCATTATGGTGCGTGTTAAGATTGGCTTTTTAGGTTGCTCCTATTGGAGTACAGGTTGTCCTTTTGTAATGAGCACAGTGCCAAAATCGGAGAGGGATACGTGACGACCTGATTCTACAAACTGTGGTGGCTGCGGTTCTCTCAGTGACATATATACATGTATTTAGTGAGAGCAGCTGTTCAGTTGTCCACAAAACCAGCTGTGAGCCTTAGGAATCTCTCTTCTGTCTCTTGTATCATCTAAGGAGTTAAACAGCTTTCACTTTGGGCAAGTCGATGATCAGCAGCCAGCCAGTTTTTCTGCCCCCTGAAGGTTTTGTTTTGCATCCGCCTTGGTGGCTCTGGAGCAGCCCAGTATGTGCTGCATAAGGTGCAGTTGCCCCCGGTGCTCTGCCAGCAGCACAGACCTGTTCCCAAAAATCAAAGGTTGAACGCAGATCAAAATCAAAGGAAAGACAAAAGATGGCCGGGGAGGTTCCGTGACCAAGGAGGAAACAGGACCCAAGGGCACATTTACATTTTTTTTTTCCTAAAATTTAGTCATCATCATGAGATCGCCCTTCCCCTCCAAAATTTGCATCAAAACGCCATGCAAACACATCCAAGCTCATGACTACACCCCGCAAACCACCTCCCTCATTCCCACACGCAGCGGGGCTTCCCAGCACAGGTGAGGTGCGGCCTTGGGTTGGCTCCAGTCCTGTTTGGTCTCCCCGAGACCCTGCTGTTCTCTCCAGCCAGGGCTCCGGGTGCTGTCACGCAGTCACCGTCGCTCCCGGTACATCCGCAGCAGCACTCGGGCCGGTGCTGGGTGCCTGGGCACCGTGCGGGGCAGCGAGCTGGCGGCTGGCGCTTCCCTCACGCCTCGGGCTTGCTGCCTGGCCCAGCGTGACACAGTCACGGGACACCTTAACCAGTAACACCACCGTGATGATTTCATCTCTGGTCTGTTGCCTTCGCGCCAAACAACGTTAAAAAAAAAAAGTTTATAAAATTTTAAAGGAAAAATACCTGTGCCTATTTTTCTTCTAAACTTTTTTATTTTTAATTCTTGCCGATTTGGTCAGTGCTAAAACAGAAGCTTAATGAATTTGTTGATGTGTGTGAATAAAACCAGTGAAGAAGTAAAAAACACAAACATGTTGTCCTTGCAATTTCTAGAGAAACTCCAAAAGTGTATTTTGCTTTGCAGAAAGAAAATTACAGCAAGAGCTAGCGAACCGATGTGCTCCTTCACAAAGAGAGAACCCTAGCGCCATTCGGAAACGGGCAGCGGTGATGTTCCAAAAGCGAAGTGCTTGTTTGTAAGGCTCAGGCCTGCCTTCCAGTGCTGTGTTAACAGAGCTGTTAATTGCCAGCCTGTTTTTGTTGTCCTATTTTGTTGACCGCTTGCTGGGTTATGTTTAACTGGGCTGGGAGGTTCCAAATGCTCTTGGTTTCTTCGGTGCTTAGCAGTACGAGCAGAAATTTTAATTACCTATGCCTTTCCAAGTCTAAAAATCGTAGAATGTTTTGGGACTTTAAAGCCCACCCAGTTCCAGCCCCCTGCCATGGGCAGGGACACCAGGCTGCCCAGGGCCTCATCCAACCTGGCCTTGAGCACCTCCAGGGATGGGGCATCTACAGCTGCTCTGGGCAGCCTGTGCCAGTACCTCACCACCCTCTGAGGGAAGAATTTATTCCCTATACCCAATCTAAACCTGCCCTCTTTCAGTTTAAAACCATTACTCGTTGTCCTATCCCTACACCCCCTGACACAGAGTCCCTCCCCAGCTCTCCTGCAGGCCCCTTTAGGCCCTGGCAGGCCTCTGTAAGGTCTCCCCAGAGCCTCCTCTTCTCCAGGCTGACCAACCCCAGCTCCCTCAGCCTGTCTTTGCAGGAGCAGACACTTAAGTTATGTGTGCACGTGGAATAGACATGGGGGAAGCACGCAGGGCTGTTAAGGCGTGCAGCATTTCAGTGTCTGGATCCAGGTGCATACGCCTCGACAGATGACTGTTTTGCTACAAACATGCTTATAGATGCTTTCCTGTCTGGTATTTCTTTGTTTCATTGTAGTTAAAAAGAAATGTTCTTGCTGTGCTCAGCCAAGTTTTTGGCATCTCAAAAGTCCCTCTCAAAAATACAGCTGCAAATATATATGAACGTTAAATTTAATTTCAGTTACCCAACCCATTCTATGATTCTTCAAACAGTAACACAATGTCGGTCAATTTATGTAGAGGTAATTGTTTCATGTGGTTTTGTTTTTTTGTTTGTTTGGGAATCTGTACAGTAACGTGTGATAAAACCTTTGTGGGAAACATCTAAGCAAGAAGGTTGGAAGCATGGAGGTCTTCAGATCTCTGATTGAAACAAAGAAAGAAAACAACTGTTTGTGTTCCCTTTGGATTGCCTTAAAAGCTCCCGCACGGCTCTGTACCTTTGCTGTACCAGACAGGTTTCTACATTTGGGCCTTCTCTGGAAGCCTGCCCGTTTCCGTCCCGCGCGGGTTAGTGATGGGGCTTGTTTGCTTTTGGTAAGTTAGCAGAAGACGTTTGGTGAAACACGAGGTGCTCCACCCGGAGCTGGCTTGAGGATGTGCCGTAGCAGGAGGACGCTCGCTGCAGGGTGCTGTGAGGATGGTGCCTAACACGCTGGCACCACCCTGGCACCACTCGCTTCACCTTTGTGCCCAAGGAAAGCACGAGCCTGGTGTTCTGTTCCCTCAGGTTTGTTACGTCTGTCTTCGCTGCCAGCTTTCAGTGCCAGCAGAGTAAAAGGCTGTGCCTTTTCATGCTCCCCACGTGAGGCAAATCTGGATATATCTTACTCCTTATAGGGAAAGGGGTTCTCACCTTATGTCATATAAATAATGAATAGAATATACGTGTCGGAAAAGTCAAAAGGGAACAATGAAAAATCTAAAAGCATCCATAAGCTGCGGCTTGTTTGGTTGTTTGGCAGCAGCAGGATAAAGTGAACCGAATACTCAAAATTACTATTGAGCATACGTATCCCTTATTAGGCACAACCTGATTGTTGTAAGTCAAAGCTAATTTTTTTTTTTTTGATTGGATCCAGTGGTAGCATAATATCTAAGTTCAAAGATACACTCCACAGAAATGTTTTATGGATGTTTTCTTCTAAATTTGCCTACTTATTTTCTATTGTTTCCAGGTTTCTTGGTATAACAATGGAATGATTTGAATTGCATTTGTTTTTTTTTTTCTCCCTGTTGTTCAAATTTTCACTTTAAATTATTTACAAGTCTGAGACTCAGAGATGAGAGCCTAATGAATGCTTTTAAAAATAAAACCTTCTTCTTTAAGCGTGTTATGCTTCATGTTTTGAATTTATAACACAAGCCTTAATGAATAGTTTCCTAGTTACTCTCATCTTGGAATTTATGAGCTGTCCTATTTACAAGTTTTACCTATACAATGGGAAGATAATTCCTGTTTATCTTAAATGAAAAGAACTCTTCTTGTTAACAAGCTTAAACCGCTAATTAGGGGTAATATAGCGATAAATACCATGTCAAACCCTTTAACAATGAAAAGATGCAATATTTAGTATTTGGGCCTTTTTCTGCTGCCTTCTGTGCAAGAACAGAGCGTTGTGGGTGTGTTTTTTTTTTTTTTTTCCTTTGATATCTCATTTGAGTATAAGGTTACTAAAAAGTATTTTAGGGGAAAACAGTGGCCTCTAGGTCCTTTCCCTACAGGAAGCAGCTCCAGTTATGTCCCACATTTAGGGTGTTGGTGCCCACGCACTGCAACGTTGGTCGCTGTTGGCAAGGCTTCAGAAAAAGAGCACAAGTGTGGAAGAGCCCGGGTGCCTTCATGTATGTGTGCGTGTGATGTGTTGTTAATGGTTAAGCTGTTCTGCTCAAGGAAAAACAGTAGGACTAGCAGTAGTTGCTTTGTTTTGAGCCTACATTAATGTAATTTAATCAGGAAGGAAAGAAAACCTGGGACTAGAATTTGATGTCATTTACCTGAATATAAATCGGAGTATCTCCATTTAGTGTAACAGAATTTTTTCAATTTGTGTCAAAATGATCAAAATCAGAGCCTGACACAAGCCCCCCTTCTCATAATTTGCGCATACAAAAACAAAGAAATAAAATTGTACTTTTTATTTGTCTAAATATTAACCCAAAACCCCAGAGTTCAGTTTCAGAGCAGAGGTTTTGTAATACACTGTGGTTTCTTGCAGGTACCAGGAGCTTCACAGGTACATGTATATGCCTTAAGAAGAAACATCTCTTTTTTTGTTGTTGTTGCTTGTGATTAGAGTTGAATTGTCAAAGCTACAGACTCATGACTTTGAGAGCCATTCTAAATCTAGGTAGCTTGAAACCCCTTGACAACTATTTTCATGGACTCATTTGTGTGCGCTTCTGATGACACCTGCAGAGGGTTGTGTGTAGGCTTTGTTCCCTGTCTGATTTTCTTTTTATCACCCAGGGAGTTTGTAATAGGGATGGCAAAATGAGGAAGGAAGGAAGGAGAGGAAGAGACTGAAGAGAAGGGAGCATAGGTCCGACTTTGGAGGTATCCCTTCTGCAGCTCCGCAGCAGACGCCTGGTAGGATGAAAGGAACTCCTTGTCTTGCAACCCAGGAATCCCCCTTGGGCATGAGATTATTAGGTATGATAGGCAGTTGATTGGAGAGGACAAGAAAACACCTGAGAATGCATTTTGCCAGCTCTATTCAGGCTACTCAGTTTTCATTTCCGTGTGGAAAACATGCTGAGCTTTGCAGGTGGAGGCTGACTTGGAGGGATGCCTTCTCCTTTTCCTCCTTATCATCGTTATGGTTTTGGATGTTGCCTGTATCGGCAGAGTATATTCCGAGGTACAGCACTGAACAGAGACTTTTTTGGTCAGAGAATGGGGAATTTTCTAGTTTGTATGCTAAGGGTGTGTGCCCCAAGGGGTACCCAATCAAGGAAATTTCGTAGGAGGAGGTATGCAAGCAGAGGTAGTACCTTAGACCAACTACTATAGATGGAGAGAGGTAGGCAAGCTTTGAGGCACAAGAGCCATTCTTTAAACCTTCTATTGATACCAAGATAATAAAAAATATACTTGAAATAATAATAATAATAAAGTTAATCTCTGAAATTTATATTTAAATGTTGTATGGAAGTGCAGATGTGTAAGGAGTGTGTCTGTATGTGGGGTCAAAATGTATTTTATTATGCATTCGTTATAAGTTCTCAAAGGTCATTAGACCTGTAATTACAGAGCTTTGGATAACATCTGATCTAACAGACAGTGCTGAGAAGACTTCATTTCATGTAGCCATGGTTTCACCCTGATGTTATTTTTTTAAATTCATTTTCATACGTGTAAGTTACATTTCAAAACTCCATGTTATCCATTTTGGGAGAGGAGAAATGCACCACATAAGTATTTAAATGTTATTTGAATAAACCACCTAGAAAGCACAGAAAGAAAGAATGGTATTCTCCCTGAAATAAAACTGCAGTAGGGATTTTGATTTATAAAAGAAGATGTTCACAGTGCTGGAATTGTCTAACCCATCAGAACTGCCACGCATAAATAATTACATAATTTCACACTTTCCAGTGAAGTCAGACCCTGATTAAGAAGTTGACAGCCTGAGAGAGTCCGCTCTTTGACAGTGATGTCTGTATTCCCTAAATTCGTAGAGACTGAATCCAGGAAAACAGACTGAGATTTAAACCATTTACTTTGAACAAGAACCCTCAATGACAAATGTTTTTTTCTTAAAAAAAAAAAAAAAAGTTTTCATGCTTTAAATGCATAGATATTTCAGCTTCTCCACTTTCAGCTAGCATAGATTTTGCTGATACCAGGTCTTCTCACTGTCTTGGTCCTCACTGTCTTTCAGTATGTTTGATATTCATATTTCTTTTTTATTCCCTCTTCCGTGCTGTGCTTTTTTTCTTCCTTTTCTTAAACAAATAGCTGATATGGTAATATGAACTCTAATAGGAAAAAGGCATTGTTTAACTCAGTTGGGGTACTACTGATCCAGTCACCAAATGTAACCATAACACAGCATGCATTTTAATTATTAAATATAATGGAAACTTTGCATTTTAAATCTAGAGCTATAAACCACTTCTCTGAAAACGCACACTTCAGCACTCCGATTTTAGATTGCAGGAGCTACAGGGCCGTACTCGTTGATCGGTTATTAGAAGTTCAAGATCAGTAGCAATCAGTGCTTGTGTTAATTTTAATGTAAAAACATACAGATAACGCAGTCATGCTGGTCATTCCAAATGAGGGTAATTTAAAGGCATTTTCAAGACTAATACTTCCCCAAATTCCAGTGCTTTGTAAAGTGTGATTTATTACTAAATGCCATATTGTTGAGGTCTTTGCTTAGATATTTATTTGTTTAGATAGTTCTACAGAGTGCTCCTAATGCACTTTCAATGTCTTTCTACTAAAACCAGCTGAAGGGTAGAGCAACTACAATGTGTTTGCCTGTGTTTGGTCAATACCTTTTTTGTAATGAATACATTTTTTTTCATAAATTCTAAGAATAAATAAATATAACAAATTCTAAAAGAAATACTCTCAATGTCTAAATGCTTTTTAACATAAAAACTAAATATACTCTTAGAGAGAATGTGTTTTTTAGTGAATCATCATGAAAACTTAATAACCTGTGCACGCTTGGAGCTCTGCTCTGGTTTCAGAAGCAGGGGACATCTCATTATCGAGCAGCTCCATTTGGCTTGGAGGAGGCTTTGCTTAGGTGCTTGCTTCATGATGCCAGGATGTTTCTGTCAGCTGGCATGGCACAGGTGCAGGACCAAGGCTTTCCCGATGTAAAGCGTGTGGTAGAAGCTCCGTGGAGTCAATGCCATCTTCTTTTTGCCCAGGTTGCTTGACCCAGCAGCTCTGCTTTCAGGGTTCAGGACTTGTGCTCGCTGTCTTTCTTCTCGCTGGAGGAGGCTGTCCCATGTAAGTTAATTTGTTGTTGTTAACGTTGGTATTTTTTTTTGTTTGTTTCTTGTTTTTCTTCTTCTCTCTGTGTATTTTATTCAAGTACCTGTCTCAGGACTGCCTATCCCACTTGGTGATCCAGACATCTTAAAGCTTGGTGTTGAGCAGTTCAGTTAGTTGTGCCTGACATCCCTGGCGTGGACACAGTGAAATAATTTTGGACGTGAATTTTGGAAATCAAGTGCAGATTTTTGTTCCGTAGGACCACCCTAACCCTTGGAATATCCATGCTGTCTGGTTCGACCATCCTTTTTCCATCATCTTTTTCCTTTTGGTCATCTGTCGTAAATTTCATCAGCTGGTAGCCGATTTTACCCTTGCAGCCTTTGCTGTTGATTCTGTTTGTTTTTGTTTTCAAGGATACATTTGTCATGGCCCAGCAACTTTCTGAGTCTTTCTTTAGCTCCTCGCTATTCATCTGTATTACAAATGAAATTATAGCATTGAAACAATTATGGTATCAGTGTCTGGTAGATCCTTAACATTCTTACTTTGTAGTTCTCTCTTCTTCTTTTTCGAATGTGTGGTGGGGGTATGCGTAGTTGATACCTTCTGCCTGTGAGAGCTGAGGCAGGGCTGTGCTCCCTGGCAAAATGGGAACCCCGAGAGCTGAGGTACAGCTTGGTTTTGTGCCTTTTGCTGTGCTCCAGGCTGAAAATAGGATATTGGTAGTTGGAAATGGGCTAGGTTGCAGCATAAACCTTAAGGCCGTGGCTATTTGTCTCTCGTTGCCTTATATCGTGCTTCATTTTGGAATCGACCTGCTTATGTATGAGTTGTTTTCTGTATTTATAGATATATTTATATATTAAATAACCCCCTTTTTATACCCTTTGGCTCACATGAACTTCTGAGGCTTTCTGTCAGCCTCCGTGTGCCTGTTCCTGGGCTGGGGTGCACCGAGGGTCCCTGCTCCACCTCCCTGGGGTGAGGCCCACGTGTCTGGGCAGCTAGGCCATCAAGTTTCCCATCCAGTTGCTTTTCTTCTTCCCTTGCGGCCCTCTCCTGTCTCCCTCCCTATTTATTCCTTAAAAAAAGTTGTGGAAGCCTACCGACTCTAAGTATGAAGTGAATTTTTACAGCCTGGCCATAAATTCCCAAATCTGGGGGGTTTGTAATGGAAAGGCTTAGAGGGGGAGAGGGGCAGGCGCGCTATAATACATATGTAACCTTTTTTCCCTCTCTTTAGTGAATAGACCGTTTAAACTAAATTAAGTAAAGGGTATAAATTCTGTTGTTTCAGTTTTTAATATTTCATGGCTGATTTTATAGATAAAAATTACATTTAACAGTAAATATGAAGAAGAATTTATACAGCCTGTTCTGGTTTGATATGGAACAGCAAATCCCATTTCTCTGTAGCTGTAAAGAAAATTCATTATAATGTCTTTGGTTGTAAGAGATGGCTTCATTTTGATTAGTTACACTGATAATAAAACAACCTTTTTACAAATGGCACAAGATACATGGGATTTCACGCGTCTGCCTTTTAACAGCATTGAATTTGTGCATTTGCTACCTTTATTCTGTAGTCCTTTTTCTTTTATAACCGGGCACTTCAGAAATCTGAAAGTTATTGAAAATAGTCTAATATAATTTAGTATTTTGTTCCTAATTGTTGAGTTTTCTAAATAAAAACACTAACTGTGAAAAAGTATATTTATGTCACTTTAAACAACAAAGTTGGGGGATAAAATAATGAAATCTGGATATCTGGCATTACTTCTGAATCCTTTTTAAGCATCTAAAGAAATATCTTGAGTTTCAGATGCCCTATTCCCAGTGACTTCAGCTGGATTTAGGAGTTTGTGGGTATTCTCAGTATTTCAAACAGATAGTGTGGCACTAGGATGCCTGCTAAGCAGCTGACAGTCCAAGTGTTGGCTTTTTGCAGGTGGATTTTGTGAGGAATTTGTAGCCATTAAAAGAATATTTACTTATTTTTCCTCTGTGTGTGCCTCTAGGAACTTGTAGATTTCCTTAGCATGATGATGCAAAATGGGTTCGATGAGAAAAGTGTCATGGTTGTTTTAATTATAGCCTTTGCAGGTTTATATTGCTGCGGTTTGTGCTGTTACAGAGGTTCAACATGTAAAACCTTCTGTACTGTTTACTTTATAGAAATAATATCATATATCGGAGTCCTGAAAAATGGTGCATGTGCTACGAAGTGATATTTTTATGTGTAAAATAGAATTACAGGGCAACTCTTGGAAGTGAATTCCTTTCCTGCTTCACGTAACAAGTGAACGAGTACGCGGCTTCAGAGTGGGGAAGGCTGTGGAGCTGACAAACCAGAAGTTGTAGTTGATTATCAAATATTTATGGAATTTACCGGAAAGTGAAAATCTGAATCATAGTGCTTGGGAGAAATAGGATGTAATGATCGAGCGTTCTGGAAAACACAAAATGGAGCAGAACGCTTAATAGAAGGTTTCGCTTAAAAATAGATGAGCAATATTTTTGCTCTTCTCTTCTGTAAGCTTTAATTTTAGACTGTTCCCTCTTCTTACATTGATTATTACATCTAGGAAAAGAACTCCTGTAGCACTTGTTAAAAGTGTTGTCACAAAATGAATAGCAGGAAAATGGCTATTGATGACTGAAACACGGGACTAAATATTTCTTTTTACCACTCGAGAGCAAAACAGACTGTGCCTGTACTCTTTGCTCGAGGAAGCAGCCTGTCTGGCGTGCAGCCTGCTTTCTGTGCCCGTATTGCTCCGTCGGAGAAATTAACTGTCTGTAATTGGGGCTGGTGTAGCTCCGCTGCTTAGTAAGCCGGGAGCGTGGAGCCAACCTGCTGCCCTGTCGACAGGGCGGAAAAACTGGCTTTGCATCCTGGCTGTGCTCTGCTGTTATAAATCATCGTGCAGGTAGCCCATAAGGGTGAGCTTGTGGTCCTCCGGATCCTCGCGCAGTCTGAACTGAGTGATAGCCTACTTAGTAATATGTCAATTTTTTCCTCTAAGGAAACGTCGGGACAGCTGTAATTTCTTATTCTAGCTTGGTCTCCGTGAGCGTGCCCATTGTCACCACAGAATATGTTTTCTTTGTTCATTAAAACCTATTGATCTCAGGAAAGTTTGTAAGATTGATTTTAACTCAGTGCTTTTCAGGGAATTAGTAGTATTTTTAGCAATAACACTCTCCTAATGCATTCCCAAGAGAGAGTGATGAATAGAGGAAATGCAAAGGCAACTGACACAAGTTGCAGTCCCCAAGGTCTCCTCTCATGGGGAAAAATCGTGTGTCTCTGCTGGCGTGCGATGCGTGGAGCCTCGTCTGGAAAGGGCCTCCCAGGCTGTTGGGCTTGTTCGGGCTGCTTGCCCAAAAGGGATGCGGGGAGGAGGAGGCGGCGATGGCTGCGGTCACTGCACTCACCGGTACCTGTTTTTCCCCCTGCAGAGAAGGAGCACTACAGGTGTTACCCTGAGCACTGCAGCTATAGGTGCTGCTGCCGCCTCTAGACCTGGGCAGAGGACAAGACTGCTTACCCTGGACTCCACTTCTGATGTTTCTCAGTGATCTCTCATAGTTGGGGTGCTGACTGGAGGTAGGATTTTGTGATGAACTGAAGGCGGCACACTGCAGCCCTCTGTAGCTGTTACATAATATCCCTTAAAATACCGAGAGTTTGCACTAGATATCCACGTAATAGAAAACTAATGAGCAAGGTGCAGCTGTTTGGTATAGTAGAATGAAGCTGCACAGTTTTTGTAGATACCAAGGAAGTGGTCTGGTCTCCAGTGCGACTGTACTATATGTACTATTCCTAGAGGAGGAATGAAATGTTCATTGCCAGTGAGTCCTTCTTTGGGAATGCACTTGAGCACTTGTGCCTAACTTCAAACCTCGGAGGAGTCATTCTCAAACTATCCCCACGCTTAAGTATATTGCTAATTCTGGAAGATAACTAAATTTCAGGGACTAATTTGGGTAGGCATAGAATTTGTTGCACTGATACAAGTAGACATGGGGGAAAGTGGTACTACTGATAAGGAGCAGCATTTAAAACCTTCATGGTATTTCTTCCAAAAGTACCAGTGCTGCAAATTCTTTGTACAAGGGGGTAATTGGGGGTTTATAGGTGATGGTGGTGTCAGCAAGGGGTTGTCCCTACTCCTCTTGAATTCCTTCCCATCCCCCTGGTAAAGACCTGTCCTGGGGAGATCTGGTTTCTCTGCATGGCTGCGGTGCAAGGTGGATGTTGCTCTCACATCTCCTGTCCCCACTCCTGGGAGTACGGAGCGCTTCTCTGCAGCACTGCCCCTGCCTCGGTTGCCTTCTCTCTCGATCCACTGACCAGGAGTGTGTTTTTCTGGTTGTCTTTTGGTTTCTCTCCTCTCCATGGCTGGAGGAAGGGCACCTTTTGTAGCTCCATGGTTAGCTGTGGCAGAGGGCTTGGGGATGGGGAAGGGAAGAGGCTCCATATTGTGCTGCGAGAGTAGCTCATGACTCATCACAGGCACCGCAGCAGTCAGTGCTAGTTCTTGTATCATCTCATATTGCAAGTGCCACCGTAACATCTGTACGCCTCCCTCTGCTGTCTTGTATTTGCTTCCATCTGTTGACACAGTCGGTGATGGAAATTAGAGTGAAATTCAATGGTAAACTCTTGAACTTTTCAGAGCGGAGAAGTACGGAGCTTTAAAAGGCGTGCAGTGACTTCAGCTGAAGCAGGGTTTGTTCTCTTGAAAGCAAATAACAGTTATTACAGGGGAAGCCAAGCTTCGCACTGCTATGGATGGTTTAAGTCTTGGTGACAATCATCTGAGGTTATGGGGGAAAAAATCACCCTATCTGTTGCAGGGGAGCTGGCAGAACTATTGTGATTGCTTGCATGTATTATAAGGAACTGTTGAGGAGAAAAGGGGTAATTTGACACGCAGCCTTTCCGCCGTGTTTCCGCCGTGTGTTGGAGGTTTATCACCTATGCAGCCGAGATCTGTGTACTGCTATCACCTTTTTATACTAATTTCTAATGGTGGATATTACACTCTCTTTGTTAGTGATACAGTCGTACAAAGAAACGGAGCTGCTGGGTATGCTTTGCTGAAGTGAGCTGGGGGGCTAACGCACTGTGACAGGGATTAGGGACAGCATCCGTAGCACGGAGCCCTTCTGAATACACCAGAATGAGAAACAGCCCCCCCACTTCAACTGCTCCTCGGCCCCCTCCCCCTCCGCCTTATTTAAGCAACTGAGCTGGAAAATCAAAACTGAAAAGAAAGTCTGGGTTTCATCTGTCTTACAGGACTGAGCTGAAGTACTTCCAGTGTGCGCACTTCTGTGTCGATGTACGGAAAAATGGGCTTTGTCTTTGTGTAATAAGCTAATAGTTAAAATCGAGTGCGTCGCTGTGTATCAACACTGGTACTATGCTGATTCGGTATGTGCATACGTGTAAATGTATATCTTCTAATGAGTGTGTGTTTTAATTGATGCTAATGCCACCTGTCAGTTCTGTAGGTACGCCTAGCAGAGACACGTAACATTTCTCTTGGAACCGCTTTTCTCAGAGAAACGCAAATACTTCCGTGTGTGAAGTGGCCACCAGGTGTCATCAGAATGCTTTTATTTTTATTAATTTCTTGTTTTCTTTAGAAGTGTATGCACAATTTGTATTCTTCTCCGGAAACTT
The DNA here is from genome assembly GCF_009819795.1 of Aythya fuligula. Classification (NCBI taxonomy): domain Eukaryota; kingdom Metazoa; phylum Chordata; class Aves; order Anseriformes; family Anatidae; genus Aythya; species Aythya fuligula. The sequence continues at coordinate 98,899,415 of NC_045560.1, read as the reverse complement.
TCTTCACCTACTGCACGAGTAGGCCTAACTCCTTACGTTACCTGTTCACTGAAAAACTCACGGAGCCCTTTGCCTCTTGTCATCAGCCTATTAAAGGATCTCAGCTGAAAACAAGAAGCACAGTAACACCAAGCGTGCGCATGGACACACAAATTATTATATGCATTCTTTGCCACAGTCATTTAAAAAGGGGGATAAATGCATTAAGCCAAACCATGTGAACCTAATTTACCTTAGTAGAACTTAGAGTCATTAAAGAACAACAAGCGAGGCAATTAAAGCCATCAGTCAGAAGACACCAGCATTTGAAACATGTTGGGTTTCCCTTTCTACCTCCCTCCTTTTTATGCCTTTCATACAGTTTTGGTGTTCTAACTTCATACTTGCAAGTATGAAGTACTTCGTACTTGCATAAATCATGGATAAAATACACCCAAACTACTGTTGGTGTACCTTTAATTTGAAATTGTTTTTGTTAGGTTATTTTTTATATATACAGTGAGCTATTGCTCCGTGAGTATCTGGGTAATAAATAACTGAAAAATGCTCAATATTTTCATTTTGATTTTGTGTTTTTTTTTTTTTTTGTTGTCATGTAAAAAATGACGAGAACATTCCAATGTGAAAAAAATGCATATTTCTGTCTTTTTTTTTTTCTTTCTTCCTTGCAGTTTTTTCTACTTCCTGCTTCCCTTCTGCATCCTGGTTCGTCTTACTCAAAAACCAGGCTCCAGGCTGGCAGAGAGCTGGCTGCTTGGGTTGGGCTTTCCAGCTGTGTTAGCAGGCAAGTGCAGCCCAGCCTTAAATAACTGGGGCCTCTTGGCTGCTTTTCGTATGACACAGTAGTAGAAAACAAGGGGCCAACAAAACTATCTTCCCTTGTTTTTATTTATTTTTTTATTGTTTGTTTTAAACGAAAGTTGGTGAAAACTTAGTAAATCTTGACAAGTACCAGACACCAGAATAGCTATCTAGGAAATCTGTACTCCTTTTGTTTTAAAGGAGGACAGAGTCAGAGTTTCTAGGGTAAAGATTATAAGAGCCAGCTCGCAAGAAATAGCGATTTTACCTTACTTTTGACTTTTTCTGTAAAAGTGCAGGAAAAAAGTAAAACTTTTTTTTTTTTTTTTTTTTTTTCAGTTGGCAGCATGGTAGCGATAGTGGATTTGTGCTTCCCCTGACACAATTCAGTATGATCCACGGTATGTCAGAGTACCACAGCCTATGATAGAGAAGAAATTCAAATTACTTTTACTTTTTTTTTTTTTTTTTTTCTTTTCTAGTTTTAATTGGTGAAGTTGGTCAGAACTGCATCTTGCATGAAACCATGCAATTCTGAGGATGCCCACAAACCAAGGGACTCATTACTGTTCATGAAGAGTGATTTATTTATTATTTTTTCATGGACCCGATGAGCACTCTGAACTATTTTGAGAAGACTTAAATATTGTTTTTCATCCATAAATATCACAGTGCTATAGAAATACGATCTTTCCTGGATCCTCAGAAGTCTGTTGTATATTTGTATTGCTGTTGCTATATCTATGCCTCCCTCTGGAAATAGTCAAAATTCTTTGAATTCATAAGTCAAAATAAAGGGGTCTTTTTAAATTTCAAAAATTAAAAATTTTGAGGTTATTCAACACTTCTTAGGAGATTCTAGGGCATTGCCTCTTACTGTCTGTCTTGGACATTGAATTATTTCTGACAGCACTTGAAATGAGTCTATATCCATGCCTCTGTGTGTGTGTGTATGCATGTGTGTGGACTCAGCAAAACTAATCTCGTGAGTGATCATTACTGAATTTAGCAGCATTTGGCTCTTTCTGAAGTGAGGTGATGATGAATTAAGAAGCTCTCTCTTCTTCCTTTTTTTTTTTTTTGGTGTGAGTTAATATATATATTTTTATGTCAGGCATTCATAAAGACTTCCTTTATTTTATCTTTTTTTCCCCCTAAAGGACTTTCAGTGGTTTGGAAGCAGAAGCAAGAAGGATGTGAGTAGTATTGCAGGGTGCATTTATTTCCCTCTGATGCCCTTACAGTTTTTTCTGATGCCTGTGAGAAAACGATGTTAATGAGCGCACAGAGCTCACAGTCCTCAGTGGTACTGAGGTGATGGCTATCAGTGGGCTTCTTATTTTGCTATTTTAACTACTGTAGATTCATCAGTGTGGATGTTTCAAAGTTTTTTTTTGTCTTTGAAAAACTGTAGCTTGCTTGGAAATCTCCTCTTGAGGCTCCAGTGCCCTAACACAATGAGTTGCTGTACACAGAGAAAAGGGGTGCAACGCAGAGCTTGAAGTTCCAGTGTTCTTGAGCTACAAGGAAAAATACGTTTGTGACTGGTAGCATCGAATACTTCCCAAAGGAAAGTTGATCTTTTTTCTATTTGAACCAACAATTCTACTGTCTGGTCTGCTCCATCGATGAGAGACACTTCTTTTGGATTAGTCACTCTGAAGGAAGAGGTGTAACCTTGTAAGACTGTGAAAAAGACACACAGTTTGACTACGACTGTTCTGCCTCTGAAAGTGAGAAAATGTTTATTTGGCACAAAGTTTACACATTGAATTGAGTGGTTCACATTCAGCTTTGTTCTGGCTATATAAAGAGCTCCTTAAATCGGTATTGCTTCATTGTATCTGTGATTTCATTGAAAGAATTAATTGTCTGAAGAAGGGAAATTTTTAATAGAGAGAAATAAAACTTTGTTTTCGATGTATCTCATCTTTTACAAACACTGCAGGTTGGATACTGAGTACTTGGAGATGATAATATGCTGACTGAGAAGTGTTTGGGGAATTTTCATGCCAAGATTAGCACACAAAATAAAAATCTAACTGGAATATGGTACCTGTAAATACGCTTTCTTAGGGTTCTTCCATAGGCATCCACACTCCTGCTATTACAGGGCTGGCATATGAGCAGAAAGAGAAGTAAATACAAATGTATTAAGCATCAAGTTAGGGAGCTTTGCAGTTCATTCCAGGTTTATGGAACATTACTAAATTGCTTGTCCTTTTGATTTTAATTTGAGATTACAACTTTCTAAATTTCATCTGAGGATTAGGGAAATCTAAGTCTCACATTGAAAATCTCAACTGTACTGTCTGTATCTGTTGGCATAGAGAAATTACATCCTGCTTTGTGGACTACCAGAGGAAAAAAATAGTGAAAACACTCCAGTAAAGTGTTTTCTATTTCTGTCAAAGAGAAGATCTTCTGTCCCCAGATGACTGATGTTTTTACATAGAGCTGTAACAAATACAGTATCAATATATGAGAAAGCATTGTAGGGAGAATAAAAAAAAATCTGTATTCTTATCTGGTATTTAATAGTGGTAGTAGCTTAAGAAATGGTATTTTTATCATGTTTTCTATTTGTTTTCTTCTTTGTAGGTAGTGAGGAAGTGATGAGCTGTGACAGTGGACTGTATCTTTTAAATTAGATTAATTATTAAAACAAACACTTAATGATTCTGACCATTTGGAAGTCCTAGTGCACAGAAGAGGAGAATCTCTAGCTGTATTGGCTTTTGTGACACAGCCAAAATCCTGTGTATTACGCAGTTGTAATTTAAAAATGTATCTTTCCTCATATGTGTGGCAAAGATGCAGATGTAGCATGTATAACATAAATATTCTGATTTTGAAGATCTTAAACATATTTTTAACTTATTTTGGATAGTTGAGTAATTATTGAAGAAAAGCATTATGCTAAAGACTTAGCTGACATGTCCAGTGGAATTACTGAGCTTAGCACAAATGGTCGGGCCACAACAGGTTTCTTTTCAAAACTTACGAACAGCAATGTGCTGCAAAGAACCTGAAAGTGTGTTAAGTAATATATGACTGTCTCCAAGCTGAAGAATTTGTTAACCTGAAGCTAATGTGGCAAATTAATTTTTGTTCACGTCCTTTAAGAATCTGTTCAGCTATACTTGATTTATATGAACATTAACAAAAGATTTATGTTACAAAAAGTCAACCCACTTTTGAGTTAGAACAGCTTCATTTTGAACATCAAGCATGATGTTCAGAGAGAGCTGTTTGACGGAGCTGAGTTTTCAGCTACTGAAATACTGAAGATTTGACCACTGCCTATTTCAGATGGGCTTGATTCTGTGCCCTGGTGCTCTGCTGCCTTCTGCCTGTAGATTTTATTGGTGCAGTCCAGGGCCTGCAAAGTCCCATCTGATTTATTGATATGATAGGTTAAGTGGTTACCTTTTGTTGTTACTTGTAAAAACGTACCTGGAATCTTTAAAAAGTTAAGATAGACTGAAAAGCATGAACAACTTGTATCTTGCGTATTTTTAGGCTCATTGATCCATGTTTAAGGTAGTAACAACTTCAAGAGCTGTGCTTCTCCACTTCTGCTGCTGTGTGAGTCTGCATGCATCACACTGATGTCGAAAGTCTTATTCAGTCATGCTGGAAGTGGACTTAAATGTGTGCTTAAGTTGCCATGGCTGCAGAGAGATACTTGTTAAATCTGGGATGTGTTTTGTGGTTGTCACTTGACTTAATCAAACTCCAGGTGCAGAATCTTTGCTCCTGCTGCTGATCCCTGTTGCACTCAACGCTTCTTCCAAGATCTATTTTGCAAAAAAACCTACCCACATTTAGCCATATGTATAATATTTTAGCAGTGGTCACTGGGACTGTACAAACGCAGAGTGCTTCTTTGGTGTATCAGTTCCCGTACTAATACTAAATTTAGGCTACCCATTAATTAGTGTCATGGCTTTGATGAGAGTGGAGATGAATTAGCTTATGCAGGCTGAGGGTTAGGGCAGTCCAGATTTGTGACCAGCTTGCTCCTTCGCCATTGCTCTCTTGTTTGTTGGCAAATCTGAGCAGGCGCTTTCAGGAAAGAAGATTACAATAAAGGAAGAAGTACAGGAAGCAAGAGCAAAATGGTGCTAAGATGGCTCCTCTTGTCTACTGGAGTCTTACGGTATGCTGAACACATCCTTCAGGTAATAGTAGTCATCCGTGCAATAAATCTGCTCAGGAAGCTGAGAAGAGTTCTGCCCAACGCTTTCTTTGTGCATAAGGTACCACAATCCCATCATGAAAACTGAGGCATATGCTACTAAGGTTGTGTTAGAGACACAGTGGTGTTGTCTGAGCAAAGATGGGAGTGGGGAGAAACTGTTATGTGCTTCCATGCTGTGGGTTAGGTCTTGTCTGGGGTTTGGAAAACTGACCCCATCGCAGCAAATCACTGACTGTGGTCCCAGCAAGCAGCAGTGACAGCAGCCGTTGCCATCTACATCAGAGGATACACTCCTGCCCTAAAGGCAACTTCTAGAGAGAGATAAAAGGACCTTATGGAAATGTAAGTCACATTTTAGCAGGACAACGGCAGTCATAGAATCATAGAATCATAGAATATCCTGAGTTGGAAGGGACCCTTAAGGATCATCAAGTCCAACTCTTGATACCGCACAGGTCTACCCAAAAGTTCAGACCATGTGACTAAGTGCACAGTCCAATCTCTTCTTTGAGTCACCTCAAAGATGTTTTGTGTTATGCTTTGTTCTTCATGGATTACAGTTTCATGCAGGTGGACACTCCAGTGTGATGATATTTTGACACAGGGCATATGGTGTTTGGGGCAGAGATGAATATGCCTCTGGGGAGCGTGTGCTGGGAGAAAATATTTTCATGAACACTCATGTGTGGGTTGGAGACGAGGCACGTGAGGGCATACAGTTGTTACTACACCTAGCTTGTTCGGTGTGCTCGAGGAGTTCCTGCCTTGATGATTGATACCTGTTAGCTGTGGGAGAGACACCAGGCTGTAGGCTTCACCAGGAGGAGTGCTGCCTGTGACTGAAGTGGAGTGCATCCCTGGTCTGCATGGGAAAAGTTATCACAGACTGAAGGCAGAAACAAGTGTGGCCATATACTGATGACTCGGAGGACTGTAGGCAGTAGGTAAGAAGGCAGGGGCATGAAGCTGCTTTGCATGTTTTTGTTGTATACGTGACTAGTTAATTTCATACCGAAGTTATTGGGGGCACCTGTGAGGTTTGTATTTTGCATGTTACGCTTGCCCAGCGACTTTTTGGTGACTACAGTTTGCAAAGATAAATTAAGGGAAATAGATTTCTTTTTCTAAGGGCGTGAAAGCCCTTAATTGATGCAATCCGGTTGAACTGAATCCAACCAGACAAGGATGGATGCCAAAGCTGGGATTGCAATCTGTTTTTTTTTTTTTTTGGTAGCTCGTAGAGTGGGATGAACTTCTACAGGAGAGTTAGCGAACAAATGCCGAGAAGTAAGGCTAAGCCTGCGGGTGCTGCACGCCAATAAGCAGCCGTGTTTTGAGGTTTGCAGGTGGCTATCGGAAATGAGCTGAATCCGAGCGGGTATGGCAGGGAAGGCTTGTTCCAAGAGGAGCTGATACCTTGCTGTGACAGCTGGGGAGCATCCACCTCGGGTGATTACCGTATCTCAGGCTGAAAGTGGTTTGCGATTTCTGTCAGAGGTTGATCTCGGTGTGACACCATTTTAAGGTTTAAATCAAATTATAGGATGACTCTAAATGGGCATGAAGCATGTCGGAAGAGAGCGTGGTGAGGAGCCACCAGTCCTCTGCTTATTAATATGGCTTGGATGTGTGAATTTTTGTCAATGGAGAAACCACTAATTGCCCAGACACAACCTTTGATAGTGGAAGTTTGCAGTGCAGGTATTAGTACACTGCCGGACAGGCTCTCTGATAAATTAAATGCTCTGAGAGGAAAGTATCCTATCAAGAAGATGGAGGGTTGGTCTGACATTGCAAATTGGCTTGTACAGCAGGGAAAAACTGCTTTTTTCCCCCCAGGTCACATAAGGGAAGAGCGGTCAGGTCTCAGTGGTGGGCTGGGAACTCACTGTGGAAATGCAGTGAGGCAGAGGACTCGTGGCTGCTGCTTGCAGACAGTTAAGGATGGACTTGTGGTGCTCATCACTGAAATAGTTCCTTGATATTTCCTAAGCAAGTTACATACATAAAGCTGTACTCCAATTAAACAACATAATTTTAATCTAATCTTTTTTTTTCCATATCACAAGCAGTGGTCGTAAACCTTTTCAGGGTATGTTTGCTCTTCAAAGGCTTTATTCCCCTCTGCTATTAATTGCTGTGGTGTTTTTGAGTATGCTGACAGGATATTGGCATACACCAACTGAGAATATGGACCGGATTGTTTTAATTCTAACTAATTGAGGTAGTATGCATCATGGTTTAGTGAAAAAGGAAAAAAATAATACAGCGTAAGAATCAGAAAAAGACGAAGAAGCAGTATTTGGAGCCTCCAAAAGACTGCTGGGATCTGGAGATTTTGCTTTCTCATTTAAAAGGCTGGGTACAGCTAACAGGGTGTAAGCTTGGTCAGTATTTTAGCTCAGTGACAGGCCTGCAGTTGGAAAACAGGTCTCTTCAACATCTGCAACTTCTGCGCACTCAATTGCTTACAGGCCTTCCTTAAATTATCATTAAGCCCCAAAGCAATTTTGTTTTTACCTCTGTAAGTAACAAGTCCATTTGATTTGGGTATATTTCCCCAGTTCAACACTTTTGTACTTTGTCCTCAAAACCAAGATTTTTTTTGACATGTACTTAAATACTTTTTTTTTTGTACCTTGCATTGCTTGTATCAACGTTGCAATTACTTAATCTTGTCAGGAAGTACTTACTATTGTGGTCATGGCCTCATTCAATGGGTAACTGAACAAAAAAAATGGATACTTGGATCTGCAGCAAATTGATGCTTAAATCATAGCATAAAGCACATAGATAAACATTTAGTATTTAATCATCTGTTAAAATGAAATGCACTTTCAATTCTCGATTGCTTCATATCAAAATGAAAAGGTAATAAACGTCAAGATTTGATTTCCCACCCCCTCCCCCCTTGTAAAGTGTGTTGGTAGCATCAGTTTTCTGCTGGTGACATCTTTTTGGGAGCAGGAAGGTCACGCTGGGAAGTTGAAAGAAAGCTTTTGGTAACTGGATGTGGATGGCTAGAGTTTGTGCTGGGGTTCAAAGATGCTTCCTGTCTCTTCACTGTTATTTCATGTCTTTTTTATTGGGAAATGAACTTCTAGAGGATTTTCAAAGAGTGATGGGGAACTACACTAGTGGCATATTCTTTTATAACATGTCTCAGTTAGCATTTTTCATCTCATTCTTTAGCAGGTAATCTAAACGGGAAGGATGGAAATCTTCATACTTAAAGTACTTGTAATTTGTGTCAGCTTTGTTTTATTTGTTGTTGCAGTCATGGTCATTTGATCCTTGGAGCTTTTAAGTTTGTGATACTGGATTTCTTGACTAGGAAAAGTTGAATGTCCCATGACTGGTTCCCTGAACTCTGTCAGTGTTTAACAAATGCTTCTAGAAATGAAGGTTAGGCTTGTCTACCCAAGTTTAAGCATGTAAAAATTCAAGCACTTAAATAAAATTAACATATTTTTAGGGTTGCTAAGCATGTGAGTCTTGGCAATGCTCATTGGTAAGTTACTTGATTACAGAACCACTTTTGAAGGCAGTCCTTGGTCACATGGTGTTTAAATGACATAGAGAACCAAGTGCCTAGGAGTTGTTTTGGTTTTCAGGTGTCATGAGGTTTGATGCAATTTTAATTTGCCAAATTGTTGGTGTTTTTTTTTTTATTTATTAAACTTGTTTTGTAAAACTTTTTTTTTTTTTTAATCTTTAGCTTTATAAATTTTGGTTGTATATAAAAGATTAATAATAACTCTTTTCTTTTATAGGTACTGAGCCAAATGCTCTACAGTTGACAGTATCCATGTTAAGAATGGATGGGGAGGATAATCAGAAGAGAGTTGATGTTGATGAGAGTTTGGAAACTAAGCTGAGAAAAGGATCCCTGAAAAATGCATCAGGAGAAAATGCTGAATGTGACTCTTCATCTCAGCAGAGAAGAAGGCTCATATCAGATGAAGTGTTCAGGAACCTTGAAAAGAAAAGGAAAGAGAATGGAACAAACAAAAGGGCATTGTCAGGATCACCAAGCCTGGACATTGCTGAAGCAGAGAGACCTGAAAATGTCTGCAGGAAAAGAAAGCTGATTTCTTCAGCAGACGTGAAGAACACTGGAAGGAAGTTGCACAAAGTCCTAGCTGTAGGAGCAGATAGCATAGAAGCTGGAGCTGCAAAGAAGGAAGGAGTCACCAGTTGTCATGGTGATAACATATTTAATTCAAATTTTGCGTGCCCACATTGTGATTTCAAATGTGCTGATGGTGCCATCCTGAAAATTCACAAGGAAAGCAAACATTCACAAGAGGTGCTAGCTGCTGTTCCTGAAAAGTTATCTTCTTCGGAAGAAATCAGTGTTGGCTACAGAGCTGGAAACACAGACAAAGATTTTAAAGACAAAACATGTGATCAGTTATTACCATCCTGCTCTGATAAGGAAAAGCATATACAAGAAAGTCTCTCTAAACAATCTGAAGAGCAAACAAGCCCTTGCTGTAGTTGCTCAACTAAATCTAGTTCAACATTACATACAGATGGTAAGCAAGATTGTGAACAATCCAAGATATTTTGTTGTGATCTTTGTGGTTTTCAGAGTCCTGAGGAAAATCTCCTAAATTCTCATTTCCTCAGCAAGACGCACCTTCGACGCCAAAATCTTGCTGCACGGGGAGGATTTGTACAGATATTGACAAAAAAATCCTTTAAAAAGCAACAGTCTACTACAACCAGAGAGAGAAATGTGAGAGCAAAACCTGGGAGCAGTAAATTAAGGGCAAGGACTGCTGATGCAAAAGAATTAAATGTTTGCAGTGTACTGAAAGACTCAAAAGTAAGCGTGTCTAAACAAAATGATAACACTGAACTTCGTGTTGAAATGATACCATCTACAAATATTCCCGATGAAAAAACGGATACTACAAAAGGAAAGTTGCTTTCTTCCAGCGTAGAAGGAAATCATGAAGTTAACACTGAAAAGCTAGAAATACCAGAACCCTCAGAAACTGTATTGCAGAAATCAGAGCTCCCTCCAGCTTCCAAAAAGCTAGTTAGCAGTTTAAATGTGACAAAGAGATTTGATAGACTGGAACATAAAAGAAACATTGTATTGCTAAGGACTTCTTTTGGAGGAAGTAGGTCTCTTAGATTAAAAAGGCAAGTTAAAAGAAGGTACAGTTTGTTGGGTAAGAGAAGCAAATCTGAAACTCAGAGAGTACACATAAAACATGTCTCCAGCACACAGGTTAAACCTGGTGAGTCAAGCCCTACATCACATACAGAATTAGAAACAGATGATAAAAGTCTTTGTAATACTTCAGAAATTCAAGATCTTACTCAGGATAAGCCAAATACACTTTCTTCCAGCCCTACAGATACTACAAATTCTGAAGGTAAACTTACTGCTGATCATGCTGTTCATCATATTTCCATGGACTGTGGTCATGCTTTTCAGAACAAAAAAAGTTTGGAAACTCATACTGTAGAGTTTCACACAAAAAGGATTCAGTTTCAGTGTCAGACGTGTAGTTATTCCTCTGGAGTCGAGGAAGACATGAAGCAACACTGTCAGGACAGTAAACACCAGATGGGAGGTTGCAGCTTTAATTGTCAACTTTGTTCATTTACCAGCTTGAATGTGATAATCTTTGAAAGCCATATGAGTGAAGTGCATAATATGTCCCATAGTTGTCCAACTTGTGTTCTTTTCTTTCAAACACAAGAAGAGCTGATAAATCATCAAAAAGAGGAGAAACATGATAGTTCATTAGTTCAACCAGCTACTTCATTGAGTAACAGTGATCCGACCTTGCAAGTGGAAAGTTACGCTGACTCACTATCAAACAGTAGCCAAAGTCTTGCAAAGGAAATGGAAGTATCGATGAAACCAAAAACTCCAGACTCTTCCTTTGCAAATCATAGAAATGATATAAAGCATTCTGTTCTGAATAAAACCCAATTTCAGTGTAAAAAGTGTTTTTATAAGACAAGATCTTCCACGGTTCTTACAAGGCACATAAAACTCCGACACGCACAAGAGTACCACTTTCTTTGCAAAGCATGTAATCTTTACTCCCTGAGTAAGGAAGGAATGGAGAAGCATATCAAAAGAAGCAAGCACCTTGAAAATGCCAGGAAAAACAATATTGGACTACGTTTTGAGGAATGCATTGAAAAGGTTTGCGTTGGTGTTGGTGGTATTAAAACAGTGATGGATCCTTCCATTTCTGGGAATGGGAGCACAGAGTTAGATAAAGAAATTATACACGTTTCATCTTCTGCTGTGGAAAACATATCGAGAAATAAGGAGTTTGTTCCAGTTGATCAAAGAATTGGTGAAAATGAATTGGTTTTAGCTAATGCACCGAAAAGAGGGAGACCCAAAGGCACTATTTCTAGGACATGCACCCATTGTGGTCTTTTGGCCTCCAGTGTTACAAACTTGACTGTTCATATCAGACGAAAGCACAGTCATCAGTACAGCTATTTGTGTAAGGTTTGCAATTACTACACTGTAACCAAAGGAGACATGGAACGGCACTGTGCGACCAAAAAACACAAAAGTCGTGTGGAAATAGAAGGACATGGAAAACAGAACTCGGAGATCGTTGTTAACCCTGAAGGAGGTAATTTTGAATCCACGAGCAAGGTTAGCAGCCCTGTGACTGCCCTGTGTGAACATGTTGAGGATGGTGGCCAGACATCAGATTTGGGGAATTCTGTCTTAGACAATCAAGAAGTTGAGCAAGGAGAGGCTGAGGTAAAGGCTGAAAATGCCAGTAGGCTGCCAGATTTGGAGCATGCTAGCAATTCGGTAAATATAAAACAACACGTACTGCTTGAGCCAGCAAACGTTACCCAGGATGTTGACCCGTGCTTCCAGAGAAGAGCAGTGGGTGCAAACGACAACAGGTGTATTCATTGCGACTTCACTGCTCATTCTTCTTCTTCTCTGGAGTTGCACGTGAAACGAAAACATACCAAACAATTTGAATACTACTGCATGGCTTGTGACTACTATGCTGTTACTCGGAGAGAGATGATTAGGCATGCGGCAACGGAGAAACATAAAATTAGGAGAGAGTCGCATGTTTATTCCTCAGTGGAAGAAGCAGAAGCAGCACGTATCACTAAAGAAGGTGCTGCTTTGTCTCAAGAGGAGCACCATCCTGGTGCAGGAGAGATGACAACTGTTGTAGATGAAATGAAATACACCAGTGATGCAGCAGAAGGTGATCGTATGAATAAAAGCTTAACTGAGGGTCTTGTCTTGGACGAAAATGCGTCCCCAGAAACGCCCAAAGAAGGCAGCTCCCAAAATACAGTAAAAAGTGAAGTTGAAGTGGAAGCTAAAAATGGAGGAGAAAACCTTCTTTGTGAAGGATTCCAGCAAGGTCCTCAGAAAGATAAAGCTGTTAAGCTTGATGAAGAGGGATCGGTTAAAGAAGCAGGAACTTGTGAGTTGCAGAGCAATGGGCATGGTGAGGAGCTGCTCAGCTCAGACGACTGCTCAGCAGAAAATCAAAATAGTTCAGGTGGCACAGACTTGAATTCAGGAAAAGGCGAGGAAAGCTTGGAAGCAACTAGAGAAAGCCCTGAAGTAGAATGTAGAAACACAGACGTTCTTGAAGAAATACCACTGAAAGAAAATAACCCACTTGTGTTAAGTCTTCCAGAAACAAAAAGTGCAGTACAGCAATCAAATTTTGCTGGAAACATCGGAGAAATGGTGCAAAATATACATAGTTTAGAGGGTGACAGAAGTTTCAAAGAGGATCCTACTGGGGAGGAGGAAGAAGCCCTTATGGAAGCACAACATGAAGCAGAAGTATCTATAAATAACAGTGTTTGGGAGGCAGATGGCTCAGCAGCTGAGGGCATGCAAGAAAGTAGTAATGAGGCTTTAGGAACAGTTATCAGTGCTGATGATAAAGGAAAGGCAATGCAAAATTTTGGCAAGTTTGATCCTTCCATAGTGAGATTAAAAAGCCATCAAGACGAGGAGGCCATTGACCATGCGGATGAAGGACAAACGTCAGGTGCAGTGAGAGTTGGTGAGTTCGCAGTGAAAGCAGACACCTCACCAAACAGTGGGAAAAAGAAGAAGTCGGAAGGAATTTCCCTTGGGGAATCGACACGTATTCGCTGTGATGACTGCGGCTTCCTAGCAGATGGTTTGAGCGGACTAAATGTTCACATAGCCATGAAACATCCTTCAAAAGAAAAACATTTTCATTGTTTACTCTGTGGAAAATCATTTTACACGGAGAGCAACCTTCATCAGCACTTGGCCAGTGCGGGGCACATGCGAAATGAGCAGGCCAGCGTGGAGGAGCTGCCCGAAGGAGGTGCTACCTTTAAATGCGTGAAGTGCACCGAGCCCTTCGATTCGGAGCAGAACTTGTTCCTCCACATCAAAGAGCAGCACGAGGAACTGTTGCGGGAAGTGAATAAGTACATTGTGGAAGACACGGAGCAAATAAACAGAGAGAGGGAAGAGAACCAAGGCAACGTCTGCAAGTACTGCGGGAAGATGTGCAGGAGTAGCAATTCCATGGCCTTCCTAGCTCACATCCGTACCCATACAGGTATGGAAGCGCTCTCTTTGCGAGTGGTCTCTTTGAAACGGAGTGAATTATTACTGTTGGTCTTTTTCTGCTTGTTAATCTCTTTAACGTTTCTTAGGAACTGGTGTTCATACTGCCTGATGAGCCACCAATGAAATTGAAAATTACCTAAAGGGGTATGAAAATACAGTGATCAAAGGGCAGAAAATGTAAGAACATTTTAAGCGCAGTCGCCCTTCTGCTTTTTGTTTCATATGCAGAGATTTCCTTCCCTTTAATCTAAATTGTAATCATTAATTGGTTCTTAAATTCATATAATGAAGCAGTGCTGGTTTAAGAGAACAATTAGCTGTTCTTTCTAACGTCCTCTTCCTCGCAGTTGTTTAATATCCAAATTGTTTATTTCGTCTCAATTCAGTAATACTTGCAGCATTTTAGCGTGATGCTTCAGGATAGCCATTTGAGAATACATCATTCCCTAATAAATACCAATAATGAGCATCAAGAGTTTATTGTGGAAATAAGTTATGGGAATTGGAATAGGTCAGCCTTTTTGGGAGGTAGTGTGTAATGTTGATGTGATGCACGGGGATGTAATATCTGATTAAGTTTCTGTGCTGATCACACTTCCAATTCATTTTTATGTTTAATTTTAAGTGGAAAACTTAAAAAACATTTTTGTAGAAAAATGCATAAGCTGCAGTTCTAAATTTATGTAAAAATTCACTGCGATGTTTCTATAAACCTGCCATACATTCTTTATTTTAAATAGACAGCTTTTCTAAATCACTGAGCTCTGCTTAGACAAGTGGTGTCTCCATGGTTGAATTTATGAGTGGATTTGAATAATAAATTCACATTTCAATGAACATATTTTCATTAAAACTGTAAGGTTTATTTTACTGTACTTTTAAATAATGGCTTATTATGGAAGCTATAGTTTAAATTCATGCAGTATTTGAAACTTAGTGCATGGTTACAAGGAAGAGAACAAAAAGGTAAGAAAAAAGAAACATGTAAGTATGGTAATGCCTGGCATAATCCGAAAATAGTTTTCTAAGTTTTTTATGAAAAGGCGAGGGCATGGCTGGACAACAAAGTTCAAAATTAATCTTGGGGAACACGGACATTGTATTTCAAACCTTTCAAAGCATTTTACCATAACTGCAGTATTCATGCATGCCGATAACTCACCTACTTAATACTTTCAGCGTTACTTCTGGCCTGTCAATAACGCAGTTATCTGGATTGTTGCAGCTAATGTCCAACTCTGAATGCGGCGTTAAGTCTTTAGAGGGACGGCCGTGTTCCCATGGTCAGAGCAGCTGTATAAGCCCTTAATATGCCCTCTTTCGGCAGATAAAACTGAATAAAACTAAGGGGGAAGATGCTAATGGAGCTCTCTTTAGAATTCTTTATGCAACTGTCTGGTCAAGACATGTTGCTTATAATTGATGTGTCCATTACTTGAATTCTCTTGTAATTATAGTCAATAAGTCTTGTAAATGTGTTAAAGCTCACTAAAAGCATACAAAT
This sequence comes from Aythya fuligula, assembly GCF_009819795.1. Taxonomy (NCBI): domain Eukaryota; kingdom Metazoa; phylum Chordata; class Aves; order Anseriformes; family Anatidae; genus Aythya; species Aythya fuligula. The sequence continues at coordinate 98,884,310 of NC_045560.1, read as the reverse complement.
TCAAGAACAGAGTAAGGCTAATAATTTAAAATAATCAATGTAGGCATTTCAGCACTTAATTTCCCTTGTGTGTTGATAGCTGATCATTCTTAATCCATTAAGATTTATTTAGTCGTTTACAATGCAAAATAGGTTTGCACTGGTCACTTGTGCCATTTGAAAATGTCCACCAGGTTAAGTGCAGAATGTAGTCCATTAGTCTTCCTTGACTATATGTATTAATTGCATTTAAAATCAAGTTAATGTGGATGTGAAAGTGAGGTAACTATCAATATATGACAAAGCAACCCTACTTACGTAAGTTACATCATTGATTGTAACATTTAGTAAAAGTTAGTGTACTTTTTACCATCTCGTGTGTAGGTCTTATCATGAAGAATATTTTCATCGTGCTTTTGAATGGCCCTAAATATGCAAAGCAGCAAAAGGATACATTTCAGTTTGCAAGTCACTTGGTGGTGGTGCTGGTGGAGGGGTGTGGAAGGGTTACAGATGGGAGTTTAATCAGGCCTCTTTCTCACAGCACCTCTAAATGGATGGCTCTTCTGATGCCTTGCTTATTCGCATAAATAGCCATGCGGAGACTTATATTAACAGTTAATGGGAGGAAGGCTTTCTCTTCCAGTCCCCGTTTTCATATTTGTGATTTCCTTTGTGTGCCATAGAACCTTTCCTCCCAGTCTGTCAGATCACAACAGATGCAGCTGAATAAGAAACAAACATGGGGTTATTGGGGATGGTGGCAGGGGGAACTGCCCTGCACCACCAGCTGCACATACACCATTGGTCAGGCAAAGCACAGTAGTATTTCTAGCTTCTCTCATCTCTTCCAGGGTAACATCAGGTGCATAACAGGAGGAGAAGCTGCCGTTATTTTCCCATCTATTGTTCTGATTATGTGCTTTTTCTAAGTCTTTCATCAGCATCAGGATGTGCATCTATGTATATAGATATGTGTTTGTATCTATAACCATATCTAACTCCTCATTTTTCTATTTTTTTTTTAAATTGATTTGAGTAATTGGTGATGGTTTTGGGGTAGGGAGGAATGGAAGGGAAAGTTGTAGAAAGAAACAACTAATGATTTACATTAATAGAAAAAAAAATCATTTTGAAATACTGTTAAATAATCTAAGAGATTTTCACGTTGCAAATGAAAGGAAAGCTTTGCTACAGAGGAGATAACAAGCAAGTCCATCACATGTTGACAAGTGAAAATGAGGAAGTGTAAAGACAAATACAAGGAGTAGTCGAGGTGGAAGACTTTTTAGTTTGCAATTGATGCAGGTCCCATAAACTTAATTAACAATCAACATGTGAGGAAAAATCACCTGCAACCACATCCTCTTTGTTTCTTTTCTCATCAGATTTCTTCAGTAAGTGGAAGGCTTGCCCAATGTAAGAGTGGCATCTTACTACCCATATCCCAACCGTACTAGGAGATGGCACGATGGTGTTTCACGTGGCTCTGCTTGCTTTGCGTTGGGCCTGAGCTAGAGCCACAGCTCTGCCTGCACATGCAGATGATGTTGGCTTAAAACAGGCAGTGAACTTCTGTTAGAGGTTTGGGTTTCTTTTGTGTTAGGATTATTAACTCCTGTCATCTCATGAGAAACAACAGCATGGTTTGTGTTATTTAGTCTATTTTCATTTTATTTTCCCAATTCTGTCATTAAGAGTTAGTCTATTTTCTTTTTTTTTTTTTTTCCTCAATTCTGTAGTTAAAAGCCTTATTGTTTACTTCTGCCTCTGAAAATGTACACTGTTTCCATGCCACTATTCCACTTGCGGATAAAGTAATTCTATGGCTTTTTTTTTTTAAAGTCATTTGGTTGGAAAGGTGCTGTATTGCAAGTATTTTTCTTAGTGAACTAAAAGCCAAATGTAAAGCCAGTAGTAAGTATCACATTAACACAGCAGATGAGAAACATTGACATTTGTGATAAAAATGGCTAAGAAATGTTTAATTGCTTCAATATTGTTTCAGATAGTCTTATACTAAAAAGAGATTTTTGCCCCATTTGTTTAACTTTCAGTCTAATGCCTTCATCTTAAGCATATATTTTTATTTTTTCCATTCAAGAAGATACTGGAATGAATTTGGCATCAGCAACCTGAAGGGGAGATGTACTGCTTTTGTTTCAGGTGATAAGTACTGACTGTAGCCTGCCAGCAAGTGAATTTTCATGGAGCTTAAATGGAGATGTTAACAGATATTCAGCTCCGGATGTGAGGAATAAATAAATAAATAAACCTCAAGGCCTCAGTGATTTTTGGATGAGAGCAGTCAACGGAATAATACATTTATGTATTGTCAGCACACTGTAGCTACGATTGGTCTGAACTACGGTTTTTCACAAAGGAGTCATGTAAATGGAAAACAGCAAAGGTCTTGTATGGAAACCCTGCGGGACACCTGCAGTAACAGAATGAGGAACGAATTTACAATTTAATCAGTAGGAGAGAAACTAAAGGAACATAGGATTGAATCCACCTGGTATTTGAATTCTGTGATATGAAACAGCAATATAAACACCGATAGATTAAAAAGAAATCCTGACCGTGGCCTTGGTATTATTAATTGTGCAATTAGTCTTTAAGATCATAAGTTAAAACATCAACTTTTAATACTCTTTTATTTAATGCAAAGATAGGCTTTTTTATTTGCATGGGTCTCTTTATAGAATGCAGTGTTGATTTGAAATGTCACCAAATTAATGATTAATTTAGTTTTATCAGGATCATTTAAATAAACTGGGGTTTTTCAGTGTGATTGATAGAATGTGATTGCTGTTAGCTCCAGTCTCAACCTGCTTTTGACATTTAAACATATAAAGCTGACTAGATATAACCATTCAGGTGCTAAATATATTTTACATCTACTTCCAACAGTAGAAATGGAAGTATTAAGAGATCTGGCTTCATTGTCATTGAACTGTGAAATATTCAACCTTGTCTGCCCGTGCTTAGTACTGTTGACTTTTTTATTTCAGTTAGAAGATTAAAATTAAATGCTTCATTTTTCGTCAGCTTTTGGGAATTAAATTGAAATTTAAGACCCTAAAATTTTTTACTAAGATCCTCAATTTCACCAGTGGATTCTTGGAGGAGATTCTGCTTCAAGGGCAAAGCAAAAAGGTTCATTGATCACGCATGATATAGTGTAACATTTTTCTTATCAGAGCTCTTTATGTATATTTGTTAAAGATCACATATTTCATATTATGCTTAACTGTATTGGAAGAAGTACTTCGCAAAACATATCCTAAACATAATATGGAGAATCTGTGACCATATTGTACTTACTTTTAACTGCAGTTCTATGATTTTGATTTATTGGCTTAAGGATTTAGTGGTCAGAAAATTGGAAAGTGCTCCAGCATACTTTAGAACTGTGTTACTGCTTAGTAACATAGGGACTGACGTGTACCCGATTCAACTATTTCAGTTAAAAAAAAAAAAAAAAATCTTTCCATACTCTGGAGAGGATCCCTGATAATTAAGACAGACAAATAATTGGACTTTTTGCTGAACTGATGTGATACAAGAAATAGCCTGGTACTTTTTCCTTGGAGAAATAATTCTAAAGTTCTTTGGTCTGCACTAGACATTTAATATTAAAGTTTGTTCTTGAAATAAATAATAGCCAAAATGTCAATACTTCTGGTTTGCAGAATAATCATAAATTCTTGACCATAAAACAGTCATAAAGGCATAATATTTTATCCACTGTATATTCATACATTGCATGTCATTACAATGGCTAGGTGATGAATCATTTTCTGTGTGTGACAGAACAAATCTGAAATACCACTGCTAATGTGAAATCTATTCAAAGTCGGAAGACTTGTAAAATTACTTTACTTTAAATATACTTGCTTAAAAAATATATATATTTTGAGTTTACACCGATATCAAACCAATTTTAGACCATTACGTGAGTTTCTGTATCTGGAAATGGCGAAAGGCGTAGAACAACTTTTGTCATCTTGTTGAAAGGTTATCTGTTTCATTTTAATATTCTTTGTTTCTAAAAAAGAAAAAAAAAATAAAAAGAAAGAAGTGAATGATTATTAAGCATTAAGAGAGTAGTTTCTGTGGTCCTGAACCTAAGGAAACTTTAATGAGTATATACCATCTGTGTCCTGGGCATTATAAATTTATGTACGAGCTACTTTTTTTATTAGGCAAAAATCTCAAACAGGTTAAATGTGGGGTGGGCTTTTTTAAAGGTTATTTTTTCCCAGGAATTTTTATTTCTTTAACCGTGGGTGATATATTATTCTAATTCAACTCATATCTTATGCTAAATTTTACTTAGGATCAAAGCCATTCAAGTGCAAGATATGCCACTTTGCAACAGCTCAGCTCGGAGATGCCAGAAACCATGTCAAGAGGCACCTTGGGATGAGGGAATACAAGTGTCATGTCTGTGGGTGAGTAAATTGAAACAGTCTCCACCATGGTTAACCAGGAGAAGAGTGCAGGATATGCATTGTTTCAGAATTGAAAACTCTGATGTGAGCAAGAGTGGCTAAAATTATGCATGCATATCCTCCTTTCCATTGTTATGGTAAATTCCTTAAATACAGTTATGACATTCTTTTCCCACTTCTAATCCTGCACTGAAGATGAGCAATTTTATGGGCTACAAGGTCAATTTGAACCTGTAATCTGTAAATTGACTAAATTATAGGATGTTCATTCACATTGCCAGGGAGAACTGTAAATTCCATTTAAAGACATAAAAAATATATAATATAGACTTTACTGTGTGGGGTTTTTTCTTTTGCTATACTGTTATAATTTTAGTACCATTAACAGATTTCTGGACTCCATTAGGGTTTTCATTCTTTACGAAAACAAAACAGAAGACTGATTTTTCAAACAAATGGCTCTAAAATATTGCGGGCATAAGACTTTTAAAAATAAATTGAAGTCTTTTATGTATGCTTGTGTTCCTGTTTGTTACCAAAAAAATCTTGTTTTTCTTTTTTACTTAATCGTTATTTCCTCAGAAGGATCGTTCATAATGTTTAATTGTCCTTCAAATGTGTTGCATTTAATAGGAGGCATTGAGACTCCTTAATGCAAAACTAATTAATTTAGCAGAAATGTTTAAAAGGTTTTAAAATGCCATGGCATATATGGTACATCATAGGACATTCAAAGTTGGATTTTAATACCCTACTTCTGATTAAAAATATATTTTAATGTTATTATGCTAGAGAAATTAACTAATATATGCATCATATAAAAACACTTTACTCAAACCTATGTAACCTGCTGTAGCAGTCTTATGGCTAATGTGTAGAACAGCACAGGTTCAATTAGATGATGCAGTGCACACATGAATGGTGTGGTGTGCTGCTAGGGATAATATTAAGCAGGAAGATTTTTTTTTAGTCTTGGCATACTGATCCACTGCAGGACAAAGTGAGTTACACATTTTAAAGGACAAGTGAATCTTCAGCTGAAGATGCAGCTGAGTGATTTTCACTGATTCATCTCTCTGTTTTTCAAATAATTTTGCATGCAGCATTATGAGATACTTTGGATGTTTTTACTCACTTAAGAAAATTAATTGCTGACTTCTTGGAACACGAAATAAAAATGTATGAGCCTAATTCTTAAGTCCACTGAATATCAGTAGTAGAATAACTCGTGCTACTCTTTATTTTGCAGCATGCTTAATATGAACTTTATGCACAGTAGCCTATTTTATGTTGTTTAAAAATTTTTATTTGCTGTGTCTACTATATGGATTGCTGAGAATTTGGCATGGGAGATGGTTATCAACTACAGATCCACAAAACTGTTTAGCTGATGCTAAGCTCCGTTCTTTAGAAGTTTTCAACAAACTTGACAATGGTTCTTTATTCAGTTCCCTTTTAACTTAGAAAGAAAAATCATGTTACTTAACTATGTAATCATCAAAGGCAAAGTCAAAAATCTTGAAACAGTTATTATTTCTTTTATAAAAAGAAAATTAAACTGATCAGGCTTTGGCACAGTTTCTCACTTTTCCAAAACCATTCCTTCCCTCCAGGGTTGACATGTTCTTAGAATATGTCTCAGAAAATACACAACTTGGTTGTAATTCATGACATGGATGATTTAAACAGTGAGCTTAAATTCTAGTCAGTTTGGGAAGCTGATTGCTTACTACGTGTTGCTGATATGTCATACCTGGTAGCCAAGCAGGTACTCATTTTCCATTTTTGTGTAGTATTGTATTACTACTAATTTGCATCAACAACATGAAGCTGTGCTATTTAGATATGACAAAACAATGAGCTGAAGAGACATGCACCACGATAATCCGTGCTCACAAAAATCTGATTTATATACTTGTTCAAATAATCATCACATTTCACTTAATGTGCACCAAAAAATGTATTTTAAGAATTACACATTAACATTGATTTAATTGGAAAAGACGTTTTTATACTATAGCTAACAGACCTGAAGAATTGGGCAGGATTTGAGGGAGAAGGAATGACCAGAGCAGTTTGAACTGTAGTCCGAATAATGAATATGCCATCCTTTAATGTGGAAGAACAGAAAAAAAGTGTAATAGCTTGTGCTGTGTTTCTGCTATTTTTAATGAAAGCATTGGGTAGTATGTAAGTTAAAAAACATAAAGTGGCAACATAAAAAAAAAAATTGCTAGGATTGGCTATCGGATTAGTGGCACTATAGAGCATTGGTACATTAACACCACTGACAATGTCAATTCATTATCATTGATGGCTAAATAATCTTAGAAATGCTCAGTGGACCTATTAGTTCCTGAACATAAGCAGCTCATGCTGCATTTCTTCATTAGCTTTAATTGCTATAAATTTTACCTTTTTAAAAATCATGCTTTAAAAGGTGAAGTGATCTTTCAGGAACATTAACTCTGTAATTTTGTCACAAACAGAAGGTCCTGCACTATGTTTTCTTTTCTGCAGTAGTTAATATTCTATCCTCTGACTTTTAGATTCGTAGTAATAAGCCCTCTGCTAGTTGTGAGGATAAATTGTGTTTCAAAAGCTTTTGAATCTGCCTGGGCACTTTTTAAAGGTGAAATGTCAGTGCAACATTGTGGTGTAGTGTGTTCTCAAAATAACACTTAAAAAAAAAAATTACGTAAAAAAAAAAAACAACGTATCTGTGTTGTTCTTATTGGAAGGGTTTGCTGTGTCTAAATTTTCCAAACGTTCCTCATATTTACATGATACAAAGTACACAATATATAATTCACTTGGTTGTTGAAGACTGCAGTAATTTTGCTGTGTTTTTTGTTGTTGTTTTTTAATTGAAGTTCAGGGTTTGTTTTTCTTCAGCTGCACGGCAGAAACTACACGATACAGAAATTGGACACCGCTAATGTTTTAACATTTGGAATAAACCGTCTGCTACTCATTTTCTTATCACAGATGTGCGTTAATTGTTTTCTTTTCCATACCCATGGCTGTAAAATATATCCCGTTATTTCAGAGGTAGTATCTATTTTCCGTGCGTAGCAAACTGCTGCATGTTTGAATTTAATTTTTGTAAGTCTGGCTCTGAATTTGGCTGACACAACACCCTGGGTGAGATGAGCAAATCTTGGTTGCCCAGCATTTAAAATTTTTGTTTCATTTGCCTGGTGGAATGCAGTGAAAAGGCTTGAAAAGGCTTATCATGCACTTTTCGAATTTTATGCCTCAGGTAGAACATGAAAAATGCATTGTTCTGCACTTGAGATTTTGAACAGAATTTATAGGCAATGTTTGATTTAAAAAAAGCATCTCCTATTCCTGTGCCTTGTTCTTGCCTTTGCTTTCAGAAACAGAATTTTGGGGGATGTAGTTACATGTTTTGAGTAACAATGGCTGCTTCGTTCATTTTTTCCCCCTCTCCTTTATGACTTCCTAAAAAATCTACTGAAGAAGATAGGTATAAGGTAGGTTTGGATTTTTAGGAAAATTGTCAGTATTTAAAACATGCACATCAACATTTCTTACTACCATCCTAAAAATTGAAAGGTCATTTGTAGTAATATCTTTATCATGTTTATTCTATATATAGTAGTCAAGTGTTTTAAGGAACAGACACGAGGGAAATTGGAGGGGGTGGAAATAGATTTTTTTTTTCCCCTGAATTATTTTTTCCTTGTGTTGTTGTTTTTGTTTTTTTGTTTTCCTACTTTTATTTTTTATGTTTTGGATTTGTTTTGGTGAATGTATGTATTACTCTCTTTTCCTTTGTGCTTCTCATTCCTCATTTTGCTTTCAAACTCCTTTTCCCAATTAATCCTGGAGATGTTATAAGATGTTTTGCTAAATAAGTATCTTGCTAAATCCTGTTTTTTTTTTAAAGCCCCATATAAATAAGCTTTGACGAGAGATACAGTGTCCCAAGTGTGGAAATAACTTCACTTTTGCTGCTGTTGTTAATGCTAAGAATAGTTAGGAGATCTTAATCTGTATAAAGCTTAGTATTTTAATGACACTGGTTGCTTTGAGAACATCTAAAGAAAAATACTCACCTATATTGAGTATAGTGGCTAACAGATCTTCCTGCTTTATAGGTGAGAATTGGCTGTACTCCTGTACAAAAAATTGGCTGTACTCCTGTGTTATGTTTAAAAAAAAAATCTTTTAGATTTTCAGTCTGTTAATGTCAGGCTACTTTTAGTGAAAGCCCGCTCTTAAGATTGCTTTTAGCAAGCAAAAAGACTTACTCGTAAATTTATTGGTAGGAGCAGGAAAAACATTATATTTTCAAGGATGCCTTAATGTACTGTAATGTAAATTAATTATTTATACGTGTGCAGTTTGGGAAATCTTAAATAGAAAGTTGCTACTCTAGTAAAACTATTTTTGTGTGGTATTACCTAGTTTTTGTGCATTAGAAGGGATCTCTGTGTAGATGATTATAATGTCACTTTCTGACCTTTGCAGCTTGAATAATTGTAAATCATTGCTTCATAACGTGTCAGAGAATGTCTGTACTAGGCAATTAAATGGCAGAATATAATAGACCAAATTATTGCCTGTCATGTTTTCAACAACACAGTTAGTATTTGAGTTACACTTAATCATTACGTGCATTAGCAACTTCATTGGAATCCAGCTTCAGGCTGAGCATGAAATACATTACATTATTTAAACCTCTAATGGTAGAAGTCATTTATTTGTGTTGAAGTGTACAACATGCAGAGTTTCATAAAGCAAGGAACACTTGAGAGCTTAATTTATCCAAATCAAAGTCTAAATGCAGATAAACACAAGTGGCAAAAATTAGTAATTTTTATAGGCTGGAAATATTTAAAAATACATGGTTGTGGGTAATTGTAGGCAGCAGGAATAAATTAAAATCACTATTTTTAGTCGGCTCTGAAAACTAAAACTGTTGTGTACCTAAATCGTCAAATGCATCATGAAATTGCATTTTTGAACGAACAATTAATTACACACACCGTAGCTACAGATGTGGCCAATCCAAACATCAGCGTTTGGTTCAGCTGCTTAGATTAAAGATAAGTGTGTGTGAAATGACTGCTCCACACCCAGGTACACCGAGTTTCTTTCTGTCTGTTTTTTGCCATGTGGTCCGATCGGGCGCTTGTGCCTGTTTACACTTTACTAAAGAAAATGAGTTCAGCCTACGTAGCAGCTTTCCAAACCTGCACACGCTTTTAGGCAAATTAATACGAAAATACTGGAAAAGTATGTGGAGTAAGGTAACATGTGCCTCACATTATTTTGCCAATTTTTGTTCAGTTATCTATCATTTTATTAGATTTGCAAACTTGACCTTCCATACGTAGCCTCTATTTTTAGCATTTAAGAAAACTGCTTGCAATGGAAGCAATTTACTTCCATTCAGGAGAGCTCCCAGCACCTTTCCGCAGCTGGTGCAGACACGGTGCTGTGCTCGTGGCCTGGAGGCTGGCCGTGGAGCTGGATGAGGCCACGGCAAGCAAGTGGGAGGCTGCGGGGCAGGGACCCTTCTGTTGGAGCCTGGTACTGCAGATGGGACAGGGAAGTCACGACCAGCTTTCTGACTTAATAAACCGCCATTTGCGTGCTAAATTAGGCTGTAATAATGATTTAGTTGTGCTTGCTGAAGAGAAAAGGTATGTTAAGGGACATAGTCATGAGAGTATATATTTGTGTTTGAATTAGAGATACTGTTAGTGATTCAGACTAATATCTGCTGCGTGCAGTCTAATTCAGTGCACTTCCAAATGGTAATTATCGAGATACACAGTGGTGTGACTATGATATACGCGGCACGTGTAACTGGTGCTTTTACGGACATGCATTTTTAATTTTTTACTTTACTGTAGATTGTTCCGACATCGCGGACGCGTGCGTTTCTATTAGGCGGTAGGCTTCTCACAAAGCAAAGCTCCCGTGTCTCGAGGCACTGCGGCAATTTAAAGCATCTCATGGTTCGGGAAGGCTCTTAGTTTTCCTCTAATTGTGAGGACTCAGTCCTGTGGACCCGAGCTTCAACAGGTTCAAAGTGAGGAATGCATTGCTCCATCAGAGCCATCAAAAGGGTAAAGCGTGCTTGTGCTTGCAGGTAATGCTGGGGCTGATCCTCCCCATGAGGGGGATTGAGGAAGCCCATGGCTGGTCATGGCCCAACGCCAGGGGCTCAGAGCCAGCCCAGCCAGCACCACTGCTCCCAGCATTTTGGGCGTCCAGTAACCTGGATGCTTGCTGGCTGAACACCTCACTCTGCACGTGCCCTCCAAGAGCCAGCACCACCCATGCCCACATGGGAAAGGACTGAGTCTGGTCCCAAGGAGACAGGAGTTGTAACTAAGGGCAAACAGGCTGCAAAAATCCTAAAATGGGCAAAAATCCTAAAATTCAGCGTGCCTACTTTAGACTCCATGATTTGGAAGGATTGGTACAAGTGCTGAGAAAGATACTCATTAAAAATTTCCTTCTATTGGCAGAAGCAGATGGCAAAAAATTAGCTTGGATATAAAATACCACGAGAAGAAGGAAGCCACAGAGTTAGCAATATTGGTGTCCCATACAGAGAGGGAGAAAGGTGTACTTGCTTAAAACTTCGGTTGTGTTATTCTGTTGGTTGGCACAAGTTGCATGGTTTGGATTTATATGCACAATTCAGAAAGTTTAGTTTTGTTGCGTTTTTGGCTTTAATCATTTATGCATAGAAATTGCATCAAACTCCTCATTTGACTGTGATTTTTCCCTGCTGCTTTCTGTAATTGTTTCTTTTTTTTATTATAATTATTTTTTATTTAGATGATAAATAACTGAACCTAACCTTTATCAATGAATACCTCTTCACTAGAGCTTTAGGGTTCAGAAGGAGAAGCAGGATTTACCAAAAATAGTAAAAATAAAATAAAATAAAATAATACCTTAAGTTCATACCTTTTCACTGTAGGCTGTTGGAATGTGTTCAGTTTTAACCATATTTGATCTGTAAGAGTTGAGTGCTGAATCAATCTGTTGGGGTGTCTGTGTTTTTTTGTGTCTGATTTTACTTGTTTCAAAATACATTACCATAACTTAATTTCTTTGGTATTTGCTGTTCAGTTCATTAGAATACCCCAGAATCTCAGAGGATGCAGTGTGTACTGCATCTGCCTGCTCTTTCACCTCTACATTTTTTTTTTGGTTTTGCTTTTAAACCTCAACTTTCTGCTGCTTTCCAGTAACTTTCCTCCTATTCACACTGAAAATCCCTGGAAATTCTTCATGTGGGTTTAGTACAAGCAGAATCCAGCCTATAGATTTCAAGCATTTCAGGACAATTAATCTTACTTTCTTTATTTCTTACTGCCCAGAGTTGTTACAACCCTGGGCACCTTCTTGAGCCTCGGTGATTAGTTTATTAGGGTAGAGCTGTTTTTTCTAGAAAATTTGTGTCTCGGTCCGTTCATGTTTCATGTATCAACAAATCTAAATGGTAGCAATCGGAAGAGCTGACCAGCTTCTGACTTCATTTGAGTCTTTCTGGCTGTGGT